>NC_081412.1:410611093-410928593 GCF_030272615.1 Cryptomeria japonica | reverse complement strand
GGAAAGCAACCTGAGCGATAATGTTTTATATAGAGATCGGGTTTGTTAGAACTGACTGTTATAATTGCTGATCGCTTTCAATATGGAGTATTACATTAACATCGTGTGTCGATCCTCCATAATTTTTATGGACAGCACAAGCAATTAAGCAATTAGTATGAGACGTGTTTCCTCAAGGAAAGATTACTCCAAAGAGACATGACTATTGGGAGGTATAAAAAGAGAATGATGGGAATATAGGAAAAAAGGGGGAATTGTTATTGCTGCGGAGAGAGAGGACCGTAAAGGAAAAGAATGGAGGTACAATTGCGTTAGAAGAGCCAGAATAGGAGATTGGCATTGGCGCTACAGGTATGTATTTGTGTGTGGAGGTGTGTACCACAAATACACAAATAGATATAATAGTATTTCTTTGGTAAATCTGTTTCCAATATCATTCTGCAGAATTATAATTATGATGTTGTACATTATAGAAGTATAAATGATTATAATGTTGTATGTATGCAGTAAATTCATATGTATGTAGGATTAATAATGAGAATGAAAGAAAATATAATTGTAGGCTTAACTTATGAATTTAAAGAGCGATAATGAATTAAAGAATACTTCTGAATATAGGTTAATTTACGAATATATATATTACTGAATGTTTACTTATATAGGTATCCATGCATAATATTTATGTATATCTAGGATCAATAAAGAGGATTAAAAAGTATGTAAATGTAGACATAAATTATGAAATGAAAAATGATAATGAATTATACAATGTAATATGAATAATGTGACTTTATGATGGAGGCTATAGGGAGGAAACTCCCTTAGCCTAATGGAGGGATTATGATAATCCTTGGTAGGTAGTATATACTGAATTTCTATATGCATATATGTTATGGCTTGGTTGACAAAGTCATCCAAGAAGAGACGGAACTGGCCGGTCCTCTTTGGTGGACTTGGATGGTGAGATGCATCATCCAAGGCAAGGAATCGATCATATATGATGGTCTTCCTTGGTATGGCTTGGGTGTAAGAAAGTACATCCAAGATAGGAATCGAATTAACCTTCGATTTCCTGGATGGCTTGGGTGTAAGAAATTACATCCAAGACAGGAATCGAATTAACCTTCGATTTCCTAGATGGCTTGGGTGTAAGAAATTACATCCAAGACAGGAATCAAATTAACCTTCGATTTCCTGGTATGGCTTGGAACCAAGATGGGTTCCAAGAAGGCGAGCTTCACAGCCGCCTATGGACATGTCCCAGTATTGCACTCGTATCCTTTATATATATATATATATATATATATATATTTGTTGTATTCTAACAATCTGTTTTGCAGGACAGTGATCCCTAACTAGTAGGGACATTACAAACACTTCTTTGTTGAATTTTCCCTCAGCATTCATAGTGGTGTTCAATGAATTTCAGACGAGATTGAATCATGTTTATTGAAAATCGTGGGCTGTTGTTGTAGCGCGACCCCCCACTAACACTGGAATTCGATACATATCACATTGTCTCCCTACTTAATTTACATCATCTGGGTCTGCCATCTTTAGTGGCTACCATTAGTCTTGAAAGGCGTCACTTGGGTGATAGTTATTGTGGCCAAGAGAGAGGGTTTAATGTTGCGACCTGAACCTGATCATTCATCCAACTACAATTCAATATCGCAACCTGTAAGGGGTTTACTATTGCGGCCAGCAACTGATCATTCAATCTGAGACAACTTTTCATTCCAGCAATATAGATTATGGCGACAATTCTTATATTCGACACATGATACATTTGATACTTCATCCAGGCATAGATGGTATATTCGATTCATATGTGAATTCAATGTATTTTCTCCTTCCATCGTAGCAGAAATAACATATGCAATTAGTGCTAATTTCCTTATTTTTGTTGAAAGAAATTGAAGTTTCCTGGCAGAAAGAAAGTTCTATTTGTTTCCATTGCATATATTTCATTTTGAATGTTGTGAATCCAATCTCAATTAAGACAAACAAAAAAAATATTGGCATAAACTTCTCGTGTCATAGAAGATAGGATAATTCAATGGTATCAGAGCCAGTGATCTTGCCAGCCTGTGAGGTATTAGCTGCTTGAAATTCATGATTGCATATTACCTAGATTGTTTTTATGAACCCTCGTGCGATTGGACCTCATAGATACTATACCAGGCGCAAAGAAGAACAACAGGTAGAAGCATCACGAGAACAAGAACCCTTGTTAGAATCGAGCAATATGGTAGAACAATGGGAAGAGGGTGGAAATGGTCAACCCAATATCCAAGATGTATTGGCTAAAATGGGTCAGCAGCAACAGTAGATGATGCAAACATTTATGCAGTCACAACAACAACTTTTGAATGCAATTGGTAATTTGAGGATCCAACAACCTCAGGCACGAAGTCAAGATGGTGAAGGTAGCGAGAGAGGTCGTGAAAATCATGGTAGAGTAGCCTCTAATGCTGTTAGGACAGTGAATACAAGGTCTGATAGGTGTAATGTCCCCATTTTTTGAAGGCAGAATAATTAATTAATTAATTAAGTTGTCCCAATTAATGATATTTCTTAAGAATAGCTTAATTGATTATTTTAATTAAAAGTATTAAGTTAATTATTTATAAAGTTATCAAACAAATAAAAATTAAAAGGTAACTTTATATTTAATTAATTTAATAAAGTGACTTAAATTAATATTATATCATAAAAGTCACTTAAGTGAAATAATATTATTTCTAGAAGCTTCTTGAAAGGATGGAGAAAAAGTATAAAAGAAGGTCAAGTCAAGCTTCTGATCATTCAGGATTTGATATTTGATTTGGAGTTCTTCGTGGTGAAGGAACCAGCTTGGGTTTCTACCATTATTGGTCATTGGAAACGATACCTCCCATTGATTGGCATAACCGAGGTGGTGAAAGATTCCTTCAAAGGGTTGTAGCTGAGAGGAAGACATTTCAGTTTTTCTAATTGAGCTTCATTGGTGGCCATAGGCCAAATTTTCTGAGGTCATTTTGCATAGCAGATTGGAGATCGAATTGGGAGAATGCTTCAGATTCATGATCAATTGATATCTGCACTTTAATTAGGAGTTAGGCGATTTCTTGGAGGTATTTTTTGTGGTGGTTTGGAGGAGTTGAAGGTGATTTTGAGTCCAAATCGTGGTCTGCCATGGAGGGCGATCAGACCTACTGAGTCACACATTTTCACTCATTACTCATTGCTGGTTGCTCAGAATTTTGTGGGCATTTGTTCATTCACCTCCACTGGCCTTGGCAATCATTTCAATCACTACTTGGACGGGAGAGAGTGCTGCATTTATTTGTTAATTCATCTGCAACTCAAGGGTTTTGACACCATACTCCAAGTGGGACAATTTCACTATTGGAGCCTTCAAAAATTCATGTGACAGCTCCTACATGGTCGCTGGGACCTACTCTTCCTTGTGGCATCAAATAACCAGGTTTTTGATCATTATTTGCATGTGTAATGTCTAATTTCTGAGTACCTTACGTTCAGAAAAGTAGGGGCAGCCATTGAATACCACATAAGTCAATTAGGTCCGAGAAATCAGTGCTATTGTGTTAGTTGTAATAGTCTGAAATTGTAATCAGATCTTAATGACAGCAGTATTGGATATTCAGTTTGTTATTTTGAAGCATGTATGGCAAGTGTTTGTTAAAATGCTCATTTCATATTTGAGGTGCATTTGAGGTGTATTTCTTTTTGTTAGTTTGTTGTATGTCCTCTACATCAATTGCAATCAGTAAATATCAGTTTTCATTGGTGTCATTAACACGCAAAGTTATGCAAAGCCTTTTCTGTGTCAATAACACGCAAAGTTTTCAGTCTGAAACTCAGAACAACAAGCCTAATGTTTGCGTGTGAATTGTTTGATATAATACCTCGGGTCATGAACATCAAGAAAGCAATCTGTTTTTGGTAACAACAGGTTTAAGGGTTGTAGCACAACTGTTTGACAATATTCCTTGAGCCTATCTTCAGCATTTAAGGGCCATTGTGAGCAAGGGATATTACAATGGGCCACTTCGTCCTACCTTTTTGCCAAGAAGAAATGAAGAGGAAGAAGGACTTGAGGAAGAAGGACTTGAGGAAGAAGTTGAAGAGACACATGTCACGGATGATTTAGTGGCTGCTTATGATGATTATATGGCACTCCTAGTGGAAGTTAGAGGATTTAATAACTCTGAATCAGTTCATGAATCAGCGGAAAGATAAGGCTATATTCAGATTGGAAGGGCAAGACAGAGGGCCTAGAAGGCAAACCAAACAAGGCACTCAACCCAAGGAATACAAGGAAGCATTGAATAAGGTTTCTTTACCTACTTTTGATGGAAGCGGAAAGACAAGTGCCAGATCATGGGTGCATAAATTAGATACCTTTTTATCACTTAAACCCATGGAAGAGGATAAGGCTATACAGTTTGCCACAATGCATCTGGATGGAGCAGCATATGACTGGTGGCATCACGGGCTAGTGTCACAAGATCATGCCATGATACATTCCTATGAGGAATTTGTAAACAAGCTGATTGCTCATTTTGATAGGAAAGACATAGAGGTCTACTACAGAGACTTGTCTCAACTTAAATAGGTTGGACATGTGGAATCATATATTAATGAGTTCCAAATTTTTTTGTCATGGTTCTAGATATGTCAGAAAAGAGGGTCACTATGCTGTTTGTTGTAGGCTTGAGTGACAGATTAAGGGGATTGGTCAAGGTACACAAGCCTAATACATTGCATGATGCCATTGAGTTAGCTCTTGACCTTGAGACCACCTTTTCAGCCACAAAAGATAAGTTTCAGCCCATGGAAACAAAATAAAAAGGGCTTTAATCAGAAGAACACATCACCAAAAATGGATCAAGAGTCTAGAAATGAACTAAGGAGGAAGAAGTTATGCTTCAATTGTAAGGAACCATGGGAGCTTGGACATCGTTGCCTTGGGAAAGGAAAAATTCATTTGATTGAGGTCATGTCTGATTACGATGAGCAAGAAGAGCAAGAGGCTTGTGTTGGGGGTGATAGTGAGCATGAAGATCAACAACCGTAGGTAAAACTGGAGGATACTGCAACCAAAGAA
Organism: Cryptomeria japonica; assembly: GCF_030272615.1. Lineage (NCBI taxonomy): Eukaryota > Viridiplantae > Streptophyta > Pinopsida > Cupressales > Cupressaceae > Cryptomeria > Cryptomeria japonica. The sequence goes on along the minus strand of NC_081412.1, from coordinate 410,923,480 downwards.
ATTCAACACAATTTATTGCCACATTATCTGGAATCCACAGATTTCGCCCTTTCCGGTTGAGAGGTGTCCTTAAGGGGCAACAAATGGTTTATCTAGTGGATAGTGGAGCCACGCATAATTTTATCGATGGACTGGTGGTGAAGCGTGGACTACAGGTTGAGGTCTTCTAAGGATTCAATGTTATTGCTGATGGATTTACATTGAGTTGCACCAAGGTGATTCCCCAACTGAACATTTAGATTGGAGATTACACCTTAATAGATGTTTTTTATGTGCTTGGGCTTAGCAATATTGATGCTGTCTTGGGGCTTCAGTGGTTAGAGTCACTTGGGCGGTATGTAGAAATCTTTAACCAGATGTAGCTTGAATTTACGGTTGATGGCAAGAAGACTATGCCAAAGGCTATGTTAGATTGTGGTCCTCGAGTGGTTTCGGCAAGGAGGATGGAGGCTCTATTTAGGCAGGGTGATGTGGATTGGGAAGCTCATTGTTTGGTGTCTACTAAACCTTCCTCTAGTAGTGAGCCACACTATCATGATATCTAGACAGTGTTGGATAAGCATAGTGTAGTATTTGGAGACCTTCCCCCAGGTCGTTCCTCTGATTGTGGGTTTGAACATGTCATAGAGCTTGAGGAGGGCGCTAAGCTAGTTATTACTATGCCCTACCGACACCCACGCCATTTTAAGGAAGAAATTGAGAAAACAATCAAGGAGTTGTTGAGTATGGGACACATTTGGCTTAGTTCTAGTCCCTTGCTTTGTCAGTTGTTCTAGTGAAGTAGAAGGATGGCACTATGCGTATGTGCATAGACTATAGAGACTTGAATAAGAAAACCATTAAAAACATATATCCCATTCCCAGGATTGATGAACTTCTTGATGAGTTGCACGGGGTTGTGTATTTCTCTAAGATTGATCTTCGTTCAGGCTATCATCAGATACGTGTTCGGGAAGAAGACATACACAAGATTGCATTCCGTTGCCACTATGGGCACTTTGAGTTCTTGGTCATGCCATTCAGACTCATGAATGCACCCGCAACATTTTAGTCTTGCATGAATCACACTTTCCGTGAGTACTTGTAGAAATTTGTTCTAGTCTTCTTTGACGACACACTCATTTACAACAAGACTTGGGGTGATCATCTTCAGCATTTGGATGTGGTGTTGAGTATTATGAAGGCTCAGTCACTGTATGCAAAGGCTTCTAAATGTGAGTTCGGGATGACTGAGATTCTTTACCCTGGTCATGTGATTGGAGCTGATGGTTTTAAGGTTCACCAAGAGAAGATTTAGACAATTCTGGACTGGCTGCCACTGAAGAATATATTAGAGTTGAGAGGCTTCTTGGGTTTGTGTTGCTATTACAGGAGATTTGTGAAGGGCTTCTCACAGTTGGCGTCACCTCTGATAGACCTTACTAAGAAGGGTGCATTTCATTGGTCTGATGAGGCACAGGGGACATTTGACAAGCTCAAGGAGGTCATGAGCTTGTGTCTAGTCTTGGAACTACCTAACTTCACATAGCCTTTCGTTGTGGAGTGTGATGCATCATGACAAGGAATTGGCCCATTCTTGGTGCAAAATAGGCATCCTATTGCATTTGAGAGCAGGGAGCTAAGGGATGCAAAGTGATTTTACTCCACCTATGACAAGGAGATGTTAGCCATCATGCATGCATTGGCAAAATTCAGATAGTATCTGGTGGGTACAAAATTTGTTGTCAGGACTTACCACAACAACCTTTAGTACTTCCTGGAGTAGAAAAATCTAAATGAACGACAACAAAAATGGGTGAGTAGGATTTAGGCATATGATTTTGATGTGGAATATGTTAAAGGGAAAAAGAGGATTGTTGCCAATGCTCTTTCCAGGAAACCTACTCTTTGCTCATTGATTGAGATTTCAGCTAATTGGAATTCTCAATTATTGGTTGAATATTCTAAGAACACTTTTGCTTGTGAGTTGATTGATGGACGGGTACAAGATGACAAGTATTCTGTAATTGATGACATCATTTATTACAAGAACATGATATATCTTGTACTAGGATCTAAGCTGAAAATCAAGGTTATGAGGGCAATTCATGATACACCTCTGGCAGGGCATCCAAGGTTCTTCAAGACATATAGATAGTTGTAAGAGAGATTCAGTTGGAAGGGCTTGGAAGATGATGTGTTGCAACATGTTAGAGAGTGCTCAACATGTCAACAAATTAAGTCTTAGCATACCTTTCCTGCAAGACTACTCCAGCCATCACCTATACCTGAACGAAAGTGGGAAGGAATTTCTATGGACTTCATTACAGGACTTCCACGAGTTGAGGGAAGAGATTGCATATATGTGATTGTTGACAAATTAACTAAGTATGCACCTTTGTTTGTTGTACCTATAGATTATTTAGCTGTACCTACAGATTATTTAGCACCTCAGGTTGCAGATTTGTTTTTTAGAGAGGTGTTTAGGTTGCACGGGCCCCCTAAGACCATTGTTAGTGATCGGGACAGCCGATTCCTTAGTATCTTTTGGCAAGAGCTATTTCGCTTAGCAAGTACAAAGTTGACACCAAGCACCAACTACCACCCTCAAATGGATGGACCGACAAAAATTGTAAATAAACGGATTGAGGGCTATCTTTAGAATTATGTTTCAGTGCAGAAACATGCTTGGATCAAATGGTTGCACTTAGGTGAGTATTACTACAATACCACCTACCACATGTCGATTGGCATGTCTCCATTCAAGGCCTTATAGGGTTATGATGCTCTATCATTTTTTGATTTGGCCTTTGATGATAGCAAGGTTCCACGGGCCAAGGATATGATGCAGAATTGTGAGGACATTCTCAAGGTACTTAAAGATAACCTCCAGCATGCTCAGAATCAACAGAAAATGTATGCAGATAGGCATTGAGTTGAGAGATTGTTTGATATTGGGGACTTGGTTTTCTTGCCCCTACAACCATATAGGCAGTCTACACTGAAAAAAAGAACAGGAGAAAAAATCACACCATGCTTCTATGGGCCTTACAAGATACTTATGAGGATTGGGGAGGTTGCCTATGAATTGGAACTTCTAGAAGGCAGTAAAATTCATAATGTATTCCATGTTTCATGCCTCAAGAAGGCACTGGGCCAGCATTTAGCTTCATCCAAATGATGACTGAGAACAAGGAATATTTGCTGCCAGGACTGCGTGTTATGCTGTTCTGAAACTGTGTTATGCAACTTTGGTTTTGCGTGTTATGCTGATAATGTTTTCAGATTTGCAATGAAGACTAACACACATAAATATCTCAAAATAAACAACTTCTAAATGATCCTCAAAGCTGATATTGATCAAAACAACTGACTCATGATTATATTCCAAACTAAACATCAAATCAAGCGATAACAGCAATGGACATTTTATCAAACACTTGTCATGTGTCCTCAGAAAAGATAGTATGATGTGATGAAAACCCAAAACTTCCTTCTGCTTACTTCATTTTATATGATGTACCAAATTACATTACAATGACAGCCTAATGAACATGATATAGGCAGCTAATTAATGATTACATGGACTGTCACTTTCAGACTTTTGAGGACTTAGGGACTGCAGTCAGACACATACTGAAAATTTCTCAGTGAAAGCAATTTAATAAGAACCTGGTCAATACGCCTTGTTGGAGCATACAATGATTGATTTCTTTGACTCTTCTCCATGCCAAATCGAACCTCATCTAAGCTGCCCCTGCTGCTGTAATGTGTGGACTGAGAACACCATATATGACAGCCGAAATCTCCTCAAGACTCCCACCAAAATGATCGCCTTATTTGCTAGGGTAGATTGCCCTCCTTAATGTGAAGTTTGGAAGTCCAATACTTGAGCTAGGAGCCAAAACGTGGGGTAATGACAGTCAGGTTCGATTTCTGATTTGAAATTAATTAGTGGCTGATCCCTTATCAAAGCACCTCCAAATTGCCACCAAATGAATCACCCTTCTCCTCTAATCAAATCGCCCACTTCCAATATGATGTTTGGAGCTTCCTTGGAGTGGAATGAGCAAAATCGAGGGTATAAATATCAGCAGCTCGATACACTTCAGACTTGGTTATGATCAGTCAACAAGTAATACTCCTCCAATAATTCCCTCCAACTGAAATCGTCTTCCCTTCCTTGATCAATTCGATAAGCTATAGTGTCTAATCTGCCAATCTGAAAATCTTCAATGTATCCACCATGTTCAATGAGCAAATCGTAGAAGTCTGAAGGCCTGAAGCAACAACCACAAAATCTGATATGAAACCTCAATAAGCTCAATATGGAAGATTGAGTATCTTCCACTTTCAGCTGCAAATTTGTCTTCGAAAGAAGACTTCACAAATTAGGCACCGATGTAGATTCCGTCACGAACCTACTCCCAAGATGAAGAACTAGGGTTTCGTCCAACCCTTCTATCAATCTACTGAAGGTTTGCGTCCTCAGAGATTCAACTAATGCAACGCATCAGTCATTTCATCATATCCAAATCCAAATCTCCAATCTGCCTTGAAGCTTCAATCTGATCTCCCTTTATACTTTTTCATCTCCACATCCAGAAGCTTCTAGAAGATTCCATTTGCAATAAAATAATATTATTTTATTTTAGTGACTATGATTTAATATTTTATTTTAGTCACTATTTAATTAAATTAACTAAATATAAAGTCACTTTTTAATTTTTAATTTATTTTAATGACTTTATAAGAAATTAATTTAATTAATTTCTCCTTATTTCTCCACTTAGCCAAAAGGCTAAAACTTCATAAGATGCTAGAAAAAATGGGAACATTACATGCCACCCCTTGATGAAGGTAATTTGGTTTTAGTTCTTGACAGTATTGTTGATATGAGGGAGAGAAGATTGAGAAACAGGGTGATCCGTGAATATCTCATTAGGTGGAAAGACTTACCAGTTGAGGATGCAACATGGGAAATAAAACAGATTCTACAGCATCCCAATTTGCGATTGCTAGAGGACCAACAATCTTGGGAAGGGAGGACTGTAATGTCCCTTTCTGCTTAGTTCAATAATAAATAATCTTGATAGCCTTTTTATTCTCGGAGGCTAGAGCAAAATGAAGTTTTGCAAGGGAATAAGGTGAATAATTAAATATGAGGGTCAAAAACCTATAGTTTGAATTCATTTACATTTGATTATTTGATAGGGCCAATTTAATATTTAAAAGGTTCAACTTATTCATATTGTCCAATTAATTTTTAATAAGTGATTTACATTAAGTGCCTAAGTCGCTCACATCAAACAATTAAATGTTAAGTCGATGACTTTGATGAATGCTATTTAAGAGGCATCAATGGTCTTTAAAAGACATTCATAATATTCATTCAAGCTTGGTTATCGATTTCTCTCCGCACATCGACTTTTGTCATTCAGACCTCAGGATGAAACCCATGGAAGCGATATGTTTAGGATGAAACACCAAGACACTTCTTCGATGAATTTCCCCTCAGCATTCATAGTGGTGTTCAGTGAATTTCAAAGGGGATTGAATCAAGTTTATTGCAAATCGTGGGTTGTTTCTGTAGTGTGATCCCCCACTGGCACCTAAATTCAATACATATCACGTTGCCTCCGTGCTTAATTCACATCGTTTGGGCCTGCCATCTTTAGTGGCCACCATGATTCTTGAACGGCATCACTTGGGTGATAGTTATCATGGCCAAGAGAGAGGGTTTAATATTATGACCTGAACTAGTCATTCATCCAGCTACAATTCAATATCGCAGCTTGTAAGGGGTTTATTATTGCAGCCAGCAACTATCATTCAATCCGAGACAACTCTTCATTCCAGCAATATAGATCATGGCGGCAATTCTCATATTCAACACATGATAATATTGATACTTCATCCAGGCATAGATGGTATGTTCGATTCATATGTGAATTCAATGTATTTTCTCATTCCATCGTAGCAGAAATAACATATGCAGTTAGCACCAGTTTCCTTATTTTTGTTGAAAGCAATTGAAGTTTCCTAGCAAAAAGAAAGTTCTCTTTGTTTCCATTCCATATATTTTATTTTGAATGTTGTGAATCCAATCTCAATTAAGACAAACAATAAAACATTGGCATAAACTTCTTGATTCATATAAGGTAGGATATTTCATACACAGAGTATACACATAAATAGATGCAAACACGAAGCATATGCAAATACATGTATTGTAGATCCTCCTTATTGACTAGAATGTATTTCGTTGATCCATATTTACTTGACAAGGAAACTTTGGGGTCTTATGAGTTGACATATTACAATTTTTATTGGGGAAATCTTAGGAATATGAAGGTGTTGTGATTACTAGATTGGTTCCTCCACAATGCTCCATTTGTTAATTGTCCCCTCTTCTTTTGATGGACTGCTCCTAAGATCTACTTTGTGATACCTTGTTTTCTTGTTCGGGTTTCCTTTTGCTTCTTCATTTGATGTTGCCTCTATTATACATATTTGTCTTTCCTTTCCAGATGTGTCCTAGTCCTATTGGTGTACGTTTTATCAGTCACCCAACATTAGAATAAAATATCCAAGGATACTCTATCCTCTCCGTTGATGTGTTTTTTATGCACATGCAAACACAAAATAAAATACCCAAAAGTATCTTATCCTCTCTTGAACAAAGTTACTCAAATGTTGAAGATTAGCTTAAGGATCACTTGAGACAACTCCAAGGTTCTGGTATGTCGGGTCACAACATGTGGATAGGCTCATTGGTTTGGTGTGATTATGTTGGGATCACAAAGGGACTTACATTGAATTGTTGAATGCTTGAATCGCTGGAACTTGATCATTTGATGTTGCAATCTTGTGATGCTTTTTGTACTAAACTAGCTTGATTGAAAAAAGGGCAAAAGATGAAGGGTCGAGAAGGTCTATTCTAAGGCCTAGAATGTAAGAAGATGGATGAATGATTAGATGGAATCCTACTGGGCTAGGTCTCACCATCTACTTGAACAATTTGACACAAGCTTAGTGCAATCTTCTAAGGGATAATTCAAAGATGTTCAAATCATTACCATCAAACATTGATTACCATCCAAGTTAATGCATAAACAATGGATGTATAACAATTCGAAGTTAAGCCCATATCATTCTAGTTGACCACGCAAGGCGCACTTACAATCAGCAAGAGGCTAGTGGTGTGGACTAAACGGATTCCACACAAATGCATTCAACAAATTCCTCCATTCAATCTAATCAACATGAAAGCAAATTGAGAAGTAAAGACCATGCAAATTGTTGAAGTAACAAGTCAATTTCACCATAGCTTCAATGAAATCAATTGTTCTTTACAACAAGGTTTGGCAACAATCTTTGCCTTCTAATCTAACTTCTACTCTAATTGCTATTCTATTTTTCTCTATTTCTCTGCTACTAACTATTCACTACTCACTATTAACCTTTATAAATGAGAGATTTGAGCCTTTTATACAGAGCTCAATATAATTCAATGGCTCAAATCAATTTGAGATCAATGGCCGAGATTATACAATAAAAACCCTAATTAGGGTTTGTTACAACATACTCTATTCTGACCAATGAAATAATTACAACACTTTGGCATGACCAATAGATAATAAGGGTAGGTGCCTCGAAGTTTTGTGCCATCATGAATGAGTCAAGTTCATTGCATCTAGATGTGCTGAGGTGGAACTTTTTTGATTGGTGGAATGGCGATTGGGATGATGACTAGGATGCCACTTCAACTTGCACTTGTAGACTTGATTCATCACCATGAAGGGATGTTGAGAGATATCTCTTGATACTCAACATTTCAAGCTCGCTCAAAGTAGTGGTGATGGGAAACAATGAGGTAGCTGAGTCCTTCCTTCACCTTGTTTGTTTGCCTTGGGGTGATTGTATAATTTCTCCTTCGCACTCCTTTGATCTCTTCATGTCTCTATAGTGTGGTGAGAGTTGAGATACTTCCTTCTTTGATACCCTTGTGCTTGCTGATGAAGTTTTCTTCTTGAACTTGCATGGTGGCGGAGTTTTGCAATCTCCCCCCTCTCATTTCTTTAAGGTGCTGCTTTGCAATTTGCATCATCTTCCTTTCATATCTGCAAAACAAAACAAGTATGGGATCAAATACACATAATATATAACCTTGATAGTTCTTTTAACTTGATATATTCTTTGATTTTATGTGTTTTGCAGGTTTGGTAAGAGGATTTAGAGAAAATCCGCTCTCATGAAGGAGCACTTGAAGTTGTTTTCCTCTCCTAGAGAGGAGCACTTGAAGTTCGCTCCATCCTTGATGTTCATGAAGTTTGCTCCAACCTTGGTGCTCATGAAGTTACTTTCAAACTTGTCTTTGAGATTGCTTTGACTCATTTCCCTTCATTCCATGGGTTCTAACATTGAGTCTTCCCACCATTTATTGATGCAAACATGATAAACTGTCCTTAGGGAAGGCCTCTAGAGGAAATTCGCTCCAAATGGTGTGCACATGAAGTTCGCTCCCCTACCTTAGGACATGAAGTTCGCTCCTCTAGCTCAGCACACGAAGTTCACTCCCCTTGCCTTGAACATGAAGTTCGCTCTCCTACCTCAGTTCATGAAGTTTGCTCCACGAGGGGAGCACATGAAGTAACCTTCTATCTTGCCTATTCATCTTCTTAACTCAAAATTTCTCCTTCCAAGCATTAAATTGGTTCAAAGCAATGTTCTCATAAACAATCTTGCAAATTTGCTCTTGATCACTTGTACATGAAGTTCACTCCCCTTGGCTTGGACATGAAGTTCGCTCCCCTTGGCGTGAACATGAAGTTTGCTCTCCCTGCCTTGGACATGATGCTCGTTCCCCTTGGCTTGAACATGAAGTTCGCTCCCCTTGCCTTGGACATGAAGTTTGCTCCCCTTGCCTTGGACATGAAGTTCGCTCTCCCTGCCTTGGACATGAAGTTCGCTCTCCTTGCCTTGTACATGAAGTTCGCTCTCCTTGCCTTGGACATGAAGTTTGCTCCCCTTGGCTTGGACATGAAGTTCGCTCCTCTATGCTTGAAGATGAAGTTCGCTCCCCTCTCTCAATTCATGAAGTTCGCTCCTCTATGCTTGAACATGAAGTTTGCTTTCAACTGAAAATTAGATCGGCTCAAGGTAAATACTCTCACATCATCTCTCAGGCATATGAAAGAAATTCGCTCTCACTTAGGAATACATGAAGTAAAATTCTCTCCATTACCTTTGCATATGAAGTTCGCTCTTCATCCTCAAGACATGAAGTTCGCTCTCCTACCTCAAGACATGAAGTTCGCTTCAAATCGGAATTCTGACTTACCTTTATTCACTTCCTCCATTCAAACTTGTCAAAATAGGGCTCATGGAACGACTTCGCTTTCAACTAAGGGCATTCAAAGTGAATTTCTCTCCTCAAGAGGAGCGCTTGAAGGTTTTGCCCTCGACCTCGAGCACTTGAATTATCCCTAATTGGCAATTTTTCACACTCTTCGTTTGAACTTATGACTGACTAACATGAAATCTGGACTTTACAAATTCACCCATTTCATTTGGGAGGGAGATATTAGACTAAGAAACTAGGACTTGATCAAAAAAAGTGGGGGTCCCCATTTGCAATGGGGCGATGTGTGAATAACTCACAACACTCTCCTGAACAAAATCACTACTTGTGCCAAGATTGCAAGAAAGACCACAAGGTGACTCCAAGGTCTATATGTGCGAACAGGCGAATTTATGTTGGGTAGCTACCTTGGTTATGTATGCTGAAATACAAGGGGGGCTTACGCTCAAAAAATATCATTCACAAGCTATGACTTAGATGAATGTAACAATAATTGCTCTCTTTCTCTCTCTTTTTCTTTTAATTTTCAGATTTAGACTTCCTCAAAAAAGGAATAAAAAGGATAAGGGTTTGGAGGTTCTGCTCTACTCCTAAGAAATTCAAGAGATGGTGTTGATTAAGTCAAAGTAAACCTTACTTTGGTTTGCCAAATCAAACAACTAGACAAAGTAAGGTGCAATCTTTAAAGGTTTATGTTTGTAATTTTCACATCTGAAGTAATTACTATCAATTTGAACAATATATACTTAGAAGTTAAGTGCCCACATAAACAAGCTCAGGCTAACTTGGCACGATGAATGAAAATCATCCACTCATCAAAAGTATGAGCAAATAGCTTTATCTTGAATCAACACTTATCAAATCTTGCATTTCATTTAACAACTTTAAGCAAATTCTAATCTATTGTGTTAAAGAAAATGTAAACCATGCCAGTCACTTAGACAATAGAAATTACAAAGCCTAGAAGCACATAAGCAATTTTATCATCAAAGTGACCTCTTGCAATGATTTATCAAAAACCTCACACTCTCCAAATGAGAGGAGGAAACCTTATATAGGCACCAAAAAGTTTTGAACGGTCGAGATCAAACAGTGATCAAGGGCCCAGATCGAAGAATCAAAACCCTAATTAGGGTTTCCCAAGATTCAACGAGTTAAAATAAAAGAGAACAAGACATGTGTCACAAGTTGCCATTTTCAAGGAAGCGTGCGTCCACTTTCCTTTTCGAAAGCTATAAATTCAATGAATCTGGACACGAGTGATTGGACCTCCTCCATGATGACATGTGGCAAACTGCTAATCCAGTAATCAATCATATCCATGTCATCGGTACATGTGGCAAAGGTGCCCTCCTAGTCAGCGGCTTGTGTTAAGAAGTTTTCATCAATGAGCAAAAAGCTCAAGACTCTGGTAAGATCATCTCTGAGAATTGGCCCTGTAGAATTGAAGAAATTCCCTTGAATTTTGGCCTTCAAGTTCTCTGCCTGTAGATCCTTTTCACACACCTCATCTTGCCTTAGTACCTCAGTAGCTACAAGGAAGACCTTGTCCTGAATTCCCCATATGATTTTCTCTATTTCTACACACTTAGCCTCTATTTTCTTCACAAATTCAACTCTGGTAGTCAAGGCAAAATAAAGTGTTGAAATCATATATGTCACCTACTTGGATCACCCCTCCATCGACTAAATCTTGCTTAGGAAGCGCTGTCACGCTCTTCAAGCATGGAATTATTCTGTTTTGTATGTCGTCAAGATCATCCCAGGTTTCAAATACATCTTGGATTCTGCTCAAGAAAGAAGAGGTGGAGTCATATGCTGATACTAAATTTTCAATCAGTGCATCATCACATTCTGTGGCATCCGAGGTCCATCCTTTAGCCTCTTTGAAATTTGTTCTCGTATCCTCATAGTCCTTCATGGATTCTTGTGGAACAGGCAAGGGTGGAGTAATTGCTACCTTCGCTCGATCAATGGGGTTTGTCAAATGCTGGACATACCTCTTCCACTACTCATTTTCAGCTTCTAGCTTCTTTCTCTTTTCAACCTCCTTGTTCAACCTCTCCTTGAGAGTATTGTAGGAGTCATCAAATTCTTGGACTTCCTGAAGTTTGGTAGTCTTACCCAAACTAACTGTGGTTATCTCATATTCTTTAGGAGTGATATCATCTTGAGCTTTATCAACTTTAGGTACTGCCACCTGTACGGATCTGAACCCCGCACTGCACCTTTGAATCAAAGAAAACCTCTTGGCTGGTTTGGATAGCTTCTTTTCATTTGGTTTATTTAATTCAGCCAGGAGTGTTGTTGTATTATCCTCCTAATGAACTACTTCAGGTACTTTGACCTTAATTCTCTCTTTCAACCAATTATGGATGGTTGATTGCTCCATGTTGTTGTCATCAAAATCATCTATTCCTTTTAGTGCAGAGATAATGCCATCTAGGAATCCTCCCTCAGGTTCAGGGTTCTTCTTTTCTACAACTTTGGGGTGAATTGGTTCTTGATTTGGCTCCTCAATGATAGGAGAAGGAATCTCCATCTCATTGCCTCTCACTATCTAGTTCTTGTTCATCAATTAAAATTCTGACCAGAGCTGTAGATGAAGCGTTGATAGTTGAGTGACCTTCATTAGACTTTTGTCGCCTATTTACATCGTCTTCACTGGCAACTTTCTTTCCTTTCGCCTTTATTGAATTCTTAGTTGGCTCTTTTCTCTTCTTCAAACCTACACTCTCTGGGCCTTTGGGATTGCTAGACGTCCTACCATGATTTGAAGACAAGGACTCATCAGTACCCATGAGATCATAAGTGAAGGAGACATTCGTCGCTTTTAACTCTTTTGTTTTCCGAGCTGCCCACCATTTTGAATATATAATCACGGGTCTCATCAGATCACCCATGTTGGTTCTGTCAGAATCTGACCAATCCACTAAGGCAAGAGGTTCATTCCTTAGGTTAGCATAGTGCGGCTGTTCATACTCATTATCTCCCTCAATCTGATCTGCTACACGAAAAACTTCAGAAGATCTGATCAAACTGAGTGGGATTCTGGACCAAAGTCTCCTTACTTTGAAGTTGTCTGCAACATTGGCCCAATAGTCTTCAAGGTTCGGCCTATGCTCAAACTTTACTCCATTCACCATTCCCATTTGGTGGAAGGGATCGAAATAGCTCCTTGACTGATACTGTAGGAATGGATACCACTGAATTTACTTGTCCGCATGTGTAGCAGCCTAAGCGGATGGACAAGACTCCAACCCATTACCAATATTGAGGGGAAAAGATGTTCCTGTCTTCTGCTCACCCCTTTGTACAATCATGAAAGTCTCTAGTTGTCTTACCACTTTGAGCAAAATCATTCTATTCGTAGGATGCATAGGGAGTCTATATGGAGCACCGACGAATTCTTGGATTCGCAAATATGTAAATCTGGGATATGGGATATACCAATATCGGAATCTGCTAATCAAATCCATTGACTCCTGAGAGAGTCTCTGATGTAGGCCTCCCTGAAGGGTCCTTGTGATGTGCATGAGAAAGGTGTCATTGAACCTTTTAAAGTGATACTTCTCTTCTAGGTGCAATTGTGGGTATCAGTCATATACACTAAATTGATTATCCTTGTTACCCACCATCCCTCTGCAAACTAGGCCTCTGTATTTGTAGGTTTTGGCCAATGAATATATCAGGTAGGAACTCATGTAGAAGGTCCTATTCTTCTCCAAATTTCTAAGTTGATCATCGAGTTTATCACTTGTGATCTTGGCCCAGTTAATCATCTTTACACCTGCTGTAATTTCATGGATAAAGTAGTACATCCATGGTTCAAATGGAGCACCCTGCGGGTTCCCCATGACTCTATTCACCAAAACAATAAGATCACCATAGTCCTCTTTGAAGTAGGGTCTAAGGAGAGTCTTGGGCATCTTTGACACACTTTTGTTTGGCTTTTCTAACCATGAATGGTTGATATTGGCTTCGTACTCTTCAGTGTTGTCCTTATATAATTTAGTAGCCTCCTCTCTTGTTTTATAGACTGTGTTGTGGTATTCAGGAATACCTAAGGCTTCTCTTATTGCCACTTCTCCTATATTGGCTAGCACTCTTCCATTAGGAGCTACAATCTCTCTCCAAGGGGTTGTAGTGTTTGAAACACTCAACAATTAGTTCATTACATTGGACTGCCGGAAGGAATCCAACAGCCTGTACTATCCCATTTCTCATCATTCTTTGAGCAATCGGAGTGGGTAATTGTCCGTCTGTGCCATGCATTCTTTTCTTGAACTCTCGAAGGTTGATATGTCCAAGGTTGGTGTCCCCAACCTTCTTCCATTTTGAATTCATCTTGGATTCTGGAGGAGAATCCTTGTCTGCTTGGAATTTCATCTGGACTTTTCTTGATGATCCGGCTCCTGAGGTCATCCAAAACCTGCAAAAATTAGAAAGATTAAGTTAAAATCTTCGTTTTGAGTGTGTATCTAGGGGTTTTTGACAGCCAAGTGAAGTCTGATTGTTTCAATTCTTTCAACAGTGTTTTGGAAAGATTTTCAATACTAAGATTTTCTGAAAACCTCTAAATGTGGATTAACCTTGATGTTGATTTTGTAACTAGGTTAGGAAAATAAATAGGATTCGGATTGCCTTAAGGCATCATCCGAATCCATATAGGGCAGGGCCCTATCTATTGTATTTATATGTAATGTGTAAAACAAATAGGGCTGGGCCCTATTCCAATGTTGTCCGAATCCCAAAAAGGGGGCTGGGCCCTGCTTCATTAAGGAGGCGTGTAAATAGGGCTGGGCCCTATCTCTATGTGCACAAACTCGAATAGGGCTGGGCCCTTTATCTCCTACACGCCAAGCAACATGAAACATGTTCATCATATTATAGGGCCGACCCTATATCACTTCATGTAACGTGTGGCCCTAAATAGGTGCACTCCCCTTGCAATATAACTTAATCATTATTAGTATGCCAAAATAGGGCAAGACATAAGGTAACATGTAAGCCCTATAATTGTAATTAAGTCTTGGCACAAAACTTAAGGTGAAGCCGACTTGAATTGGTCTCCATGCCAAATATAAATAGAGATTAATGTGTATGCATTCATCACTCAGTTTTCATCATCAATGTGAAGTTAGCTCTGCACGATCTGCCCACTCATTCTGGAGGTTAGCGAATCCTCATTGAAGGCAAGCGAACCACTTCTGATCAAGGAATGAGCGAATTACTTCTGCCATCAGCATTTGCCATACATGCGATCTTGGACAGTGAATACATTGAAGAGGATAGCGAGTTCCTCTTTAAGGTCTACAAACATCATTATGTCTGCAATCTTCAGTGAAGAACTACGAAGAGCTGGAAGCTGTATGATATTTAAGAAAGAGATAAGTCTGCTATCTTCTGCTGTTACATTGTGCCCTAGCTGGGTTACGACTGTAACTCTAATTCTGCCCTAGGTTGACAGTTATATCAGATAAGTAATCTGATCTTTATTGACATTGTATTCTACAATTAATAAAAGGATCTAGATCTGATTTGTTGCTGGGTTTTTCCTCCAAGAGGGAGGTTTTCCCAGGGTAGTCTTGTGTTGTGTGATTCTCTATTTGTATGCTTTATTGTGCAACTTTAGTTTTCTGTTTATTGTGGATAATCTGATCATGAAAACTAACACTTTTAAGCTTTGGGACTGATTTTAATCAGAATCAGATCTGAAAATGAAAACCTAAGTCCCAAATTCCACTAAGTATGCTTTAAAATTGGATTCAAATGGTAGAAAATAAGAGAGAAAGGAAGGAAATTATGACAAATTAGTTCTCTCTCTCTAAAAACTTTGAGAAAATCAGGTGAAGAACCCTGACAATCTGCCTTAGAAACCCAATTTTACCTTCAGAAAAAAGACTAGAAAGAGGAAAGAAAGTGCTGGTTGTCTTAGAAAATCTGTGGTTGCACTTGAAATATTGTTGAAATACTCCTCAAGACCTTTGAAATCCTCTTCAAATCTGTGTAAAACTCTTGTTGAAAACCTTTAAAACCTGCCAAGAAACTTCACAAAACTTCTCTCATGTTCGAACTTGATCATGAATGACTATTTGTACAAAACCTCAAGAAGTTCGAATTCTTAAATTAGAAACTCAGTAAATCATTCCCAATTCAAACTAGTTTCACTTCTAAATCTGCTTCAGTCTTCGAATTTAAAAAGAAAGTTGCTATTTCCATTTTCAGTTGAGTTTAAATCCTTTGGGAAAGTTCTGATTTCAAATTTCAGTTCAATTAGAAAGTTTCTAATTCAAGTTTGAGTTCACAAATCGAACTCTATCCTTGTTTTCTTCCAATTTGGAAACTTTCTAAAAACTCTTTTCTCTTCCTTCAGTTCAACTTTCCTTTTGGCAACTTAGGTGGACTTTATAAAAGGTTCCTTCCACTTCAAACTTTTAGCATGTTTCCTTGGGCAGACTTGGCAAGATTCTTTCCACGTTGCAAGTGATTCTCTTCTTTTAAGGGCGGACTTAATGAAAGATTCTCCAAGTGTGGGCGGACTTGATGGAACTTGTGCACCCCTTACTCATTACCTCCTTAACCTTTGGGTGGGCTTCATCAAAATTTTGCACTATGCCAAGCGGACTTCACGATGTGTCTTCCATCTTACTAAGCAGTGAGGGCGGACTTGGAAGAACTTCTTCTCCATCTACATGGCAGACTTGGCAAGAGTTTTTCTTCAAAAACCTTCTATCCTTGTTGGGCGGAATTCATCGATACCTTGACCATGTTCAATCTTCTCCTAGGCGGACTTGAATAACTCCATTCTCCTAGCAAGGTGGACTTCAATAAGACCATGACCTTGTGAACATCAAAACTATCTTTACTGGGCAGACTTGGAAGAATATCCTCTCCATGGTAACCAGATTTAAAATCCTTCATATTTCATTCAATTTTACTCCAATCATCTTGAAATTTTGAAATCGCTCATCATTATGCGCTAAATGCTTCTGAGCTCCACGATTTTAGGAACTTGTCTTTTTCGAACAAAAATTGAATTTTGAATGAAATTCTTGATCATTTTCACTATAACTTTGAGTCAAAAGTGCAAACCCTAGACCCCCTTTCCAAAAATAGAAAAAGCAAGATTCCCTAAAAAATAGGAAAAACTTTCTAAAAATACCCATTTTGGGGATTGTTCTTAAAGTGCCAAAATTGAAGCTTCCTAAAAAATAGGAAAAAGCGAAAAAACAAAACTTTCCAAAAATAGAAAGTTGTTCAAATTGACCCAAATCAATTGTAATGTTCATCCTTTAGACTCTCTAGGCACATTGACGATGTCAATACTCTGTTTTGACCAAGGTTTGCTCAACTGACCTATGACTCTCCAAAACTCACAAAATTGGGGCGGGGAGGTTGCCAGGCTCTAACAAAACCCTAAAAAGCGAAAACAAGGAGGGTCCCCATTCTCAATGGGGCGATGTGTGAAAAAGGTCACAACAAGTACCCACTTCTCTTTGCATTTGTAGCAGGAGTGTTCATCTTCAAGGCCCCTTCGATTGCAACTATGCCCTGACACCTATACCTCTTTGCATTTAAAGCATAACTTTTTCTCTTGGGTTTCATCTTGTTTACAGTTTTGTCTTCATTCCCATTTCTTCTTGCAATTAAAACATAGTCCTTTCTTCCTTCTTCTCATAAGAGAGGTATGCTCTCTTGCACTTGTCTTTCTCATAGAAGGGCTTATCTTTTGATGCCATCTTATCAAGTGATCCTTTTCCCTTGTTTGGGCAGTATCAAGTCGAGTGGCTTTAAAGCTTGCTTCTTGGCATGTAGTAAGATCCAAGGCACTTACTAGACCTGGGGTGGTGTTCAATAATCCTTCTATAAATAAGTAGATGAGCCTTCTTTCTAATATTTTGGGTACAATAATGGATAGTCTTTGAAACTCAGCCACACAATCTTCAATGGACACCTATTTCCTTATTCTTGTTAACTCTTTGAAGTATTTTTCGGGGTGCCTTGGATCAAACCTCCCAATTAGTTTTTCAGTGAAGGCATCATAAGTTTTTATGTTCTGGTGGTTTTGGGTGACTAATCCATGGTACCACCATTCATGGGATACTCCCTTTAGGTGTAATATGGCAAAATTAATGGCATCCTCTTCTAACATTGGGTTAAGAGATAGGTATGCGTCAAGCTTTTGGATCCATGCGTGGGCTGTTTTCTTACTTGATCCATCAAAGTTTGGGAGAGTCAATTGGCCTACTTTGTGCTGCAAGTCCTTATTAGTTTGGTTTCTCCCTCTTCTTTGTGTACTCTTAGTTCTAGCCTCACAATATATCGTAAAAGGGATAGTCCTCTTAACTTTTGAATCGATCCTAGCATATACTTCAGCAAGATGATCCCAATCAGGATTTTGTGAGTCTATTTCCTCCTCCCTTGCTGGCCCTTACTTGGTTAAGAAGGGAGGCCAAATTATTCTAGGGGTGGATTTTGATGTTGTGTCATTTTCAGATTGGCTTGGGGTGGGGTGGTTTCCCTCCCATTTCCATGGTGAGACCTAAGAGAATTCATGGTGGCATTTAGATTTGTAAAGCTTGGGATATTTGTTCCATGAAGGCCCTAAATTCTTGTTCCATTTGCTCTCTCCTTGGGTGGTCTTGGTTCTGGTTGTTTATGGCAATCTTCCTCTTCTCTCTTTCTAGAGCTCTCAAGGTTCTTTTGCTAAGCATCAACTATTCTTTGTTCTTCATGCAGGCAAAATCATGCTCTGATACCAATTCTAATGTCCCTATTTGGGAATGCTCTAATTTAGCCCTGAATCACAATTTCTAAATGAGCAAGAGCAGGGTTAGGGATATCTTTCACCTGATTGAAACCCTGCAAAACAGGTTAGGAACCATTTACAACAATAATTCATAAAATTGCTCTTAATTGGGAATCATTAAGCATATAGCTGGAATATCAATATAATCATAAGGTATCCTAAGTATGTCTGGGGAGGCTCAACCATAGGAGAGCTAGGATAAGGTAACTTCAATAGGGTGTCTTGGGTCCTCTACCGTAGGCCGAAGAGTGGATATACCACCCCTCTTGGCCTCATGTGGCCTGTGCCATCCATATGAGGTGGTGTACCTAGTGAGGTGTCCCACAACCGTTCCCCCTCATCTTGCCATCTATCTCCTACTTCTTATGATTGAACTCATTGGTGTGTTAATTCACCATGATGGAGGAATGAGGTGTATTCACAACAGGGTGCCCCGGAAGCCCATCTCTTCTAAGCCCAAATGCAGTACCCTTGTACTCCTTTGGCCACATGGGACCATTTGGTCACCACCATGAGGTGGTGTACCTAGAAGAGTACCCCATGGCCATACCCCTCTTGTAATCCCTCAGTTTCTCTACCATGGCTGACTTTATTAATCATTCAAAAATATAAAGAATTCTAGTATTATGCGTGTATTCTACACATAATAAACAGACATAAACCACAACATATCATGAAACAGTAATGAGCGGATACAATAAATATATACTATGCTATGTAAAGTAGTCTAAAGTTTAAACAGCAATGCATCATTAATGATGGTGTGCAGATATATATATATATATATATATATATATATATATTCACACTATGCCATAAATAGAGAACTCATACCACACGACAGTATTGGATTGAACTACTGTGTATTTCAATATCTTTTTTGTAAAGCCAAATCTGATGCATTCAATGCCTCGTTTTGGAATGCAGGAATGGTCCTTTATATCTTTCGATTGATGCTGGGCAGTCATGACCTTTACAACAGTTGCACTGTTTGCAAGAGAGGCATCTTTTCCTTCTTCAATCACTACCTTTCCCATAGTTAATAACTGGTTTTTAGTTGCATTGGTTTTTAATTCAGGCCCATCATTTCCTTTCTTCACCACCATGAAAGTGCGCTCAGTCCTTGTCCATGGCAACCTCTTAAGCCCACTCACCTTGGCCCCTCCACATCACTGAAATGTAACTTTTGTCCCTACATGAGGTCTAAATCTGCGCACACTTGTCCTTGTGGAAATAGGAAATGTGCCTCTGCAATCCAAGACAACCTTTGAATTACACCTTAGCAGTCCAGAATCACCTTGCAAATGCACCTAAGTTTGTTCACGACCACCTTGAAAAGCCGCTTTCAGCAGTCCCTGTCACCCTCCTAATCCTGCCCTATAGTCCAGCCCTAGGTCTGCAATTTGTCTAAGATTCCACAGCAAGGGCGGAGCAGAGAATAAAGGATAGATGCAATTTTGAAAGTGTTGGGAAGGGTGAGTGTTTAGTCCTTTATTTAAACCATTCAAAACAATTTCATTCAAAGGGATATAGACTGACCTGGTGAAAGGAAACATTTAATTCCCTCTAAATGTGCGCACACTTGTCCTTGTGAAAATAGGAAATGTGCCTCTGCAATCCAAGACAACCTTTGAATTACACCTTAGCAGTCCAGAATCACCTTGCAAATGTGCCTAAGTTTGTTCACGACCACCTTGAAAAGCCGCTTTCAGCAGTCCCTGTCACCCTCCTAATCCTGCCCTATAGTTCAGCCCTAGGTCTGCAATTCGTCTAAGATTCCACAGCAAGGGCAGAGCAGAGAATAAAAGATAGATGCAATTTTGAAAGTGTTTTGAAGGGTGAGTGTTCAGTCCTTTATTTAAACCATTCAAAACAATTTCATTCGAAGGGATATAGACTGACCTGGTGAAAGGAAACATTTAATTCCCTCTAAAAACGTTTGAAAGGAGATGAAATAAGAAAGATAAAGGGTGAACCTTGATTAAAGGAAGGATAAAAGTCATGTAAAGCATCTGAAACAAGGACAATCGGCTGGTGCATAAAGTGGAGTATGAAATGTGTAAGGAATGCATTAAGGACTGACCTCAAAGAGGTATTGCAAAGTTTAAAAACCTCCTATGAATGAGGAATGGAAATAATCATTTCATCATTCAATCAAGTGTGATTCAAGAGCAAGGGAATAAGGGGCAGGTCTGAGTTTTAGCAGAGAGGTCAACAAGAAACTTTCAAATCAGAATTAGGTGAATTCTAAGATCAAAGGAAGGAAAATCAATCTTGAATCATGTATTTTCACACCTTAAAATGCATTTCCAGAAATTTTAGTGTCATTTCCAGATTGGGAAGGGTTTTAAGGGGCATGATCTGTGAAATGTTAGTATTACTTTCATTCATTCCATGGTTTTTGATACAAAATGTGTTTTCTTTTCAGGTTTGATGCATAGCTGATGCAAGGAATAAGCTATGTGGAGCACGGAATGAAGGACTTTTCCACCACATGGAGAGGACAACATTTGTAAAGAAATCAAGATAAACATGACCTTCATCAAGACATTCAAAGAAGACCAAGACATCTAAGGATTTCACAACAATTCAAGGGCTGAAGGAACTCAACCATGCCGATGAGGGACTCCACAATACAAGACAAGATTCACATTTCACAATGCAAATGAGGAAACCCACATGAAGGGGATTTCTCTACATGAAGGACTCAATAACACGTGAGGATGCAACATGGAGAAAAATACAACAAGAAGCTCAAGGATTTCCAAGGATGAAGTTGAGATGCTAGTTCAAAGGTCGAGGCATTCAAGATGGTGGTGAATCAAAGAAGAGGAACACCTCAAGAACATGAGAAAGAGATCGAGATAACTTTGCTCTACAAGGAAAGATTTACATTGACCTTGGATTTCCCTTAGAAATCCAAGATCAACATAAGGACTCTATAACAATGTCAAAGAAATCAAGGACTTTCAAGACCAAGAGTTACAAGAGTAAAGATAAAGACATAAAGAACATGTCCCACATTTGGAGAAGACGTCAAGATATTGTAACATGAAGTCAAGAACTCCACCAAGGAATCCAAGTCCAAGGCAAGGAATATCAAGATCAAAGAGCATCAAGGAGAGAAGTAGTTCAAGATTCCCAAACATGAGATTGAAATGCAAAACATCACAAAAAGGAAAATTCTCAAATGTGAAGATGAAAAGTGAAAGGTGATCTAGATAGTTTCAAAAGAGTTAATCAAAGTCAGAAACTTGATCATCAAGATGATGCAATTTGGGAATATGAACCATCACAATCAACCAAGCAAGGTGGTAATGTTGAGTATCAAGAGATATCTATGCTGAGGTGGCGCCCAATCATCATCAACCAATTGAGTTATGCCACATTAACACATCAAAGTTCAATGAACCCGACTCATCCTACGAGGACATCTATACATGTGGAAGGTATTAAATTCAGTGTACCTAACCTTATTTCTCATTGGTCTGAATTCAAAGGACATGTGTCCAAAATGTTGTAATCTTTTCATTGGTAAATGAGGTGTTAGTTATAATAACCCTAATTAGGGTTTCTATTGAATTATCTTGGTTGTTGATATCAAATCAATCCTGGCCCTTCATTTGTAACCGGAAGCTCTATATAAGGCTTTTCCTTCTCATTTGTAAAGGTTAATAGTCAATAACAGGAATAGTTGATAGTTAGTAGTTAGTAGTAGAGTAGGAGGAAGCTAGAGATTGTTGCCAAGACTTTGTTGAAATCAATACATAACTTTCGTTGAAGTTATGGTGGATCTTTGTGTTGTGTTTCTAGATTTTGTATGGTTTCTTGTTACTTCTCCAAGTTAGTTGAAGTTCTTTGATTGTAATGGAGAAATGTGAAGATGTTTGATGGAATTCCAATTCATACCATTTGTACTTTGTTGATTGCAAATTGCAGTGCATGGTTAGCCTGAACCTAATTTAGCAATAGTTCCATTGTGGATGTTCATTTGGATTGCGGCAACATTGGGTATTTGAATGGATGTTTGCAACATGAAAATTATTTATTACCTTTGGAGATCGCATTAGTTTTGTGTGGTTGTTGTTATCATGGCGAAGCAAAGCTTGATTTAAGGAGTTTGTCTATCTGAGCATGATTCATTATCATCATTGTACACAGGTCTAAATTATATTAGATTCTCTATCCTCTTTGTTTAGTACAAGTTAAGTTAGTTTCCAAGTTCCAACTGTTTTGCAGAAGCATAAGTCCCTTTGTGATACCAACAATCTCACATCATTTCATTGAGACTATCCAATTGCATGTCAAGACCCGACTAAAGAAACCTTGGGGTAGCCTTAATTGATCACATTGTTTAGCATATAAGGTTTCCTTGTTGAAGAGAGGATACAATACTTAGTATTTTATTCTGTGTTCGAGTGTCATAAGACGTGTGCCTATCCAAAGTTCCAACTTGGAAAAAAAAATGAAATAAAAAGAACGTAGTTGTGCACACCACCAAGGAACAAGACATCTTCACATTGAATTAAAAAAAAACGTTGTGCGCCTAACCCATTGCGCAGCCACATACATGATTAGCCTCTAAAAAAAGAAAAAGAAGAAATCTTATTCTAGCCGACTTAGCCTAGGCACCTACTTTGTAAGGATTTAACTCATGGGAATATCCTTGAACAATTATAAAAGTGACATGCTTATTCAAAAACTGTAGTTCAAAAGAAAAGAAGAAAAGAAACCTATTGATAGAAAAAAAGTGGTAGCGGTGTTGGAATTTGATATGAAATTGTCTATTTAAAAGTTTTTTACACTTCTTTTGTCCAACAGCAAAAGCAAAAGTTTATTCAATTACAGAAGTTACAACAAAGTTCTGAATGATACCATCCTAATCTGCTGTAGCAGATTTCTGATTTTTGTTTTCAAAATTGTCTTTGACTAGCGAATAGGGTAAATTGATTGAGTGCTGATTGAAGGAGGTTTTAAGGTTTCTTGCAAAGTTTGGGTTTTGTGTTTAATGCCAAATGATTGTGCAAGGTTGGATCATGATTCTTATGCAAATAATAATAATTCCCAACTCAAATAATAAGAAATAAGGGACTGATATTTTCCAGAATTCCGATTTATTAGGTCAGCAATGTAATTTTCAGAATTAATGAATTTGAATCACCAAATACACAAGTTTTGCATACCTGGAAGCCTACACCCAAATTATTGAATATTTTATTGCTGAAGCCAAAAGCAGATACAATAAGGGTCTGATATGAAGTCTGATCTGCTCCTTAGAGGCCTGCAAACCTAATTTCCAATTGGAGGTTGCACCAGAATGCTGATGTATGCTGATAAAAAACCCTGATCTGCAATTATGATATCTCACTGCTGTAACCAAATCTGAGTGCAAATTAGCCTGTAATGAAGTCCAATGATGCCCAGATGAAGACCCTGTGTAGATCTTCCCCAACAGTGAACTGGGTTTTTGTCCAATTCACAATTTCTTCAAGGGTTTTCATCCTCAAAGAACCTGATTTACTGCTGAAACCTGCTCCAGCTCCAAATTCCCAAAATGCTGATGTAAAAAATGGATTGAATGAATGAACAAAATGAGCCTCCAAAGTTGCTTTATGCTCTCTCAAACCCTAATTCGATTTTAGGGTTGCCTTGCTTTATTTTTATTAAGTTTATTTCATTCCCTTATGTCTCCCTCAAGGTGTATGGCTCCCTTAGGCTCCTTTTATTAACAAAATTAAGTTGTTTTTAAAAACAACTTAACTCATGTCTCCTAGGCGTCATGACTCAAGGGGGCCCCCATGCTAGTTACTTTCTTAAAATAATATAAAGTTAATTTTATTATTTATTTATTTCATCAATTTATTTAAGACATTAAAGTCATGATTTAAATGTTCCATTTTATTCCAAAAATCATCATTTGGACTCCAAATTAAAACCTAAGTGTTGACACTAGTACAGGGATGATATCCAAATATAGCAGGTGAACTGGCAATGTCCTATAAAATAGGGATTCTCCTAAAAGGTAAGAGACTATCTCCAATCAACTGAAAATGCTCATAGGGGCTCCTTCTCTGCTCCATAGTCCTCCAAGTGGTCAATCAGTCAACTGGTAGACCTCCCTAAAAAATAGCCCCTTCCTAAAAAATAGGAGACGATCACAAATTATCTGGAATGGTCTGTAGACACCCTGAGACCAACTCTTAGTCATTCCCTAAAAATTAGGGAGCCCTCCTAAAAAATAGAAACTGCTTCTGAACATCCAAAATGGCTTATAAAGCCCCTGCGCAACTCCACAAGCCTCAATATGTGTAAAAATCCTTACTAGGGTCTGACTGTAATGAAATGTTTATAACCAGATTGTGCAGAGGGTGCTATTGAGTTTAATCGGTTGCTAATTAAAATGCCAATGAATTTCATTTGTATAATATGAATAGATAAATTAACCTTCATATTATTAATGGAAGATACATTCAATATTTAACAACGCACTGGTTGACAGACAATATATGCAATAACATTTGAATTTAGTATTTCTAAGTGCACCTGTTGGTTCGTATTACTGACGGTGCCAATTCTGCCTTCGTGTCCTTTTTGAAACTTCACCGTTGATTCATTGATTGTCTACGTGGCCTCCTGCTCCCGAACTTGACTTTCGCTTAACCTAACGTGGGGTGTATGTCCTGATATCAGGTCTCTGCATATATTTGCTAGTGACGTCTCCTCTGCAAACGAATGATGCCTCCCATGTCTTTGAACCACTTCCGCATCAACATGACATATGTTGGAGTCTTACGCAGTTGAAGCTTCCCATCGTGAACAACCCGCAGTGTATACCAACCGACTCTCGTCCTCCCTTTCTCGGTTCATGCAAGTTCCTCTTGATTTTCGTGGCTCTCAGAGTTTCCACGTGATTGGAGTGTGGCTGCGTATGTATCATCAATGCCGTCAGTTGAAACGTAGCTTGCGTGTATTTGGTTTCCCGTATTCGCCACCAATGCCGTAACTTCCCTTACGACGGTGTGTGGAATACACACGTCTCTGCACCCTTCAATTAACCTTCGCTACAATTCACTTCACGTCTCAATGCTTCGTCGCTACAATTTGCTTCACGGCTCAATGCTTCCTTCAATAATCTGATCCCAATAGGCCAGCACAAAACTGACGAAAGGAATTCAATCTTCAATGGTTGATATCGTGTAGATAATCAACTTCCATATCCAGGTCTGATATTTTAATAAAATTCTCACATATCTCCTCTCGGGTGCTACCCATCCTTTTATTATCATCAATTGGCTAGGAATCCTGTAATAGTTAGGATCATAGTTGAACTACTCGTGACTCGGCTCGACTCGCCAAGCCCCTGGGAAAAAAACTCGGCGAAAACTCGGGAAAAACTCGGAAAAACTCGGCGAAAAACTCGGCAACTTAAAAACACGCTTAAACTTAGTAAAAAATGCATTTTTTTTGCAATTTTTAATGAGAAGATGCATCCAAAGAGTCAATAAATGATAACACAAAAGAAACAAGCTGATTCTAGATATATTTAAATGCAAAGTGTCTACAAAATCGCATCCTCATGAGGAATGCTGATGGCTGGAAGCCTGAAGCAAAATAGTAAATTACTAAATAGTTTTTGTAAAACCAAAAGTAAATACATCATCACAAATTACAATTACAACTTCCTCTTCCCAGCTCTAGCAAAAACATGGGGAGAGGTAGAACTAGAGGGTCTAGACTGTCTAGTCGTATAAGTCTGCTGTGGGACTGGGCGTGACTGTGCCTCCTCGCTCGGTATGGTTGATTGAGACTCATTCTCCATCCTGGATGAAGCTATGTCTCCACCTGCCTCTGGCACTGGCAATGAATCCTCATCCTCATCCTCATCCTCATCCTCCTCAATGTCATCCAGCCTGAAACCAAATCCACCCCCCTCCTCCATAGCCTGCCTCTCCAAATCAGTGATGTCAGTGTCGGAAAACAATGGAGGCTGCTCCTGTGATGTCCAATCACTGTAAGGATCTATATCATCCAAGTCAATTGGACCACCTTCTAGTTCCTCTACCTTCTTTACGCGCAATCGAAGATTATATTGCACGTAGACAAGGTCATTGAGCCGTTTCTGCACTAACTTGCTCCTCTTCTTCGTGTGGATTGCTTCAAACAAGCTCCAATTGCGCTCACAATTGGATGAACTGCAAGGCTGACATAAGACTCTGAGGGCAAATTTTTTGAGATGTGGGGTGTTTCCACCCCAATTTTGCCACCAAGCATCTGCAAAATAAATAAAATGGAAAAGTTAGAAAGCAAAGAGAAAAGAGAAAACATAATTTATCAATCATTTTAGTCTTTAGATCCCAAAATCCAAATGGCAAATGTTATACCTGGGGTTTGAGTGGTTCTTCCTCTCCTAGCCAGCTCTGAAGAGAATAGCTTACCCCTTCCTCCCTCATAATTTTGGAGCTCACTCACAATGAGGTCTCTCTCCTCAACATCAGGTACCATCCTCTCAATGCATGTACTGAGGCCCTCCATGACTTCTCCATTCGAATCTGAGTAAGAACCCCCGAACCTAAAACGAGGGTTGAGGAAGTACCCTGCTGCATGAATGGGTTGGTGGAGCTGATTGTTCCACCTCCTATCAACAATTTCCCAAATGGGATCAAATTTGAGCCTATCCCCCTTGTAGTAATTTTTGATAGACTCTTTGGCCCTATCCATGGCCTCATAAAGATATCCCATTGGGGTTTTATCCCCATCCACCAAGCGAAGAACTCGAACCAAGGGCTCTGACACCTACAATTGAAAAATACAAATTACAAAAAGATCAAAATTTAAATAATGAAGTTACAAATTAGTAATGAGAGACTTGAATCAAAAATAACTAAAATTTAAAAATTAAAGTTTTGAAGTAACAACCTTCACAATCTCTGCAGCCCTTTGTGCAAATTGGTTGTCGAAGACTATGCATGCGACAGCCTCTCCTTCAGGCTTCTTTGAATAAGGTGAGTTAAGCCATTCTCCACTCACAAACATTTGTTTCAAAGAAGGCAATGCAGCAAGAATGCTTTGCAACGTCAAGAAAATCGTTGCAAACCTTGTGACACCAGCTCTCACCAAATCTTTCCCTTGCGTGTGTTGTCTCATCAAATTTAGGACCCAAGGGTGATTGTAGATATATTTAGTGATCCTCCTTGCATCTTCCACAACTGGAGTCACCCACTCAAGTTTTCCTATGTCCTCCAAAAGAAGGTCAAGGACATGTGCTGCACAAGGTGTCCAAAAAAGAGTGGGGTGCCTCTCTTGGAGGATTCTTCCTGCAAAAGAAGAATTTATTCTTAAGAAATATGCAACCAAGTAAAACAAAGCCCACAACAAATGAGAATATTGCTAATGCCTAAAGGTGATAATTCAAAAGGATTCTACCTGCTGACACATATGCTGCTGCATTATCTGTGATGATTTGCACCACATTCTCTACCCCCACCTCCATGATGACACGCTCCAACATTCCAGCCAATGTTTCTGCATTTTTCACCTTGTTGGAGGCATCGACAGATTTCAAGAACACTACATTGTCCTTGCAAGCGACCAAAAAATTGATGATGGTGCGGTTCTTGCCATCTGTCCACCCATCAGAAAGAATGGTGCAGCCATAATTTGCCCAATCAATTTTTTGATCCTCCATCACTTCTCTTGCCCTAGCAACTGCATTTGTGAGCAACCTGTAAATGCAAAGTGAAATTAGGTATTAGTACACAATTTTGATTTAATAAACAAGAAATCTAAAAAATAATTAAAAATGAAATCAAGTGGACTATGTAGTAATTTACTAACCTCCCACTCAAATCCCTGCGAGAAGGGGCCTTGTACCCCTTTCCTGAAACTGTCATAGCAGTCACCAAATTCAACCAATAAGCATTCTCCGCCACATTGAATGCAATGTTGTTGAAGTACCAAAAATCAGCAACTGCAATGTCAGTTTTCTCATGTACCTCCTTATTCCATCCACTAGCCTCTAATGATGGTTGTCCTCCAGGTGTGTTTCTGGGCACAAAATAATCACCTATCGAACCTGATCGTTGTGATGGAAGTGGAACAGGGCCCCGACCAGGTACTCTACTAGAGGAAGCAGAAGCAATGGGTGAGCTGATGGTCGGTTTGCGGATACGTGGGCCACGCCGAGAGCCCACTATGCCCTCAAGTGCTTCTTCTTCCTCTTCAAGGTCAATAGAAACACCTTGAGATTCAGCTATGGCTGATCTCATGGCTAGTTTTGCCCTCTCCCTTTGCAGTTTCTTCTCTTCCCCAGCTGCAAGTAGGGCATTCATTTGTCTTTTTATTTCTTCATTGGTCCCAGGGCATGCTCTAGCATCATGCCTATCTATTCCTGCAAGGTGGTATTTGAGGCGGTTGATGCCTCCATGAAGTATTCTCTCACACTGTATGCATATAATTGACCCAGGATCGGGTCCCTCATAGGCATACCTCCATGCCCCATCTCTAGCACCTCTAGGACGGGTGCCTATAAATCCAGATGGGCATGGATCTAGTGGCCATTGCTCCCTTGCCATGATTAATGCTTACTTAACCTACACATACAAAGTGCAAAAAAAAATTAACATTTTAGTTAAACAATTTAGCACTAAGCAAACTATCTACATTAGTTTAAATAAATTTAGACATCATTCGAAGTTTTTTTAAAAAAAAAGTAGGGTTTGAATTTTTTTTTGAAAACTAGATTCTTCAAAAAAATTGTGAAAATTCAACAAGAATTGTGTTAAATCTTGTGTAAATAACTTAGAAATGATTTAGACTACCTAGGAATCATTTGTAATCAATCTAAATGCAACAAAAAATAAACAAATTGTTTTAAAAAAGCATAGAAAAAAAAATTAAAAAACTTACTTGGAATCTGATTTTCCCTTCAAATCCCCTTCAAATCCCCTTCAAATCCACTTGGAATCACTCAATAACCACCCCAAATCACCTTCCAAGCCTTCCAAATGAGTTTCCCCCTTCTCAGCCCAAAACACAATTGAAAAACAAAAAAACAAATTTGTTTTAAGCCGTTTTCGGCTGTATACAAAACACGGGCGAGTTTTTTTCAAAAACTCGCCGAGTTTTTCGCAAAAACTCGCCAAAAACTCTGCGAGTTTTTGCCAAAAACTCTGCGAGTTTCCTGGCGAGTAGAAGTCATTACTACTCGCCAAGGGCAAAAACTCGGCGAGTTTTTGTGACTCGCCGAGTATTCGGCGAGTTTGTCATCTATGGTTAGGATTAGTTACGGTGTTAAATAAAATTAAAAGACATTCTTGTAAATATTAATTATTTGTATAAATGAATGGGAAATTTATATAAAATAATTAATACATTTTTATACTTTCCTTTTATTGTTTATTAGGGGACATGACAATATGGGTCCCCTCTCCACTCCACTGGCCTACGGGAACCCGATGATAGGCCAATCCCTGCTCAAGTGTCTGTCACCTAGGAAGGGGACATTACAAGTTTAGAAGAAGGAACAACATTTTGAAGACAATTTTTGCTGAATTTCAAGTTAATAGGCAGCAGAATTTCAAGATCAATGTTAGAAAATTGATTTTCTAGGCCTCTACCAACACGAACAGCAACTATCAGCTTTAGGTGAACATTTGTGAAGAAAGGTCATGATAACAGCACCAGAAGAAGGCTTCCCTTCGAATTCTTTCAATTTTCTCTTCAAATATGCAAAAAAGTAGTATTTTTTTGGTCTTAAATCGGCAAGATGTTAGGAGTCTGAATTGAGAAATGCAAGTTTTAGCACTCACTTTGGAGGTACCTTTGGTCCTCATGCATGAATACTCCAAAGTACGGGAAATTGACTTATGTCATGTTTCATTGGGAGGATTCATTCTTGAAGAAAAGATTAAAGAAGAAAGCAAGTAGCAAAAAAATTAATGGATTGTGCCTTGTCCAGATGGTTTCATTTCCAATTTCACTGAAAAGCATAGAATTTGTTTTAGCTTTTGTGAAGAACTATGATCCCTAAATGAGAGACATAAGATCTATTGATGGGCGAGCGTTATGCAGTCTCAAATCTGATGACATCGAGCTCAACTTTTCCATACATCTATAAAATTCATTGTACAAATTCCATGTAAATATACTAATCATTAGGGACTCGTTTGTGACTTAGGTGAGGTTCAAGGTGAATTCCGGAAGTTGGTGAAAGAAAAATTTAGTAGAGATCAGCAAGTAGACAATATGTATGTTTAGACAGTGATCACAGCTCATTTCAGAAAGCAGAGAAAGATTCAAAGGATTTCAAGAAATTGGTTTCCGAAGCAAACTTTATTCCTTAAGCCCAGATTGTGCACTTAGATTTAGTGATAGTGCCAAGGAAAATTATTGTAGATCAGTTCATTCAAAGTTTGTAGAAGATTTCAGCACTAGGAAATTCCACTGCGGAGCTGAGTAGTTTTCTTAGCTTTTTCTATTTTTTGTCTTGTCAACTAAATACAAGGAGATCTATTTTGGAACCTTCCTATTCTCAATTCTCATGCATAACAAAAATAAGCCTTGAATAGTGTTTTTTAAATTTGTAATAAATTCATCTATTAGTTTAGCTGATACATTGCATGTTTTAGATTAAATTTTAGTGGCCAAGATTAATTCATAATAAAGCTTACATGCTTGCAAAACTATTCTTGGGCTAGAAGTAGTAGTTAAAAATTTCTTTTATTCATTTTCATGCTATTCTTTTAAATAGTTTAAATAGGTGCCTTTTTGCACTTAAATGATCAATGGCAATTGTCAAGCTTGCTCCTTTCCAAAATTGCTGTTCACTATGCCCTAATTGTTTTATGTTAAATACAATTTGATAGTTTTTTGCAAGCTTTGTATTGCAAATACGATTGAAAGAAGTGTTACTAATTTGTGTGATTCCTTCATATATAATATTTTGTGCTTGAGACAAATCTTATCTAAACATATAATTTTTGATCTCTCTATTTAATTAAAAATCATAAGAATCCTAATTATATTAGTTTATTTTCTGTGATAGATAGGCTCACATACATGAAATTTCTTATCTAGTGTAGATGTGCTGAAATTGCCTTGTGCTGTAGACTAAGAAAACAAAAAGACAGGTTTTAATTTAGTTTTCTTACTTTACATACTTGAAAAACCTTTAAAATTTCAAATCAAAGGTAGCTTCCCCTTTCAATTTGAATAATAGTGTACTGTACACACTGTTCCATTTTACGTCGCATCAAAAGGTGCAAGTTGAACGTTAACAGAAACCAATGCCTAGTGATCTAGGGTAAATCAATGCCTAATATTTGAATCCTCCTTGTCTCAGGTTGTAGTTGCATCACTTTCAGAAGACTATCTATCTTCTTATGCTAGAAATTCAGGAAGCCAATGCGACATCTTGTAACTGTCAAGAAGACTGCAAGCACCACGTTCCATATCAAAAATCCATATTGCTGTAGGCTGGCACATAGATTCGTTTCAGTTCAAAATCATTTGTGCAAAGAATATGAATATAAAATATTTTAAAAGAGAAAAATAAACAATTATAAATAAAGATATTGGAATCCTCCTTGTCCTGGGTTGAAGTACTTCTACAAGGTGTGTTGAGTTTCAAAAGAATATATATCTTTTCCTTCTAAGGTTTAGTTAGATCACTTTCAAAGGATTATCTATCTTCTCATACTAGAAATTTTGTGAGCTAACTTGGCATCTTGTGAATGCCAACTAGGCTGCAAGCACCACATGCCATATAAAAAATCCATGCACCTTTAGGTTGGTGCATAGATCTACTTCAGTTCAAAATCATTTGTGCAAAAGGAAAAATAAACAATCATACAAAACAATAAAACAAAACAACAACAATTTGTGAATAACACATCCATATTTTAGGGAGAAACTAGAATACAGGAAGCCAGTGTCGAATCTAAATAAATAGGGCAAAAAAAATAAAATTTCTGTAATTTGCCGGGAGTGATGTCAACTAGAAGGGAAGCTTTACTTGAAATTTAAATTAGAAGTGCAACCTTACTAAGTGCTATCTATGGTATTGGTAGAAAGAATTGTTCCAGGAATCACTAAATATAAATTGGATTTAGATGGGAAAATTAAAAGCTTCCCTTTCTAATTAAAATATTTAATTTCTTAAACTTTTTCAAATTGGCAGCAACATATAACTTTTTTAGCTGGGCAATTTTCTTATTCTCTTATAAGACAACAGAAAAAGCCCAAAAGAATTCCATATACAACTTTGAAGAGAGACCAAAGGCCTATACCATTTGTGATTTGACTTAGAAGTCTCATACATGAGTGCTTTAAATTGGAACATGGCCACATAACTGGGGAGCGGTTATTGTATTTTATATTTTCGTATGTTGTTTGCATAGTTGTCATTGATTTCAAATTTATGCTTATTGTCTTCCATTAATGCTCATACATATCTGGCTGATAGTAGTTTTCTGAACAATTTCATTGTTATAGTATTATTTCATTCAATTTTCTTGTAATAGGTATGCCATACCCGCAGAATTTAGAGACTGCAAAGGAGGTTGAGACGATTGTAAAGGATAATGGAGCTGTTCCTGCAACAATAGCAATCTTGAATGGTGTTCCTCACATAGGTCAGTGTTAATATTTTTGTTATATTTTATTCATGCTTGTAGCATTTGAGTAGTGATCAAGTAATTAGACATGAGTAAAGCATTCACAGATACAAAATGGATGATAATAGAGTCTCCCTCTTTTACTAACTTCAAGCAAATGACCATCTAGGGGGAAGCAAAAAGTTGTTTCGCTACTTAGTTTTTCCTTTTTGGGGAGAAATTGTATATAATATAATAAACTTGCCAGACTCGGAATTTTTTTTTTTTAAATCTCAAAATTTAAATACTCTTTTGGTTTATGACATTGCCCTAGAATATACATGAAATATAGCATGTAACTCCCCCTCTTTGTCTTCAAGTCAGTCTCATTCTCTTCATCAGAATATATACATAAAATATAACTTAAAGTATAAGAAAGGAAAAAGACAAAGGGAAATGTGTCTGTAATGTTGTCCTCATTTTTAGATTTTCAAAAATGTGACAACCCCTACAAATTTTTGTCAAAAAATGAAAATTTTACTCTATGGCATGCTTCACGAGGTAGAATTTTGCCCTACCACTGGACTGGACTAATCCTCAGTCCATCCTCAAACCACATTTCAAATTTCATCGCGTTTCGAGTTCGTTTGCTATGTTTTTTCTTCAATTTTGGGTTTTTTTCTTCTTGACTACAGGTGGGAAATTTTCCTTTGATTACAAGTTTTATTTTTAAGTTAAGTTATTTTTGTGACTTGTTAAAGGAATTTTATTTTCCCTTTACTAGTCTTTTGTTGAGTTGTTTAAAACTTGTAAAGGGAGTTTTATTTCCCTTTTACATGTATTTCAAACTTGTAGTTTTCTCTCACAAACCCGATTTCGCCTTAATGCATGAAAAGTGAACATATTAAAACTTGCAAATGGGTTTTGGAAACCCAATTTCATATGTTCTTTGCAAATTTTAAAACTTGTTGCCCTTCTCCAAGAACCCGACCAGCTATTGAAGTCGAATTTGTTGAAGGATTCAATCGATTTTTGTGGAGAGATTTTAGGAGGAGGAAGGCGTTTTGAATCCTAAGCTATTTTCATGCATTTTGAAACTCTTTTTGTGCCATATGGTAGTCGTTTTTGCTGGTTCAAAGGCATTAAAATAGCAAACATGTGTTCTTCAAATGCCATGATTTACGTCTTGGAAGTGCCACGAATCCTCCTTCTCCTAAGTCGTTTTGGCTTCTCTTACCTAGGCGTGGGGATTGGAAGCTTCATTTGACTGATTCTTCATGCATTTGTTAGGTGTTTTTGCTGCATATGGTGTTTTTGAAAAATGTGTCTAGGGTTTGAATAATCTTCTTTTGTCTATTTAAGAGATTCAGTTTGTTCTTTCAAGGATTGCTTCTTGTTCTTGGGAGGTCTTTTTTGTTGATCAAGGTATGTTTTTTTCTCTCGTTCTTTCTTTCATTTCTTGTTTTAGTTTGTTTTAGTTACCTTGACCAATTTGTATATATGTTAGTTTTGTTTTTCTCTTGCCTAAAATCGGTTTTGTGAGAGATTTTTCCCCTTTGTTTCAAGTTTGCAAAGCAATTTGCAAATTGCATTGTCTTTCCCCGTTTTCCTTTTTTGCTTGCATTTGGGATTTAAAAACCTGATTGCAAGGGAGATGAAAATAGTTGATCTACCCCTTTGGTTAAAAGACTTAATCCTCTTTTGCCAAAACTTAAAGTTTCAAAGTTGTAAAAAAGCTTGTCTTTCCAATTTCGGGTTTTAAAAACCTAATTACAAGTAAAGGTTTTTCCCATTCCCATGTGGTTAAAATGAAGACAATCTTCCAAAATTTAATTCATATCCATCTGCACTCATTAACCTTGTTCACAAGCTTCATTCCCATCATTTCCCACATATCAAGATCCCTATTCCCACCATTTCATCCACTCATTTCACACCTTCATTCATTTTTCCCATTTAAAGTCTACTTGTAGTGCAGCTTCCAGAACTCAAAATTCACTTGTGAGCCCATTTTTGCATCAGTTTATCCCTTCCATTGTCAGTTCGGTTCGCACACACAATCTGTCAAATCAATGGATTAAGGCATGGGCCTTATTTTGCGAGCAGATTTCAAGATTGGAGGATGATACAAAGAAGAGATACAACAACAATTCATGGTTGAGAGCATAGAATGCTTTCAAGATAGAGATGGTCATGACATGAAAAGAGGAAGGCAGCCCTTTCCCTCCTGAAAAGCCAGTACTACCCCAAGCAAGAAAATAAGGTTGAAGTTCGTTGTCCAAGGACACAAAGATCATTAAGGATGCAAATTCCCGTTCCGGTACAAGATGTCTTCATTGATCCAGAATATTTCAAGTTCTAGCATCCTAAAGCAGCATGAAGATCATCATAGACAAAGGATGAAGTAGTTAGAGTCGTGTCTTTGGACACATAGAATAGTTTTAATTATGCATTTGTAATTTTGTTTTGACGAGTTACATGTAAAAAATAACTTTGTAACTGCAAGTTAACTCATCACTTGCACTTTTGTAATTACATGTAAAGCAACTACAAGTTGAGTTCAATTAGGACTGTAGTTGGAATAAGTCATGGTGGTTGAGAGAATTTCTCAAGTTCGTTAGGATCCTCCCACCTTTTTCTCAAGCCTCCTCTCCTATAAATACTTGAGGGGGTCTATTGTAATTGATATCTTTTGGCAATGCAACAAAATTCTGCCAGTTTGTATGTGCACTCTAAGACTTTGAGCTCAGATGTAAATCAGATTGCTTTCAATAAAAGAGGCAAGTTGTGTTGAGACTTTGTGCCAATTCAAGTTGTTATGTGACAACATTTTTTGGAGTTGATTGTGATTTTTGTTCTATTGTTCAAGAGAGATTTAAATTCAATCTTGCAGACTTTGAGCTACTAATTGTATTTAGAGTTATATGTTTGGTTTTCAGATTTGGTCTTGCAGACTTTGAGCTGCTTATCATATTTGAAGCTAGTGTGGAAATCTCAAGAGGGAAGATAACTTGTAGACTTTGTGCTGCTTCTATTTTTAAGACTTGTGCATGTAAGGTGAAGTGCATCATGTAGTTAGACTTTGAGCTGCTACATACTGTGTTTGGTTACTAGAAAATCATCTACAAAGGTTGATAGGACAATAGAAGTGTTGAAGACTTTGTGCTTTCATTCTGTTTTCCCGTCTCAGAGAAGTGACAGAGGTCTTTGTGCTTTCATGGAAACTTTGCTTCCCTTTATGTTCCAACAATTCTACAAAAAAGTCTCATTTCTGTATTTGCTGTTATTTATTTCCAATTGCTATTACTTTTCTGTGAAGAGAAAATAGTATAGTTTTTCTTGAAAGAAGAAGAAAGATTGCTGTCCCATCCATATTAGATTAGTTTAGTTTGTAGATAGGGGGAGCCTTCCCTAAATTAGGAGAGTATCATACTCACACACTGTGGCTGAAACCACAATTTTGCACATCCCCCAGGTGTACAAAATTTTCAACCAACATGTAAGTTTACTTCTTCGTGTAACTCTCAACAAATCATATGTCATAACGTCTTTATGTGAACCAAATATTTACTTTTTACAAAGTTAAGATACAAAATTTTTAATTCAAAATATTAAAAAAATATCATCTCACAAAAAAAATTAATTATTGAGTCTTCACAAATATATTTTTAAGGATTTTCAATTTAAATAATAAAGTTGGTGATTTGGTTTTAAAAAATATAAATTTAGGACAATATAAAATATTAAATAATAAAATTAATTTATCTTATTGATTTTTTACACTTCTAATAATAAATTACTAATTATATTTATTTTTTATTTATAATATTATAATATATGTCAAAATTATATTAAAGTATAAGTCACATTTCTTTGTGTCTTTTTCCTTTCTTATACTTTATGTTATATTTCAGGCAAATTATAGTATTTAGAAGATCTTATAAATTTTCATGTCTAGTCAAATTTCAGTAATCAACAAGCTCCTATCAGCATTTTCTCGCTCTCTCTATCTCACTCACTTTATTTGCCCTTAACTCTAGACCTATCTCACTCCCTATCACTCTTCATCTATCCTCTCTCTCTACCTCTCTCTATCCCACTCTCTCCTCTCTCCCCCAAGATCTAGGCCTATCTCTCTATCTCTCTCTCTTACCCTCAAACCTTTGGGTGCTACCCTCAACCTCGTTTTGGTGTTGCCCCCAAACCCCCATCAAATTATAAGTCTAAGCAAGTAATAGGGCCAGTGATGAATCATGATCATAAAAATCTACATAATACATATCCCACATAATACATAACCCTTGTTGCAAATCGTTGCATATTCATAGTCAAAAAAATAATATAGCTGCTACATCATCTAGGACCTACCTTAGATGCCTTCGTGGGAGGGATGTAGGCTCCTCTGAGCCGTAGACTTCTAGTTATTGTTTTGATATTTGTTTGGAAAATTTGATGTCATGGATCTCATATTCCTTGAGTTTTATATACATTTGACAATATTTATATATCTAAGTGTGCTATTTCTTTCAACCACAAATTGCATTTATACTTGAGTGATTGATGTATATTTGTGTATGTGATCAAATTAGCTTCTATTTGATGATGTTATTGTGCCTTTAAGGTTTATTTAATAAACAGTGCATGAAACAAGTTTTAAATCCTTAAAAATCTCTAATTTTCTTGGGTTTTTTCACTTGCTAAGTTTTTGCTGAGTCTGTGGTGAGTTTTTTTGCCGTGTCCTAAGTCCCCTTTTTTTGTAGTCACCCTCACCAAGTCCATACCAAGTATGAGTCTCATTTCTATGATCAGAAGTCATTAATTTATATGGTTTCTAATCTTTGGAACATAATTCACATGTAAAGAGGCCAAACAACCATTCAATTTTGTTGCCTTCATTTTACTTCCTATTCTATATTATGACACGACATTGCACCCCTGTATAAATACATTTTAGTAGTAGCTTCACTAACTTCTTTTCCAAGTCCACTATTTTTTCAAGATGCAGAGGTCCTTGAAGGATTGTTCTCAATATTTGGACAATATGTAATCACTATTTAGGTAAATAATTATCTAGAGTTAAGTAGAAGATATGTGGATTGTAGGGATAAAATTGCTGAGAGATGCTTGAGTCTATATAGTTAATCAACTTTTCTATTTGTCCTCTCTTCCAATTATGGAAGGTAAATATCATTTATGTAACATGATACAAGTGCTTCAGTAAAATTAAGTTGAATTTGCCTTGGAATTAAATGCAAATGGCCCTTTAATGTAACATGGGAAGCTAAAGCTCAGAAATTTAGAGTGCATGCATTTTTGAAATGGGAACCAAATTATCAGAGGGTGTGATAGCTTTAATGTTATATACTTAAATGTTTTCCAGAAAGCAAAGGAAGGCTGTTTCAGATTTCATATTTTCTACATCTCAGGTGTTTATATACATTAAAAGAACTAGTCACCCACTCTAATGTTAATGTGATTAGATCACCTTGAGGAACTAGTTTTGTATACCCTTACTCCTTGACATCGGTTGCTTTTCTCACTGAAATGAAAAAAAAATGGCATTGACTTTTGGGTGTAGGTTTGACTGCATTGGAGTTAGAAGAGCTTGCTAAATTGGGTCCTAAA
The DNA here is from genome assembly GCF_030272615.1 of Cryptomeria japonica. NCBI lineage: Eukaryota > Viridiplantae > Streptophyta > Pinopsida > Cupressales > Cupressaceae > Cryptomeria > Cryptomeria japonica. The sequence continues at coordinate 410,885,109 of NC_081412.1, read as the reverse complement.
TCTTTGAAGACTGCTCGTAGAGACATTGCATATGTTGTAAGTAAAATAAGAACCTTGCTATTCCTGCTTTTAGATGCCTTCAAAGCATATCGATTTAATTTTTTTTGTCTAATTATCTACATGTTGTGTCTGTCTTGAATTCTTATGTATATATGAAGTTTGATGGTCAAAGATATTGTATGAGAAAGTGGGTAATGCCCTAGGAATTAGCTATGACAAGGAGCTATTCATCTGTATTTTATAACAAAATTGCAAATTATATAGATATTGAAAGAAAAAGCATTGCATGATACAAAAGTCCTGTTAGAAGAGAGACAAAAAGTAACAGGGTATTGCCTCTCTAAGAACAAAATTTAGAACTACATATAATGTAAAAATATGCCCCCTAAAACTAGCTGATGGAGGCTTTTTAGAACATATCAGTATAAACATATGTCAGCAATGAATAGGTGTAAAAGTGTTACAACCCAACTACTAGGGCTGTGCAGGTGTTTGATACATCATTACAATTTTTTTTTTATTCCAACTCCATACTTATCATTTATTTGTCTAAGCAGGTTCATATGTTGTTTATGAGAGCATACATAATTAGTTGATTTCATGATGCTCCAATGCATTTGTGTTTGACTAGAAGTCAACAGAAGCATGGACCTCATTATTTAAAGACCACATCATTTGATCAAGCATGATAAAAATATTGTATTAATAAGTTACGCACAGCAGTTATTTTACATTCTTCAATTCTTTTCTTCTGTACATATAAGCTAATATCTTACAAAAGCCATCCATGCTGCCACTAAAGAAGGCATTTACTAGCACAAGTATGAATACAGGAACAAATATGATTATAAAGTACAAATTATCAGCAAAAGCGTATTTGTGTAATGTAACCTATCAAGAATCCTAGGCAAATATGCAATCTTTTATATTTGCTGATCATAGATGACTGGAATGAAATCCAAAAAATATACTAAACTCTAACCTAATGCTGATCAGCAAATAAAATGAAATCTCATAAATTGCAGAGCTGGAAAACTGTTGTTAGAAAATCAATTTAGAAGCCCTAAAAATTCCGAAGTTCCTTTCTTTTGCTTCCTTTTCTTCTCTTCCCCGGAACTCCGGAACCCCGAGGTTCCGAAGGTACTTTCTTCTACTTCCTTTTCTTCTCTTCCTCGGAACTCTGGAACCCCGAGGTTCCGAAGTTCCTCCCTTTGCCCCTTTTTCTAGTTCCCCGGAACTCTGGAACCCCAAGGTTCCGAAGTTTCTTTGCTAAGCCTCCTCTCCTCGCCTCGGAATTCCGGAATCCCAAAGTTCCGAGATCCCTTCCTCAGTCTTCCCCACTTCGGGAGCCCGAGCTTCCGAAGTCTTCCCAACTTCCTTCCGGCTTGCAACACTTCTAGATGGTGTGATCGACACTCGGTTTTTAATGCTCCAACAACTCTCGCAACAAGTTTTTCTATATAAGGCTGTTGTACCTCATTGTAAAGGGTTCTCTCCCTGCTGGCTTGAGCTATTCTGTGCTCTTTCACTTTTCTTAAAGATTTGTATATTTTGCATTTCTGCAACTATAAGTTTGGCCATTGACCATTGAATGAATTGAAATTATCATTCTTGCCTTTCTTCAACTTATGCATGCTGTGTATGTTTCCTTACCTTCATCATAGGTGTATGTTTTGTGGCTCTTCTCTCATATATGTTGTGTTAATTTATTTCTGAGTGTGACTTGTGGGAAACTTTCTCCCCTCTTTGCATTCAACAAGTTCTAACTTCCATACATGCATTGGGGTCATTCATGCAACTAAAGTTTGTGCATCTCTTGGGTATCTCAGTTGATTTTTTGTGCCATTTCGGGTGGGGAGAGCAACATTTCTGATCTTGGTGTATCACCTCCTTTTATTTTAAGCATTTCTCTCTTCCCTTTTTCTCTGCAAGCTGTTAGGATAGGTTTAGAAGTAAGATTTGAAGTGTTGAGTTGGTTTAACACTTGCACTTGGATTGAGAAGGAAGTTGGCCTTCTCCGGAGATTCAACCCCCTTGCGCAAGGTCCCACTTCGGGGTTGTTTCCATGTTTCACGAGGTTGTTGAGTTGATAGCTCAGCAAGGGTGCAAGCTTTTGTGACAATAGAAACTAAGATATATATTAAGTTATATATTATGTATGTTAAAAAAATTGTCTAAGTTAAAATCACTTATGTTACATTTAAAATCACTTACATCATATATTATCTATGTTAAAATAACTAAGTTATTTTTTATGTTAAAATAACTAAGTTATTTTTTATGTTAAAATCACTTAGTTAAAATAACTAATGTTATATATTATCTATGTTAAAATCATTAAGTTTAAAATCACTTAGGTTAAATTTAATTTTTAGTCTCTACCTTTAAGGCAGAGACTTATGTTTTCAGTCGCCCTCAAATTTGTATTAATCTTTATTGAAAATTGTGCAACTCAAAATTCTAACCTTTTCTAATGTTAAGAGTGTATTTTTAAATTTGCTTTTTATTTTTATAAGTTTCTATTGGCTCGTTGAATTTAAGTAGGCAGTTTAATAAATTTTTATTAATAAAAATAAAGAAAAATGTTCAGCCAATCAGAGGCATACATTAAAACTATTTATAAACTTTGTATTGTTTTTCCTTTTCTTGGTTTTGCCCTTTTTTTTATCACGACCCTTTTTTATAGGCCTGTTTTTTGTTTGCAATTTTTAGTTTCTATTGACCATGTATTATTGCCTCCCATGTTTTTTTAAAGTGCGAATACAGTATACATATTATTATATTATATAACATATATTTGATTAGATTTTTTTTTTTATATTGTAATATTTATTTATTTAAATTATAAATAAATTTGTTCAGATTTGTTTTCTATTTTTGAAGTTATATTATTATTATTTTGAATAATGTTGTTATTATTGTCTCTTTAAAATTATTATTAACTTTAATATTCCACTTTATATAAAATACACATGAGTTTGCATGTATGAAGTTTAGAATATTGTATATATTATTAAAATTTTTTTTTTCTTATTTGAAATTTTGTAAATATTATTCTTAATTTTAAAATTATAATAATCATTACATTATAATATAATAAATATAATGTATAAATCAAAGTTCTCAGACTCGGACTCGGCTCAGACTCGGTAAGGCTGACTCGGCAAAATAAGAAAACCCTTGAAATTTAGAGATTTTTAACGATTTAAAACTTGTTTCATACACCCATTATTGAAATAAGTTTAAAGACACTATAACATCATCCATAGTTTGAAAACTTGGACTCGGCAAAAACTTTGCAGACCAAATTTGACTTGGTTTTAGTGATTCAATAGCTTAAATAATTACTCAAATTCCATTAAAAAATGTAAGTTTTATCCAAATCCCTCTGAAATATAGGCAATCAATCAGAGGCCAGAAATGATACTCAAATTGTAGACACAAAACTGAATAATTAGGGTGGCCAAACTTGCAGAGCTGCTGGGTTGGGTTATGTTGGAACAACAGAGTAAAATTGCAAATTGAAACATTGCAGGCTTGGGTTGTAGTAGCAAATGCAGAAGTAGTTATAGGTTGCAGGCATGTGAGTTGCAAGTGTGTGCAAGTAGATGGGTCACATAGAACAAAGAAAAAGCATACACAACTGAGTGAAAATGCACGATTGAAAAATTGAACGCGTGGGGCAGATGAAAAAGAATGAGTGTGCTCAGAGCAGGTTTTACACCATAAATACACTCAAGAGTAGACCATTGTACTCTAAAAACTCTTTGAAAACTGTTTCTGCCAAGTAGCAAGTTTGAGCGTGATTTACTTGTTTTCCTTAAACCCTTGTGAGTACTCACTGAGTTTTAAAACTATGGGTGCAGGTGTTAGAATATGGAAACATCCCTTTTCACTTTAGCATCTGGCATGAGCATGTCCACTAGGCAAGACTTTGCTCCTCCCAAGACACATATTATTGGCAATCACATTACAAAATGGATCTTGCCAACCAATAATAGCCAGTAGAGTAATTTCAGCCCACACATTGCCAAGCCAAAGATTGAACCCCATGACTTTCCATCCTCAACAGTCAGCAAGAAAAAATATCATTTCAGCAAGTATCTATAGGAAAAGGCAAGGAGAAAAGCTATGAATACAAAAGAATCACCTAATCTTACCAATTTTTTTGCAGCATTAGGAGATCCAGCACCAAAGAGATAAAAGCAGAGGCCCCAGAGATAATGGAGGTCAATGACACTCATGACAAGTTCTAGGACCTAAAGAAACAATTTCCTTGAATTCCAAAGATAAAGTTTCAGAGCACCTCTAATTTATAGTAGAAGATATTTCAACACCCAGAGTGAGAGCTGGGAAAATAAAAGCCACCACTCTTTGCAAATAGATCTCATATGTACAAATCTCCTACTTTGGAAATGTATGGTTAGTTTCATTTACTAAAGCATTAGATGCTTAATGAAGAACACACGTTTCCACAAATTTGAGGAGCACTTGCAGATTTGACTTCTAAAGTTACAAATCCAACTTTAGCTTTGACAAGGATAATTCTAGTTACCAAGGCAGGCATTTCTAAATCCCCTTTTCCCCCACATTCGAATAATGCAACCCCATAATTTGTATTATAGTTTGGACTAACCTCTTTGACTGTACTTTTTTAAGTGATGTCAGCCAGGTCACGACCCTCGGACTCGGTGAGTCAGGCGAGTCAGGCGAGTCACGTCCCCTGACTCGTCCGAGCCCGGGTTAGGGTCACCGTGACCCGGCAGGGGTCACTCGGTCCGCTGACTCGCGTTACTCGCCGCGAGTCACGAAACTCTGGTATAAATCATAAATTATAAATGTTAAAAGTGATACTTATTAATTAAATTTCATAATTGATAAAAAAATTACATTGGTTAAAGGAGGGCATCCTTTAAGTTCAAAAAATACTTAGGATGGTGAATACAAAGCTTTTTTTTTTTTGAGGTCTATATTTTATATTTTATATTAAAATTAAAGTTTAATTTTCAAAATTTAGTTTTATATCTAATCATAGGCAAGAGTTTCTTTCTAAGACTTGATTATGTAAATATCTTCCTATGAGTGCATTCCATTGATAAAATTTCTTTCTGGCATTTTGTCAAACACCTTGCATAGATTGTGGAACAGGGTTGTTCTCTAGTAGAAAATACAAACCTATTCTAAGAACAAAACAAACATTCAATTCAAGCTTGTAAGAGTAAATACAGTGCTCGTTAATTTATTACCTCCAAACTAATACAAGGTGTACTTTTTCTCCCTCAAATAAGTAGTTAGATAAAATGTTTGGTTCTCCTTAAGATGTGTTGCTCCCATTATATTATAGTTTTGACTTAAAGCCCATACTTATTAAAATTTACCTTGCATTGTAGAGGATTAATGGGTCCATGTGAAATGGAAAGAAGTCCAACTGACTCAATTTTTTTCATCTTGTTGAATATAGTTCTTGTTTCAATTATCTATTGATTACATGCTACACCATTTGTCTTCGTAAGGCAGCTATCTCCGCATTCTAGTGTCTATGAGCCTTGGCTATTTGTTGGGCATATATATAGTCTAATCCATTCCATCATGATGATCATCAGTAAGATTATATTTCAAGTTGAATTTCTATTTATATTTCCTCTAAAATGCAAGGAACTATCAGCAACAACATATCCTTCACAATATAGTACTATTAAATTAAATGAGGGTTTAAAAAATCTTTAGAATCCCAAGCATGAAACAATGTCACAGGATGAATCTAAGATAACCATCTAGCTTGATACGCACTTAGACAATCATTTGATTGATTTAAGATCCTTATGCTTGCCTTCAACCCTTTCACATTTTGCAATAGTTGATTGGTATTGCTAAAAAAGAAAATCTTTGAATGAAGGCAAGAAGCGAGTTCAAGTCTTTAAAGGCATACAAGTTAGGTTACTATAGTGAAGCTATTGAACTGCAACCTGGCTATACTGCAAGAGTCAACATTGCAATGTACGTAATATTTATTATGTTCCTCATTTTTCCACCTTTTTTCTTTTGTTCTTTAGAGTTGGGGATATTTCTATCAAATTTTAACTTAACTAAGTGATACTCTATTCTTATGTTTGATAGTTTTGTTAAATTACATAATAGTTTAGCTGAAAGGAAATAGTTTGTTTTCAGTTTCTTATTTCAAATTACAAGATACTACTTTGCATTTATTTTTAAAAGTTTCTAAACCATTTTCAACAAACACATTTTGGACATGTTTCTCAAACAATTTCCCTTTTAGTTCGCATATCTTGTTTATAGTTAGCACCTTAACCACCAACCATCTCTTAGATATAGCTAGAACCAAAGCAGTTCTTTATCTCAAGGTGGGGAGAGTGACATGTACAAAACACATGAATTAATATAATTTATTGTTCCAAGTCTCTGTCTTATTTTAGTCTTTCTCCCTGATCATATCCATACTTGACTTTGTGTCAAATATTTTTTCTACTTATTACACATATATGTAACCACAATCTAAAGTATTCCTCTAGGATTTGGATTATAAGATTTGCAAAAAGTGTTGTAAAATATGCATGGATTTTTTAGTTTTAGTCACTAATAAGCTATTTGGTATAAGAATCACTTTCTTTTATTCTAGTGTTGCAAACATGTTTCATGTCTCTCAATGTAATTGTGGATCTTTTCATTTCTATTATAATATATTATCATCCTTTTACCAAAAAAAAATATTAAGAGAGTTATCTTCTATTTGGAAAACTACCTTGTTTTGTTGGAAAAATATCCTCACTACCCTTACTCATTTATGCCCTTGATTTCTACCTGGGAACCCTACAGTTCACTATAATTTGACTTTTAGGCATAATTCTTGGCTCAAAGATCACTAAAATAACAACCACGATACAATTGGCATAGATGATATATGCAATGTAGTGATCAATATGTATGGGAAACAATGGTAATCTCCATGTGTAGGTTTGAGAAATCAATATGCATGGAGAACAATTATAATCTTTATGTGTAGGTCTTGGATTTTTTTCTCAAGAATGAAATGGAAAAGAGATTTACCGAGTCACAAAAGATGATGAAAACCCTGTCAATCATTTGCCACACCTTCTATTCAACCTTGGAAATTATATTCACATGCTTTTGGGTTTCTTGGAGGAATACACTATGTTGTTCTAGTTGCATGGATTTACCAGTTGTTCTCAAATGCCTCTTCAGATAGTGATGAACATCACCATATGCTAATTATCATACTAGTGCACTTTAAGTATAACAATCAGGGAAGGTCATACAAAAGATACTAATATAGAGTATTGATGTGTAGCATCTCTTCTCATGCATTAACAATGCAAAAAACAAATAAAGTAGGATAGTGAAGAGAAGCATGTTTAGTAGTATGCCACCTTCATTGCATGACTAAAAAATAGTGCCAATATAAAAAATGATGAGGATTAGTCAATCATTGAAGAATAATCTACCACAAAATAACTATTTCCTACAATATAATGAGTTATTTCCTTATATTAGTCAATTTTTGCAGACATAGAACATATATCCTATTTTGGTATAAGTGTTTTAACATAGAACAAATCTCAATTTTTTCCTGCAAAAGGCAGGGACTCTAGCTGCATCACAACTCTTGTTTAATAATAAATTTATTATATTTATTAACATATAAAAATTAATTTAACATAGAAAATAACTAAGCGATTTTAACATAGATAATATATAACATAACTGATTTTAAATTTAACCTAAGTGATTTTAATATAGACAATTTTTCTAACATACATAATATATAACTTAATATATATAATTTAGTTACATAATATAATATATAAGTAGCACTTATTATATATCATGTACGTTATAATATAATAACTATTAAAATAAATAAGAACAAATTTAAAAAGAAAAAATAAAGATGTAATTTATTATTAAAAAATTAAATAATAATTTAAAAAATAAGCTATTATTTACTTATATGTATATTTAAAAAATTAAAAAAATAATATTATTAAAATTTAAATATATCTAAGAATCACTTAATTATTTATTATAATATAATTTTTATTAAAATAAATAAAAATTAAAAAATAAAAAATTTTAACATATAAAATATTATTAATTTTTAAAAAATATATAATACATTCTAACTTATTATTATTAATTTATTATTGATCGTGGGGGTGTTGTTAATAGGAGTAGGGTTGCAACCCCCCCTACCCTCTGCGATCCTCAATCTATTCATGCAACTAATCAATCCCAAGCTTGGGATAATCCATCCGACCCGACGTTAGTTCAGAACGGCTCTTTGGATCCCCTAGGGCATGAGGGTTGCTCCCCTCATTCTATCCACATTACCTCCCCGACCTTTGTTCCTGTGAAAGCAAACTCCTTGATTGATGATGATAATGTCCTTTATGAGATTATCCCGGCTGCTCCAACGATTGACAACCCTAGAACCTTTTGCTCTGCTGAGACAAGAATGTCTGAGGGTGATTCCCCGGAAGATGCTGCCTTAGTGAACATTCATGAGTCTGTGGAAATTGAATTGAGATCCAACTTGTCGACCATTAATGGTGAGGATTTGAAGGATACAGACAACCCAAATGAGGAAATATTTGAGGGTGAAGCACTCACCAAAAGGAAAAGCGGGAGGCCATTAGGCTCTAAAAACAAACTCTCTCCCATGCATAAAAAATCTAACCGAAAGACGAGTATCCCTAAATGCTTTAAAAACTTTAAGGCTGACAAGAATGATAAATAATTGCTTGTTCTCGATGAAATGCCTATCTTGGAATATCCAAGGGCTAGAATCCCTTGACAGGAAATATATGGTGAGACGATTTCTTAATAATCATAAGGAATTGGATTTTGTCCTACTTCAGGAGGTTAAAGCAATTAACTTTGCATTGGAGGTCAATCTGAACTTTATTTTGAGGGACTCCCTCAAATTCTACACTAAGCATGAGAAAGGCAAAGGAGGAGCTGCCATTCTTATTAACCCTAACTGGCGAAGCTCTATCCTTTGCTCAGGAGTCTCCCCTTGCAATAGAGCTGTTTGGGTAACCTTCCAACATGGAGACTCTTCCTTTGGGCTATACACCATCTACGCCCCCAATGACTATAGAGATAGATCTGATCTCTGGAAGTGGATTGCTTCTCTTCCTGATATTCCATGGATTCTGGGGGGAGATTTCAATATGGTCGAGCATAAGGAAGATAAATCAGGAGGTGCTGCTATTGAGTGGAAAGGAGGGGAAAAGCCTCACTGGGATAGAATGTAAAACATTAAGAGGCTGTTTGACCCATTGGAAGGATTAAAACATGTTCATAAGGGCATCTGGTTTACTTGGTGCAACTTTCAGAAAGCTGGCAACAAAATCTACTCTAGACTAGATAGATTTTACACCAATAAAGATTTCATCTCCTTTATCCCGGATCACCAAGACTGTCCGGTGGTGGTTAAACCCTCGTCCCTCTTTGACCATCACCCCATTTTTGCTGAGATTGTCACTAGGAGCGTGAACAAATCCCATAGCAAGACTGGTGGTAAATTCATTCTTAACAACAATCTTCTTAGAGACCAGTACGTTCTTGTTGCTATCCATATTGTGAGGATTTTCAATAAATGGAATCCCACTAATGGCTCCTATATCAAGAAATGGGATACCTTGGTTAAAAGTTGGCAGAAGATCCTTAGCACCATTGGCAAAAAGAAGGCCAAGGATGCCAGGCAGGTTGAGCTTGTCCTATCTTCTAATTTGCACAATGCGGAACAAGTCATTCAAAATGGTCCTAGCAACTCTCATCTTACGCACCTGGTGGTAGTGGCTAGAGATGAACTCGGAAAACGACAACATCATAAAGCACTGGGTGCCTGAACCAGAGCTAGGATGCTTTGGCTCTCTCAAGTAGATAAAGGTTCTAAGTTCTTTTTCAACCTTCTGAAACAAAAACAATGTAAGGAAAGGATTGACAAGCTTTGGGTGGACGACAAGGAAATTTCTATTGACGAGGAAATCATGAGTGAGTTCCTCAACTTCTATAAACTACTGTTCTCCTCTGAGGACTCTCTTGCATCCAGGGCTGCTAGGGTCAAATGTGGGGCTCTTATTCCTAAGATTGTATCACCCGATGAGGTTAATTCTCTTAGTAAACCCTTCTCATATGAGGAAATTATTAAAGCCATCAACTCTCTTCATAATGACAAAGCCCCAGGGCCAGATGGGCTTACCATTGAATTCTATAAGGCTAATATCGCATGGGTTGCTGATGATCTTTTTGAGGTCTATAATGAAGCCATCAAGACAGGGTCTCTAGGAATCAACATCAATAGAGGGCTGATCAAACTTATTCCCAAAGAAGGAGACAAGGCTCTAATCAAGAATTGGCGCCCTATTACTCTACTCAATGTCTCTTATAAGATTCGTGCTAAGATGCTTGCCTTAAGGCTCGAAAATATCTTACCTAAATTTATCTGCTCCACCCAAACTGGATTCATTAAGGGGAGATACATTTTGGAAAATCTTATTACAAGCTGGGAGGCCATGGAATGGGCTAGAGTCTCGGATCAAAAGGTGGCCATGTTCTTGTTGGACTTTGAAAAGGCCTATGATAGGATTGAATGGGGTTTTATCTCCACTATGCTCCAAGCCTTTAAGTTTCTCGAGATCTTCTGCCAGTTTGTTAAGGTCCTTCTTAGAGATGCTCATGCCCAGGTAGAAGTAAATGGTCTGATTTCTCAGCCCTTCGAGCTCAATAGATCTATTCATTAGGGATGCCCTAGCACTTGCTCTCTTTGTGATAGCCTCCGATGCTCTGTTTTATCTGCTTAGGGATAACTCTCTCTCCCCTAAGGCTAGGGGAATCTCCCTCCCAGATGACTCAGAGCTGATCAACATTCAATTTGCAGATGATGCTGCTCTATTTTTTGAATTATTAAAGGAGAACTTGAATGCTCTATCATCCAAGCTCTCTCTGTTCTGTGACGCCTCAGGGGATAAGATCTCACAATCCAAATCCACCATGCTCGGATGGAGTGAGAAACCTCCAGTCTGGCTCTCTACCTATGGGTATCAATGGGGAGGTCCAAACACAATTGTCAAAAAACCTTGACAATACTTTTCTCTACTCTATCCTCCTATGGAGACTTTAAATTGAGGCTGTCAACTTTTCTAGAATTGATAGAGGACAGGACTCCTACCAAAAATTGTGACTTCTTCATCCAAAGCTTTGAAGGAATAAGTGAACTGTTCAAAACCTCTGTCTGATTTGATAAAAAATGACTCTGGTTTCACCAAGCAAATTCCTTATCAGGCTTACCATCCTTCCAAACTGATGTTTGCAAATTAACCAACAAGGAAGCAATATCCTTTGAAGATTGGCACTCAATGATCTCATGCCCAGGTTTGTTGCAGCAAAAACATCTAAGAGGAAAATCCACATAATTCACATATTCAAGCCATGGACCTTTTGTTGATAGAATACAAATAGAATGGTGCAAGGGTTTAGAGATGTCAAATGACCTACAGGAAGATAGTCATCTAATATGGATGTTGATTATGATATTTTTGATGACCAATATGATATTTGATCAATGATCAATGATCAATGTGGCTGATTGTTGACACTTGACATTATTATTTTTTAACTTCAAAGTTTAATATATATCATGACATTGGAGTTTGACTAATATTTGACTATTAATGTGGTGATGTATTTTTCTATGTTATTTGACTAATAGTTTAGTGGTGTAATTTGAACTTAAATACTGCTGCAAATATGTATATACTCTTTATTTTTATATGTTTTTGTATGGACGAACCTGAACCAGGACTGGTAAGCTTGATTATTTCTTTGAATTCCGATACTTTTTTAAAGAAGAATACGATGACCCTAGTAATTTCCACATTAAAAGTGGTTGTACTTGTGATGCCATGTAGAAGTCAAACTTGTGGTATCTCACCCCCAATACATCGGAGAAACCATAACTTGATCATGTAGACTCATAATTGAGTGTTGTTTTTGTTGAAATTATCTAATATTTTGTGAGCAATACAATGGTGGTATCAAGGCTCCATGGTTTGTGGTTTCTCACCATGCAATACCATGGTGAATCTGATTTGTAGTCACTTACCCTAAATATCATCTTCAAAGCCTAAGAGAAAACTGATATATGTCATGGAGATAACCATGTTATGTACACCGTTACATGTCGACACTTGATGCACACTCTGGTAAGTTTATTTCGACCAGCGAAGTTATGCAGCATGTTATATTTTAATTCATCTACTGACTAATGCCAGAATATCAATTTGATATGTAGATCAGTTGATCCATTTGTAGTCGCGTAGCTTTGGGTTTCAGCTGAATGCCCTAGACCTTGTAAGAACTAGAAAGTAAATTGTTTTATCTTCTCCACCAATTATTTGTCCCTCTAGGAGCAAACAAGAACCATGTGGTTAAATGTTGAGTCCAGATTAGAGGTAGGGGCTTTTAGAATCAGGAAGAAAGGAGCCGGGGAAATGAGGGAAATTCACAAGGAAGTTAGTACAACTTACAAGAAAGATTACCAAAAGTCTAGCAGTGAGTCTAGTCTGTGTTTTGTTTTTGAGTTTGAAGGTAAAAGTTAGAATACTAGTTTGCAAAATAATTGATGTGACTGAATTCTGAGTTGTAAAATAATTGTAGACTGTGTTGGTCCCTTGGCTAGTTATTTGTGCGTACATTTGTAAAAAATAAAACAAAGAGGGAAGCTTACTAGGAAGTGAGGGAAGCTTCCAATGGAGTGCAATTTACGAGAAAGATTGTCAAAAGTCTAGCTGTCAACCCATATGTACTTGGGTATTTGTAGTGAGTTTGAGAGTGAATATTAGAAGTGTAGTTTCTTGATGTATTTTACAAAACAATTTATCTGATTAAATTCTAGGTTGTAAACAAATTATTAAGCATGTTTTCTTTTAGCTAGTTATTTGTGTGTACATTTTTGAAAAGTTTTCTATGAATGTAAATTATAGCTTCAATATTATGTCTCTGCATTTTGACCTGGTTGAGTGATGGATGGTTGTACATTTTGACCATCAACCATACCATCATATATTCCGAGTGTTGGCATTTGCATGAAGATTGCATTGATGAACTATTATGTTGTCATTGATGTCAATTGTAACCGGTAACTGGTAATGATGTTGTAATAATGTTGTTTTGCAACCGGTAGGTGAGCTAGTGAAGGAAACTGGTATTAATAGAGAAGAAGTGAGATCAACCGGTAACCCTACTTGTTGATGTGCCAAACCCTAACCGATGGAGCTTGGTGAATCGATTGTATTGGTTTATGATCAAATGATGAGCGGTAATGATTATGCCATGTATGCATGTTGCATGGGAAGAGTTTCAAATGGTTTTTGGCGCGTAGAGATAACGGTTTTATCTTAGGAATGAGCGAGTACATTACATGTAATGGAAACCGCGTGATGAATTACAAGGATTGATGAAGCAGTGATCAAGGAGCGGTCATACTTGAACCGATTTGTTTGTAATTTCTATGAGATCTTAGGTTTGTGATGTGTTACCGACCTGTTGTTTTGCTTATAAGGTCGATGAGTTGTTTTGTTGTAGTGTTGGCAATTTTGGTTGAATGTAAGAGTGATGGGTTGCCGAACTAGGAGATGTATCTGCAATATGTGTAAAGGCAGATAGGAGCATGAAAAGGATCTGATCAAGCAAAGTAGTGCTATTCACCAAATCAACAAACCCCTGTTGTTCTCTAACAATTACAACAGTCAAATCCCTTAACCGGGTAAGCTCTAACAAGCTTAGTATTATCTAAATCCTCTAACCAAGTGATCCATTAGCTTGGATTTCAAATCCTCTACCGAGGTTACTTCTAACAGGGTATTGCTTCTAATAGGGCATTATAGTCAATCCCTTAACCGGGTGGTCCCTAACAGGATGTGTTCTTAATAGGACTTATTGTAAAGCTTTAACAGACTTGGCTCCTAATAGGGTGAACTTAAGAAGAGTTCAGAATACTTGTGGGTATTCATCCCCACCATGGTTTTTCCCATTTGGGTTTCCACGTCAAAATCATTGTGTCAAGTGGTGAATGTTTTTGTGGTTAATTTGCTTAACTACTAAATCCACTTAGATATGATATGATGACTGGTTGCAATCTGAAATGTGCTTTTACTTTTGTCAATAAAGTATTTGGATGTTTTGGTCAAAAGGTTTGAGAGTTTGAGAGTTGTTTTACTGTTATTCTGATATGACAGTCAACTGGTTTACTTGACAGTGATATTGCAATTTGTAGTTCAGTGTTTGAACTAGTCAGTTCTGAGTTTGTCTTGAGAGGTTGCTTTTGAGTTTGGGTGAAAAGTTCAATCAATTTTCCATCTACTGATTCACCCCCCCTCTCAGTAGTTGATTGGATCCTTATTGATTCATCATACCATCATCTAGAGCTTGTCAATACTTCTCTTGGTCATTAATTAGAGTCACTGGGTGAGTAGGAGCTTAAGATCGAAGTAAGAAGTCAGTTGTAAAGTAAATCTAGTGCCAAAGAGAAAGTTGTTGCCTTTGGATAGCTGCATAGAAGACCATAATCACTTTTTAATAAATGGACATGTACTTTCCCTTGGCATTCAATTTCCTGCTTTTGAAGGAAATTGAATGGTTTTTTGGATAAAAACTGCACCAAACTATACCCATAGGTCTCGCACTTGATAACAAGGCTTGGGAAAATCTAAAGTAGTCAAGTGAAAAGCAAAAATAAGGGAAACATTTATTTTATTTCGTCCTGGGAAAGATTCAAGGTGATTGAAAGCATCATTTGTAAGTTACATCAGTGAATAGAAGAGAAATAGAAGGGAATTTGTATGCAAAACAATGGTAGAAGCCTGCAAAATTCAGAAATCCACACAACTTGTTAAGAGTCATGGCAGGACATGTGATGAACCCTTGCTGGTTCAACTCTTCAACTGCTGTAATTTGTAGATCTTCTTTGTAATTTTTAATTATTAAGATGGTCTTTCAGAAATAGACAGAAGTTGCAGAAGAGGGTTTCTTTAATTTGCAACCATATTGAAATAATACATGAATTTAATCAACTGAAACAATGAATTAGAGAATTTAGAAGCATACCCATAGGTCCCTAGCCAATTTATTGAAGAGAAAGAATAAATCAACAACTTACAAAGTTTTGATTTTTATTCTGAAACAATTCAGATTTGCTCTTATTTAATACTAAGACACCCAAACAGTGGAAGATGGTGCCAATAAATGAGCAAGCTGTATGTTTGGGAAAGAAGACTCCAAACCACAAAAGAATTAACAACAAAACAGTAAATAGGGAAACCTCCAACAAATCTGCCTTGTAAGAAGCCAAATCTACCCCAATTCAATTTAATTTGACTTCTGAATGAAGCCAACCAAGCTGCAACAATTCGATTGATCTTTCACAATCTCAAAGCTACTGAATTTTGAAGAATGCACGCTCTCCAAAATAGGTCCAAACCCTAGCCGCCATAGCCAAGTGCTTAGAAGAAAATGTCAAATGCTCAATATCAAAGAATGAGTTTTAATTTCCATCTTGGCTGCCTAAATAGCCAAAAGGTGCGATTTTTGGCAATTAGGGATTCAAAAATTATAACTTTCTTTTAGGGTTTCCAACTTAACCCTAAAAGCAACGCCTAGCTTAGGAGATAATAAATTTCCACTTAAATAAATTTAAGTGATGCACTTTATGATTTTATATTAATATTTCATTAAAATATTAATTGCCTGTGGAACCACTTAAAAATTCATATCTCTCTCATTATTGCTCAGAAACTGAATCTGTCAGAAGCTAGGGCCACAGTTTGCCATGCCAATGAAAATAGGACCATGTCTATTTTTAGCAAGTTTTCCCTAAAAAATAGGAAATCCTCATAAAGTGTCAAAAATTGATGAAACGAAGACCAGAACTGAATTCAACACTGAACTAGAACAAATAGACAGACCACTCAAGATACTGCATTACTGACCCCTTTATCCATGCCCTATTAGCCTACAAGGGTCCAAAAATAGGCTAACTCCTCAAACCCAAGTCCCTGACTAGGATGGGGACATTACAGTCCACCCTCCCAAAATTTGCGTGTCCTCAAGCAAACTCAAATGTTGGATGCTGTAAAATGCTATCACACTCCCAAGTAGCATCCTCTATCAGCAGATCCTTCCATTTAAGCAAAAATTCCCTGATGACACTTCTCCGCAAATGACACTCTCTGAACTCCAGAATGGCCTTAGGTACTAGCACTAACTTCCCCTCATCATCTAAGGGTGGTAGAACTGCAGAAGGAACTATTTGTTGTCCCAATGCCTTCTTAAGGCTTGACACATGGAACACATTATGAACTTTACTATCAGTCGGTAAATCTAACTCGTAAGCCACCTGGCCAACTCGCCTGGAAATCTTGAAAGGACCATAGTAACGTGGCTTGAGTTTCTCTGAGCCCTTCTTCCCAAGAGAGGACTGTCTATAGGGCTGTAGGATCAAATACACCATATCCCCGATCTCAAAAGATCGCTCAACCCTCCTTTGATCAACATATTGCTTTTGTTGATTTTGAGCCTTTTGAATATTATCACTAAGTGCTCTCATAATATCCTGGTTCTCTTGTAGCAAATTCCCAACACTCAGTACTCGGCAATCGCTCATCAATAAATCTAGAAAACTAGGAGCATCATATCCATACAAAGCTCTGAAAGGTGTCATCTGAATAGTCATGTGGTGAGTGGAATTATAACAATACTTGCACAAATGTAACCACTTCACCCAAGCCTTCTACTGCCCTGAGATGTAGTTCCGCAAGTATCCCTCCACCCATTCGTTGAAAATTTCTGTCTGTTCATCAGTCTGGGGGTGGTAACTGGTACTCAGAGTGAGCTTTGTCCTGCAAAGTCTAAATAACTCCTCCCAAAAGTGACCCATGAACCTGTTGTCCCTATCACTGACAATAGTCCGAGGTAAATCGTGCAATCTAAATACCTCACAAAAGAAAAGATCAGCCACTTGACCAGCGGAATAAGTAGTCGTGATTGGAAAAAAAAAAAAGTGCATACTTAGTCAACCGATCAACCACCACATAGATGTTGTCTCTCCCTTGGGCTTTTGGCAAGCCCGTAATAAAGTCCATAGACACACATTCCCACTTCCTGTCAGGAATAGGAAGTGGCTGAAGTAACCTTGCAGGGAAGTTGTGCTCCTCCTTGTTCTGCTGGCAAACAGAACACTCTCTGACATACTGAAGAACATCAGACTTGAGACCCTTCCAAGAGAATCTCTCTCGTACTTGCCTATAGGTCTTAAAGTACCCAGGATGTCCAGCCATAGGTGAATCATGGAAAGTCTTCAATACTATGCATTTCACCTCAGAACCTGGGACTAAAAATATCCTCTCTTTGTAAATGATGAGGTTATCCACAAGAGAGTACCTGCTGTCCTGTACCGTTCCATCAATAATACTAGATGCCCATAGATTCTTGGCATACTCTCTTATAATCAAGTGTTTCCAATCTTCGTACACAGCTACCATGGAGCTCAATTGGGGGCGGCGAGATAAAGCGTCAACAACAATGTTTTGAGTCCCTTTGACATAGGAGATGTCAAAATCATAAGACTGTAACTTGCTGACCCACTTCTGTTGACGCTCATTTAGATCCCGTTGTCCAAGAAAATGCTTCAAACTGTTATGATTAGTTTTGACACAAAACTTGGTGCCAACTAAATATTGCCCGAACTTGGCCATTGCATGCATGATGGCCAACATTTCCTTATCATGAATACTATAGCTCCTCTCCAGACCCCGAAGCTTCCTGCTCTCATAAGCTATAGGATGACAATCCTGCATAATTACTGCACCAATACCCTCTTCACATGCGTCACAATGAAGCTCAAAAGGTTTGGTGAAATCGGGTAAAGCAAGAACTGGACATGTAGTCATCAATTGCTTGAACTTCTCAAAACACTCCTGTGCGAGAGGTGTCCAAACAAATGCACCCTTCTTGGTCAAATTAGTGAGTGGTGCAGCATGCCATGAAAAACCACTAACAAACCAACGGTAGAAGGCACATAAACCAACAAATCCCTTGAGTTGAGTCAGGGTCTTAGGCGTAGGCCAATCAACAATGGCATGAACCTTATCAGGATCCATGCGAACTCCCTCTGTGCTGATTATGTGACCCAAATACAAAAGTTTTTCCATTCCCAATGCACACTTGGACTCTTTGGCGTAGAAGGACTCCTTGTCAAGTATGCCTAAAACTGTATCCAAGTGCTCCTCCCAAGTTCTACTGTAAACCAAAATGTCATCAAAGAAAACCAGAACAAATCTCTCAACAGAGATTGGAAGACCCTGTTCATAGTGGACTGAAAGGTAGCTGGTGTGTTGGTCAACCCAAAAGGCATAACCAAAAACTCATAGTGTCCACAATGACATCTAAATGTAGTCTTCTCAATATCCTGCTCCTTGACATTGATCTGATGGTAACCTGTTCTTCAATCAATCTTGGAGAAGTAACAAGCTCCGTGAAGCTCATCTAATAACTCATCAATGGGAGGAATGAGATACCTGTTCTTTATAGTCTTTTTATTCAGCATATGGTAATCAATGCACATTCTGAGTGTACCATCTTTCTTTTTCACCAAAACAACTGATGAAGCGAAAGGAGATTTACTTGGCCTTATGTGTCCCATTGCTAGAAGTTCTTTGATAGTTTTCTCAATTTCATCTTTCAATCGCTTGGGGTGCCGGTAAGGTTTAATTATAATGGGTTTGGTGCCCTCTTCAAGCTCAATAATGTGTTCTATGCCTCTATCAGGAGGCCTACCAGGAGGTATGTCACTAAACACCTTTGTATGCTTAACTCTAAGTTCCTGAATATCTGAATGATATGGTGTTTTATGCTGCTCCTCAGAAGTAGGCATGAGTTTACACTCTGCTGCCCAATCCACCATGTTATGCTTGACAAGTCTCTCCATTCTTTTAAGAGTGATTGATTTCAAGTTGCTAGGTTTGATAGCTTTAAGAACATGATTAGTCCCATCAACCTTGAATTTCATCTCCAAATCTCTGAGGTTGAGTGTAAATTCACCTATGGCATGAAGTCACGCCATGCCAAGAACCACATCCGTGTTTCCCATGTTAACCACATAAAAATCAGCTTTGAATTCATAATTATTGAGTTTCATGGGTAAGTCTGAAATCATTCTATCACAAGTCAGCACATTACCATCAACAAATTTCACCTTTATGCCTTCAAACTCTTGAGTTTGAATCCCACGCTTCTCCACCAACCATGCATCTATGAAATTATGAGTTGCACTTGTATCAAGTAGAGAAATGACTCTTTGACCAGCCAAGAGTCCACGCAACCTAAAAGAACCTTCTCCTTGCATGCTAGACATATGAGCTTCCCGTAGATCGAATTTTCCTTCATTTTCAACTTCCTTTTCTGAATTTTCAGTCTCGGAATCATTTTGATCAGCTTGCTGGTCTGTGTTATCAATCATGTTTTCTCCCTCATAAAACCACTCCATATTCCTATTTTGACCCTTAGGCTTGAGGCGACAATCATGGTTTTGATCATAAGGGCCCTTACAATGAAAACATAGCCTCCTTCTACACAAATCATTGAGTGTTTCCCTATCCAAAGGCGCTGTAAACCTCTTCCCTTGGTCCACATTTTCTGATTTCTTTTGATCAGACTTGCTGTCATTAAATGATGAGAATTGTTTTGAGTTGTTTGGAGTGAACTTACTACGAGGAGCGGTAAGTTCCATGCTGCGTGCCTTCCTCATGGCTTCTTGCAACGTAGGGGGATCAGAAGCCTTAATCCAACCTTTCATAGGCTCATAAAGACCTTCAACAAAAAGAATGATCAACCTTCTCTCTGAAATTTTAGTTACCATAACTGAAAGCTTCTGAAATTCACTAATATAAGATTCCAAGCTGCCCATTTGTTTTAGTTGAGCTAAATCCCTAAAATACAACTCTGGATCTCTTTTATCAAAACGCTCAACCAATCTGTTAGTGAATTCTTGGTATGTAGTAATAAGGTCATGATGCAAAGTCACCATCCCATGGTGCCACCAATCATGAGCTACCCCATCCAAATGCAAAGCTGCAAACTTAATAGCATCTTCTTCTGACATAGGATGTAGATTC
Organism: Cryptomeria japonica; assembly: GCF_030272615.1. Classification (NCBI taxonomy): domain Eukaryota; kingdom Viridiplantae; phylum Streptophyta; class Pinopsida; order Cupressales; family Cupressaceae; genus Cryptomeria; species Cryptomeria japonica. The sequence continues at coordinate 410,864,899 of NC_081412.1, read as the reverse complement.
AAGAAGGTATCCAACTTGCTAATCCAAGCTTTGGCTGTAACACTACCGCTGCCATCAAAAGTAGAAAGTATGAGCTTGTTGATTGCATATTTGAGATCATTAGTTTTGTTCCAAGGTTTCTTGTCATTCCAATTCCACTTCTTGTTGTGTTCCCTCTTTTGACTCATAAACCTGTCAAAGTTAAGATGTTCCTTAACTCTTGGTGGTAATGCATCCCATTCATCATGAAGTGTGGTTACGTTAACCGTAAAGGCCACCTCATCTTCCTCCTCAGCCACATCCTCTTCTTCAGGTTCATTTCTAACAAAGGTTGGGCATGTAGGCCTATCATAGGTGTGTGTGGGAGTCACTCTTGCCCTTGGGCGACCAGCAACACTACCATTTTCCTCTTGGTTCTGATTTTGCCCCCTTGGCATAGTGATCTGTTGTATGACTATAGTCAACTGCTGCAACACATTTGCCACTTGTCGCTGCCTTGTTACTAAACCCCTCATAATAACTCCGGCATCTTGGTCCTCATTGTTCACAGCCTCTCTGCGTGGCTCACCATCATTCCTCTCCCCCATAATTTCCAAGGGTATTTCTTCAGTTTGATTAGGATCACCCTGTAAATCAGGTCTCCTGCGTGTGTAATACCTGTGAGGCCCAGTCTGTTGTTGATGCATAAAAAAAAATTCTAACCCTCCAGGAAGGCAGGATCAAAGCTCTGATACCACTGTGATGAACCCTTGCTGGTTCAACTCTTCAACTGCTGTAATTTGTAGATCTTCTTTGTAATTTTTAAATATTAAGATGGTCTTTCAGAAATAGACAAAAGTTGTAGAAGAGGGTTTCTTTAATTTGCAACCATATTGAAATAATACATGAATTTAATCAACTGAAACAATGAATTAGAGAATTTAGAAGCATACCCATAGGTCCTTAGCCAATTTATTGAAGACAAAGAATAAATCAACAACTTACAAAGTTCTGATTTTTATTCTGAAACAATTCAGATTTGCTCTTATTTAATACTAAGACACCCAAACAGTGGAAGATGGTGCCAATAAATGAGCAAGCTGTATGTTTGGGAAAGAAGCCTCCAAACCATAGAAGAATTAACAACAAAACAGTAAATAGGGAAACCTCCAACAAATCTGCCTTGTAAGAAGCCAAATCTGCCCCAATTCAAGCCAATTTGACTTTTGAATGAAGCCAACCAAGCTGCAACAATTCGATTGATCTTTCACAATCTCAAAGCTACTAAATTTTGAAGAATGCACGCTCTCCAAAACAGGTCCAAACCCTAGCCGCCATAGCCAAGTGCTCAGAAGAAATTGCCAAATGCTCAATATCATAGAATGAGTTTTAATTTCCATCTTGGCTGCCTAAATACCCAAAAGGTGCGATTTTTGGCAATTAGGGATTGAAAAATTATAACTTGCTTTTAGGGTTTCAAACTTAACCCTAAAAGCAACGCCTAGCTTAGGAGATAATAAATCTCCACTTAAATAAATTTAAGTGATGCACTTTATGATTTTATATTAATATTTCATTAAAATGTTAATTGCCTGTGGAACCACTTAAAAATTCATATCTCTCTCATTATTGCTCGGGAATTGAATTTGTCAGAAGCTAGGGCCACAGTTCGCCATGCCAATGAAAATAGGACCATGTCTATTTTTAGCAATTTTTCCCTAAAAAATAGGAAATCCTCATAAAGTGTCAGAAACTGATGAAACGAAGACCAGAACTGAACTCAACACTGAACTAGAACAAATAGACAGACCACTCCTCAAGATACTGCATTACTGACCCCTTTATCCATACCCTGTTAGCGTACAAGGGTCCAAAAATAGGCTAACTCCTCAAACCCAAGTCCCTGACTAGGATGGGGACATTACAGGACACTCTTGGATGGCTTTGATTTTTGTCAGATTTGTTTGTATAATATTAATAGAGATAATATGGCCAAAATATGTAAGGGAAGTTTCAGAAAATTTACATTTGAATTTATTGCCATATAATTCATAACTTTTGTAACTCTATCAATAAAAAGTTATCTATAGGTAAGAACATCAGAAAAATACATTAAGATTTATGGATTTACATACAAAAAACTTTATGCATACTTGGAACATTGTATGAGCATTAAAAATCCCAAAAGAATCACTTAGATTTTGTAGTGAGATTAACGTATCTGAAAAGCTACCTTAAATTGATCCTGAAGTGGTGTGGCATTTGTCAGTAGCTAGAACAGAGGCCATTTCAGATAAATTTTGGCCCCATGACATTTGGTCAGTAGATCATCAATCTTGAGAGGATTGAGAATTTTTGTCTGATTGTAATGCGGTTGAGCTCTCTATTACCATGTATGTATGACTATGGTATGAGTTATTCTTGGAAATGGTATTTGTTATTCTTCACTGAAGTCTTGAAATACAACAGTTTTAACTTTTAAGTTATTTCTTAAACCAGCAAGCATGTGCTGCTTAAATGTGGCAAAACTTTGATGAAAATATTTAGAAAGCCCTTTTGGTAGCTAACATGAAATGTACTTATATTAAAGGTCAGCATAAATTTTGAATCCAAGTTAAATGTGTGGCATTGGTGTTTAATGGAAATATTGTGTGACTGGTGCTTTGTGTTTTTATACTCATAGCTTCCAAATTATGTTGGACAATTTTTCATATCTATATGATAAATCAAGCTTCTATCGATTATGATCAACAGGTTGCTATGGGTGCGAATGGTGCAACTACAGTCTCCGCAACCATGTTTTTTGCTGCAAAGGTGATTATCTTTGTTTGCCTTATGCTTTTGAATTTTATGGAATCATAGTCGATGGGAAATATACCTTGTTATTAGATCCCATTCTGCTATTTTGGTGAATTTTGTGAAGACATCTCTAAAATGGGTGAACCAAGCAAGACTTATCTTTTGTAAGTAAATGCCATATGTTACTTGTTTCTGTTATCAGATTTAATGGATAAGGCTTTCTTCCTATTTGAAGTTTGTTGCCATTATGAAAATAGATGATAAATTTGCTATAAAACAAAAATCTTGTTACATATTATGCACATCTTTGCTGATGGAAAAAAATCTTCCTGCTTCTGTTTGTTTAACATTGGTGTAGTATCCAATACATATGTTGTAAATGTTAACATTATAGGGACTATACAATAGAAAATGAATTTTTTTTATAGCCTTACTGTGAGAGAACCTAAACAATTGATTATAACTAGACATTACAATCAGTAAAAAAATTAATTAATAGAAATACATTTATTGACCATTATCTTTAGCCAAATATGAAATATAGATCCGAAAGAAACAAAACACACCCATAAACACATATACGCTATGCCCTGTAAATCGTGGACGGTCATACCTTGGGACATAGTCTCAATGCAAAAGATATGTTCATATCATTGCTGGCTTCTTTAAGAGAAGGAGAAATAAAGAGGGACATGGTGTTGAGCTTTTAGCTCTGATAGGAACTTTCACATAGGTTTAGTGCAAATGTGTGGAAAGAGTTCAAGTGGTTCAAGTTATTCTATTTTGCTTTTCACTTTTGGTGTAAACGAGAGTCTTTATTTAGCTAAATAAAACTAACAAAGTGTACATATGCATTAGTGATTTAGACTTATTTTCCATCTTGTCCTTTTAAGTGATAGGGGTCCTTTTTGTATGTAAATCTGATTGTTGGAAGATTAGATTTTTAGCTAAAATAGTATAAAGATATGAGCAAGATAGAAAGATGGTAACATATTGAGCATAGTGAATTTTGTGAGTAACATCAGTTGTGAAGGTTGCTTTGTGAGTTTATAGAAAAAATGGAAATTTGATTTGAAGGTGTAATTATTTGTGTATGCCTTTGCATTTTGAAGATTTCATAATTGTGTAATTCATGCAATGTTGGTTAGGATTAGGACATAATCATCTAGATATGAAATTTTTATTGATATCAAAGGTAGAAAGGCTAGAGAAATTTGTATAGCCCGAGGTAAAGGAATATCATGATTTTCTTTTTGAAATTGGCATTTTTTGAAGAAAAATACAGTAGGATTTTTTTCATGTGAAATCATGACTAGTTTTGTGTAAATAAATTATGGCACCCAAGAAAAAGTACAATTGCATTAGATTTTACTTGTAAAAATTGTCTCATTTTTTGCATGTGAAATTGTAATTGTGGTTGAAATTCATGGTGGTAGATTTCAGTGTTCATGCAAAAGTTGTGTCATTTTTGAAGAAGTTGTGGCTAGGGCAGACAATGTGGCCAACATTGTAGAAATCATTGTCAAATTTAACATTTGGGTTTAGGATGTGTTTTTGGAGAAGTTCAATCTCACAACCAAGGGTTTGTAAGTTCATAGAACAAGGAAAGGGCAATGGCTAAAGTTTATTTCTAGCATTATAGATACAAAAATTACTAGGTTTTGCAAAAATGGTGGCTAGGGCTTCATACCAGAAGCTAGGGCACAATTAACAACTTGTAGGTAGGGTTTTCTAGGGCAGAAAACTAAGGTTTACAACAGTAGCAAGTATTTTGAATTTTTTTAGCAAAATTTTACTTTAGATCTAGGAGTTTGTGTAAAGAAAGAAAAAAATATTAATGACATTAACTAGCCTTGGGATTGAGGATAGATTAGATGGTGCATTAAATTTCTTGCCTTGTGTAATGTCCCCCTAAGTTACCGGGTTCTTCCCCCTGACCCCTTGGTCCTGGTCCAGTTTGATTTGGGTCCGGGTTTGGAGCCGATATGCCTTTGGGTTCAGTCAATCTATCAATTCGGCATGGAAATTTCTCTTGCTCCATTGCGGCTTGGAAAAGCTTATGTTTTTTAGGGTTTCTACTTTAACTTTTCCTTGCATTTTACCGCTGAATGCCTGCGATTTTCTGCTGATACACTAGCCTTGAGCTAGGTCAAATCCCATCAAAATATTTTATCTATCCCGACTGTCTGAAGTTAATATTTTTTATATTTCATATAGTATATGTATCCTGATTGAAGTTAGTATTTTTATTATATTTTATATAGTATATGCAAGAATGCCAGACATTTATGAATTAATGTTTTTATATTTCATATAGTATATTCATATATTTTATATTAATAACTTTTATATTTCATATATTATATTGAATGTTCATATATTTAATCCATATAATATATATATTATAATAGAATATAATATTTTATATAATATATATTTTTATATTGTTTTTGTACTAATGAATCCGAACCCCTTTTCAAAATTCTGTCGAACCAGCGAACCGTGTTCTCGAACCCGAACTAGTGCCCGAACCCAAACTGGCAACTTAGATGTCTCCTTATGGTCAAACTTAGGAAATTGGGACAATTATCTATCAAGGATCAATTGCAAGAGATTTCTTTCCTTAATAATCTCAAATAGTGCTTAAGTTAATAACAATAGAAGTCGATATTGTACAAATGATACTTATTATGAAATTCAATTGATATTACTTATATTCTGATGTTAGAAAATAGATGAAAACCAATATTGCTGCTATCTCTTATATGTCTCTAAAACATATGCAAGATGATTTGGTCTATTTAATATAATAATGAAAAGATTATCTTGCCATCTCAGATATGAAAGATTGATAAATATGCAAAGAGATCTTTATTCTCACTGAATTTACTATTGCTGATAGCGATGTATTGCTCTATCCTGATATACCAATATGAACTTGCAATGATCTTGTTGATACTCTTGCTGTGTCTGATTTTGGTCCTTAAAATTATGCAATTACTCTCCAAATATCACTTAGAACGATTTGATGGTCTGCTGTTCCTTATATGTCTTTATGAATATGCAGAGGTATATGATGGTATCACTCACTGTGATATGCTGCTGTCCTTGATCTGAAATTATTTGCTTGCAACAATAATTAATGGTGATGTTTCTGATGTGACTGTATGAGCTTGCAACAGTGGTGGTGCTCTCTCTGATTTATATTTTGTTCTATACACAACCGATTATTGACACTTGGTCAAATGCTTAACTAGAGCGATCCACAAGGATGAGAATAAGGAATAAAACTGATTCGATGATGTCTTCATGGAATGGATTTGAACTCCTTATGTATCTTGCAATACTGAAGGGATTGCACCTCTTGATGGTTGATGAGATACACCTCTTACCAATTGGGCCTCTTCATAACAAATCATACATCTTAATGCTAATTGGCTAGTTAAGGGATATCGACTAGTTTACTTGCTGCCTTTCTGATTAATATTGATGCTCAGTATTAATCTTTGTTTAACACTTGTCTAATCATATCAATTATTCCAAGTCGTATGACTCACTAATGGTTATGACTTAACCACTTGATTAATTAACTTCTTCATAAATCAATATGCTTGGCTTATAGTTATAGATATGATTGATCATCTTGTGCATTGATGATTGAAGATTATTTGATGTTTATTGGTTCGATATGCTGATTGAATTGCTGTTGTCATTATTCATTTGATCTGATTATCATCGTGCCAATTCTAATGATCGTTGTTATCTCTGAATTTCGCTGCCATATCCATTCAGATCAGATGTTAACTATTGCTCAAACATGGTTCGTTGAGTCTTTGTAATGTCCCCTTTTTTAGCATTCACAGCGGGATGTGTCATTAGCCTATTTCTCCATGGTCCCATAGGCTAACAAGGACAAAAAAGGGACTTAGAGGCCTTTTGGCCTAGGCAGTTTCAGTTGCAGATCATTCTGAGGTGTTTAGAGTAGTTTTGAGCATACTTACTATTTATACTAAGTCATTTTGGACTTGATTGGGACCTCCAGTGGCATTGACATGTCGATGGTAAAGGTTTATTATCGACATAAGATTTATTTATCATTGATATGATTTATTGTGCATTAATTTAGCTAGTCTATAAAGTTAAATTTAAAGATTTAACTTTTTTAATGTTAAGTCTGTAGTTGTGCGAAATATTTAAATAAAATGGTCCCCTCTATTTTATAATACATTGGAGACATAAGTTGTAAAAAGGGTGTTATGTTTGTTTATTCCACATTGGCAAAGCGAGTGTATGAGCTCTTGTGAGAGCGTTATAAAAGAGATTGAAGTGCTCTCTTTCAGCATGCTTGGAGAATATATGAAATTAAAGAAATCGTGGAGATTTTCTCTCAAGGACCTGGAGGACGAAATCCCTCTTTGCTAATGATCTCAACACTATTGGAAGTGTCAGTCTTGAGATTCAAATTTGAGCTTAAGGTAAAAATTCAAAAGTCTTTATGTTATTTGTTATTAGACATTGGTGCAGCTGCCAGGAAGGGTTCGAATCTGTGGATTGGAAGTAGTGGTTTGGAAAGAAATTGATGCTTATGCTTTGTAATGACTGGCCGTTCCCTTGGAAGACTGGATTTGCCTTTGTCTGAGATATTTGTGTGACTGTGAGGGCCGTACATGCTGGGATTTGTCACAGGGGTGTTGTACAGGACCCAGAACTGTAACAGAAGTACCATGCCAGCCAAAGACTATCCTTAAAGGTGCCATAACAGGTTTCTCATCAGCAACAAGGGCTGTATTTGATCTGCAGATCACTTGGGAAGTAATTACAGTCATCTTTCCTACTGTAGCGTGCTGTGCATAACCCAGATCATTCTAGAAGTGTAGTAGCAGGAGACATTTCTGTTGGTACGTTTAGAAGACAATCTCATGTAACTACAGTGATCTGGTATGTAGGGTTTGGTGAATAACAATGCTGTTGTAAATGAAACATCAAATTATTGTCATAAATCCGAGTTTCTATTTGCTGCTGTAACTTAAGTTTATTAGTAATGGAATAAGTGTATGTCTACATTTAAATTATATTGTTACATTCATCTGTGTTGTATCTATTTGGTGATTTGTCAATATTATTACACCTTTCAAATATCCATTAGCTCAATACAAACAAACTCAAAAAAACACTCAGTAAACACTGAACAGTTTGCTAGCCAAGTCTTTGACAAAATTATAGTAAGTGGGAAAGCAAACAATCAGTGGGTGAATAAAAGCTGCATCATTTCAGTGGTATCAGAGCATGTTTGCAAACTGTTTGTTATAATTCCTAATGTCTAGTACAGCCAGAGCTTAGAATGTATGCCAACTGTTTGTCATAACTCCTAAGTAACACAATCAAGGGAAAAAGCAGAAAATTGGTACAAAGGGAGGTGGCTATTTCAGTCTTCCTTTGATGGATGGTTTAGCCTAGACTCTAAATTATCAGATCCACTTTGGTAATGATGATACTTCATCGGATGGCAGCGGTATTGAAGAATGGATATATATGATTGATGAAGTATAGATATGTGTTGCCTTCAAGAAGAAGAGGAGTAAAAGATCTCCATGATTACTTGTATATTATCAGCCTTATAGCCACTGCTTCAATGTGGATTGTACCTTCTCCATGTTGTCTTGATGATGATGTTATAATGACATCTTGAATCCTGGATTACTCTCATATCATATTCTGTTGTGCCTCTTAATGCCAAGTAGGAAAATTGTCTTATTGATAAGACCTCATGATTTTCCTTGATACCCTTGATGCTTATTGTCTTTGTATCGAAAGAAAATGCAAACTATCCACTTAAATTCTGATTAGCTATGTACAATTTACTATTAACTATTTCCTAACCATCTTGAGGTGCTCAAGGTCTGCCACTCCTTGACCTCATGTGTGATTTATTGTTGTTTCATTATTAGGGCAAAGATGGGGACATCACACCCTGGAAAATCAAGGCTATTTTGTTGTTAGGAAAATTATCTTTGGGATATTGTATCAGTTGAGACGTTTCTTCCTATAGTTTGCGACAGTTGGTAGCCCACAAGAAGAAAGAAGGTAAAGCAAAGTGGATGATCATGGATGCAGTTTAGGATCATCTAATTCTTTATTTGTTTGAAAAGAAAACAACCAAGGAGATGTTTCATGCTTTAGTTAGTCTTTCTAGAATGAAAAGATAAACAGAAAAGTAATATTGGTAAACAAGCTTAGATCCATAGGATGATTAAATCAGGTACAATTGCTAGTTACTTGATGAAGATTACCCAACTTTGTGACCAATTTGTAGGAGTTGGGGAGAAGGTTGAAAATGTAGAGCTAGTCAACTTGGTGTTTAATGGGTTCTCATCTTCATGGCAAGCTTTTGTTTAGGTCCTTTGTGCTCAGTTCAATCTTCCTTCCTTTGAAAGACCATGGGATAACTCTCTGTAGGAGGAAACGTGAATGAAGTCAAAAGCCAGCAAGAAGGGTGGTGATGAGAATTTAGCCCTATTTGGATGGATGAAGGGAGATAAAGGAAAAGGGAATAGGAAGGGGTAAGGAAAATGATGAGGAAGGATCCTTACACCTAGGCAAGAAGGATTTGAGTAAAATTGGTGTGGAATTCCTTCCTCGCTTAAAGGTGGTGTTGAGTTTTTAGCTCAGATAGGAACTTCTACATAGGTTTAGTGTGAACATATGGAAAGGATTAAATTGGTAAGAGTTATTCTATCTTACATTTCACTTTTGGGTAAAAATGAAAGTCTTTTATTCAGCTAAATAAATCTAACAAATTGTAGATATGCATTAGTGATTTATACTTATCCCCCATCTCGTCTTTATAAATTATAAGGATTCTTTTTTGTAAGTAAAGTTGATGTTGGAAGATTAGATTTTTAGCTAAATTAGTTTAAAGATAGGAGTAAGATAGAAATATGGTAACATACTAAAGATAGTTAAATTCCGTGCAGCTGTGAGTAACATTAGTTTTTGAGGTTACCTAGTAAGTCTTTTGAAATATAAAACTGATTTGAAGGTGTAATTATCTTTGTATGCTTTCACATTTTGAAGATTTCATTATTGTGTGATTAAAGCAATGTTACATAGTATTAGGATATAATCGTTAGATTTGAAAAAAAAAACGCATGGAAAGAGATTTTGGGTAGGAGTGAGATAGATGCAGGGATCTATTCCACATTTATTTGGAATATATCTCATCCCCCAAAAGTATACCCTAGTGCCAAATAGAGTTTTCTGCAACGTTAGGAATGGGTAATCTACAAATTGTGAATTAATGGAGAATCTTTTAATAGGAAACAACATGCTTTTAATTATCTACCGAAAATAAAGCAACAACACTCTTGTAATTCTTTCTATCTAGTAGACATTGGTTCCTAGCTTATTGTTTAGGGTGAAGGCATTGATGAGGAAACCATTGGTAGCTAATCTTCTATCCCATTTGCAAAATGTAAGGTGATTTTATTGATAAACTAGCAAAAAAACCAAGATAAATAAACATGCTAGCAATAAATAAGCTTCCATTGTTTCCTAATATAGACCATGTCAAATTCCATTTTTAGAAAGAGATTTGATTGTGCTATATCTTGCTCAACTCAATCCTTTCCCACAGAAGAATATTGTCAAGTATACATTCTTTTTAATGTTTTGGAAGCAACAATTTTCAGTTTCATTTCCATAGTTATAGCAGTGATCTTATTACATGAAAAAAAACATAGTTGCTGGCCCAAAATTTGATCCTTCTTGCTTCCCGTGGGTGTCAATAAGATCTTGATCTAGCAAAGAGCTTCAGATAACCCATTTCTTCTATAATCTATCATAGTGATCTTGTAGATGTTTGTATGGTAAAACTTAAACGACCCAAAAGTGTAGGATTTAGTTTATTTCCTAAATATTGTGCTATCAAGCTGACAAGTTCATTTACTGCAATTAAATATTTATAAAGCAATAAAGTGGTAAAGTAAATTTCAATTAATGCTAACCAAGTAATAGTAGAGTTGGGAATTGAAAATTAGATCAGTAAAGCTTACAAGAAAGAATAGAAGGTTAGAGGAAGTAGTGTTGATTGAATGTTTGAAGAGGGTGGGAGGCTGGAAGAAGTGGCTGAAGACTGAAAAAATGATTGTTAGGTGAGTTCAAACTGATTCTGATTTGCACTCAAGTAACAAATGGAGGCAATTTACAAATCACACCAGCTGCTTGGAAATTGTGCTAGTGACCCAATTGTTGTTGTGGTGACCTAGGAAGTGGTTGGAAATAGGAGATTGCTGATCCATCCATATTTCCATGCTAGTGACTCGAAATAGGTTCTAGCATCTTCGCATTACACAATCACAAAAATTCCCCAAAAGTTTCACCTTAGTTTTGTGCTCCTTGTTGTGCTTGTAAAGTTTGAACCTAATTTTCTTGCAAAGACACATTTATTAATGACCAAACCTATAGAGGCAAGCAAGAAAATGGTCTAATTTGCTTGGAAGATTGTGTTAATTAGTCCCTTATATAGTATTGTTAGTGTTTAAAGTATAAAGTTATAATGATCATACTAGTCTTAGTGATAGGCTTATAACATATAACAAATAAATTTTAGACGATTCACAATGCCCCTTGAATTCCTATAGATATTTTTGGCAACGAAGAGAACTGAATTTTCTCCTTGTTCATTCGGGCACTGGCTATCCAGCCACATAAATTGTTGGACTATGCCTCTCATACATCTATGCCCATGCCTACCACCATATGTGCTACTAGCCTGCCAGCTTTCCATATACAGTTTGGGCCAATTTAATGTTTCATTATTTTTAATTGTTCATTTTTTTTATACAGTTCATATTTTTTTTATTTTTATGTTTTATATGTTGTTTTTTATATTAAAAAGCAGCAAAACAAGGGTGTTGTCCCTATAAACAACAGCCCAACGGGCGTAAAGTTAACAGTAAGATCAGCAGCAGCACATTAACAGCCAGCTATTATTAAAAACTAACCATCAACAGCATACGATAAGAGCTAATATCTTTGGAACTCTTGTCCAGCGATCTATCTATCCTACTTAAAGTCTTAATAAACAGGCCACCTACGACCATAAACATAAGTAGTATCAATATAAGTAAAAGTCTTAACAGAGGTCATTGTTTGGCCAAAAACAGCATTAACAACATCGACAACAAAAATTAAAGTAAAATAATCCCTAGCTACCATCCTTGAATTTGCAACCAGCTTGGCGAAGGACATTGGACTAGTTTTCAGTAAGGAACTTGAACAGTTCCTTGTAATTTCCTTCCTCTTCCTCATCAACTCCCAAGATCTTTTGTAGCAAATACAAGGAGGTGGCAGAACTATGCATAATTCTTAGGCTGAACTGGGAAACACTCCCTCATTTCCTCTCGAGTTTTGAGACCTTGGCTTTAACCTTCTCCAACTCATTTACATTCTTTTTGCATCCACAACAGGTCCCTTCCAGCTGGGAGTTACAGTTCCTTTTTGCTTTAGGTTCCTTCATCTCCATTTCATCAGGCATCATATCCTCAGTGAGGTCAATTGGGCTCTCCGAAAAATGGGTGGAACTGTCATCATTCCTAGAGGTTTCGCTCTCTTCTTTATCCATTCTTCCTTTCCTTCTCATCTTCTCTACCTAATTCCGCCTCATCCTCAGTATCATAGTCCGCAATGTTCTTCAACTTTCCTTTCTCCGTAGAGCGGGTGGCCAGCCTAAAAGACCTTCTAGGGGTATTTTGACATATTGTTATTATTATTCTTTTAATAGTTTATAAACTTTATATTATTATTATTTTTATAAGTTTCTTTTATTGGTTTATTTATTTTATAGATTTGCGAAATTGTTTTTAAATTATTTATTAATTTTAATAATAATATTATTAGAACATATATAATATATAATTAAGTGATTTAAGATATATATCATATGAAAATTTTAATATTGAAATTTAAGTTTTAAAATACATATATATAGATAAATAATAATAAGTTTTTTAATAAATACAATTGTTTTTTAAAATTAATATTTAAATTTTTAATAATAAATTATATGTTTAATTTTATTAATTTTATTTATGATAATAATATTAATATTTAATCTTTAAAAATACATATACATATATAGTAATTTTTTTATAAATATAAATATTTTTTAAATTATATTTTTAAATTTTTTCAATAATAAATTCTCTGTTTTAATTTTTTTAATTTATTTTTAATTCTTATTATAGTATCATGTATATAACATCAAAATTTTTGTAATGTGATTGTTTGAATTTAAATTTTAATATTAAAACTATATAAAGTAAATCTAACATAATTTATAATTAAAAGTAAATCTATAAAATATATATATATAAATTTTTTTTAATTATGTATACATTGATCTAAATAATTTAAAGGTTACATTAGTAAAACAATAAATTTAATATATTAACAATTAATTATATATTTAAAACTTTTTATTAATAATAATTATATAATAACATATAATATATAATTAAGGGAGTGGAGCTTATACATGCACACCCTAACTTCACAAATTTCAAAATCTTATGTGAATATTTCAATTTTGTACCCCATTCACCTATTGGTCCCTCTCCCCTTTGTGATTTTAAAATATAAATTATATGAAAATTTTAATAATGCAATTATTTAATTTATAAATAACACATATAGATAATGTTATTAAAATTTCTATATAATATATAATAAAGTTATTTTAAGATACATAGGTTTTAAAAGTTAAATGATCACATTATTAAAACTTTCATAAAATATATATTATATGTTATAATATAATAATTATCTAAATAAGTAAGAAAATTAAAATTAAAAAAAAAATTAAAATATATAATTACAAAAATAATTATATTTTTTAAAAAGACTATTATTTAGATATATATATATTTGAAAGTTAAATCATAATTATGATTTAACTTTCAAATATATATATCTTAAAATCTCTTAATAATATATTATATATGTGATGCTCATATTTACATTTTATCAAAATAAAAAATTGGCGAGGACGACTCGGCTATCGAGGGTTTGTTCAGGGATTCGACCCATGTGAGTGGAGGTGTCAGAGCCTCCTCCACGTTGGCGGATTAAGTGCCCGCTAGTTGTTTTCTACTTGCGTTTTCTTCTTTTATTGCATTTGTACTGACATTAATGTTGGCATTCGATGTTTGTAGGTTAAGCGTGTGAGTATGCGCGAAGCAAACATGGGAGACGATCCAGGGCGGCAAGCAATTAATGAAACAAGGCCGAATGCATCAAAAACTAATTCAAAGAATGTGAAAGAAAAAAAGTTCAAAGAGGCAGTTTCTCAACCCTCCCTAACGGTTCCAGTCTTGGTGAAATTCCTCGCTGTGAGTCCCTCTGCTGTAGGCATCGTTGGAGAGGGAGGAGAAGCAGGTAACGCCTCTAGTCTCCCCGTGAATTCCTTGTCTATCTCTCCGAATGAATCTATGGTTAATGAATTAAAATTGGAAAAGAATTGACTTAAAGATGTTGCTATTTTCTTTGCGGCAGTAGATATTGAGAAATGCCCTGCTCGTAAATTCCTAGATGACTGGTTTAGAAATGTTTGCAACTCTAGATTAGGGTTTCATATCTCATTTTGTCGGTTGGTCCAAAAAGGGCTCTTTATAATTTTTTTCAAAGATCACAGTGCTCAAGCAGAGGTCGTGAGAAAGCAGTTTTGGATGGTTGGGAAATGCACCTTCCAAGCTCTCAGTTGGACCCCCAACGCAATTAATGGGGAGATTTTGGCACTGTCATGCCCTAGATGGCTCCTCATTAAGAACGTCCCTCCCCTTTTATGGAGGTTTATCCCTCAACTGATGGAACCCACTGGTAGGGTTATCCGGATTGATAATTCTGCTAGTCTTGTCCTGCACCTTGATGCGAGGGTTCTTGTCTCAATCTATCCAGGGCGGGATATCCCTAAATTGCTTGAGATTTCTCTACATGATGATAAGATTTCATGTGATATCGAAAACCTAGGAGGATTTAACTCTTGTTTTCTTTGCAGGAAGGAAGGTCACATCCGCAGAAACTGCCCTATTTTATCCAAGAGGAAAAGGGGAGAAAGCATACGTAAAGATTTGCACTCTGCAAAATCTAATGCGAATCCACCTTCCCAAGCACAATTGATACCTTTCGATTCCACCCCCATGCTTGAGAAATTGGATTCCTTGAGACACTCGGTAAACAAAGCCATGGCAGAAAAGCCTGGTGTTATCCCACTATTGGACAAAGATACCACCTTTGGAAAATTTAATGCAGATCCCCCTCCACACTTTGCGATTTCCGAAGCCTTGAACCAAATCGATTCTCGAAAACAAGATGATTACAAATACGTTGGCCACAAAGCCAAGAGGAGAAGGAAAAAGAGCGCTCAACAGCTAGTGCTCGAGAAAATACGAACTGCGATTAAAACAAATAATGAGAATCAGATCACCAACCCGAAACAGAATGAAGGCTCTGCATCACCTATGGACGATGATGCGAATGATGTCCCTCCTGAAAGGAGATTGTCAGGTATGAGGAGTAAAAAATCTTTGGTCAAATCCATGGTTAAGAATTTTGAAGGGATGGATTGTAACATTAACGAGAAGAGTAGGGGTGGGAGCCCCACCTCGATCGCCGGGTACCTTGAACTAATCAGATCAACTAACAAATTTGGAGTACCTAGAGACTTTGTTGATATGGATGAGTCGGTTGTAGACTCACTAGCCAAGGAACCCCGAGAAGTGGTGGATGTTGCTTCCCCTTCTCTGCCCGTTGATGTTGCAGCCCACCCTCCAACTGCTAAAAAATTTGTTGATCTGGCAGACTCATGTATTATAGAGGTCATTGTTGCTGACCCTAGTGTAGGAAGATATATCCTTAGCGGTGAACCCGCCCCCTCCATAACTGGTGTGGTGGCTAATTGTTCTGTAAAACGCACACAAGAGCCCACGGCTGGGAGTGAGATTGCCTCCACTCGCTCGGCCTCTTCTGGGGAGTCAGAGGAAGAAGAGGGCTCTCAAACCGAATATAATACAGAGGAAGATGGGGAGGGGAATGGGGACAATAGCAACCCCAATCACCAGACCAAAAGGAAAAGAGGGAGACCATTGGGGTCCAAAAACAAAGTCTCTTCCTCTCAAAGGAAGACAGAGCCTAAAAAAGAGCTTCCTAAATGTTTAACAACTTTAAAGTTGCCAAGGAGTTGCAATAATCACTACTGTTCATGATGAAGTGCCTTTCCTAGAACATAAGGGGATTGGAATCCCCAGATAGGAAGCAAATCATTAGAAGATTTCTTAATCAGCACAAAGATGCGGATATTGTGATGCTTCAAGAGTTAAAGGCCATTAAATTCATGCTTGAGGTCAACCTTGACTTCATCTGGAAGGATGCAATTAAGATTTGCACAAATCATGAGAAAGGCAGAGGGGGATCAGGTATCCTTTTCAACCCTAAATGGAAAGACTCCATTATTAATCATGGGCAGTCACCTTGTAATAGAGCTGTTGGGTCACCCTCAATATTGATAACTCCACTATAGGGGTCTATTCAATTTATGCACCCAATGATTACAGGTATAGTTTTGCACTTTGGGATTAGATTGGATCACTCCCTGACATCCTGTGGGTTTTAGGGGGTGATTTTAACATGGTAAAAAATCCTGTGGACAAAACAGGGGGAGTTCCTTTTGAGTGGAAAGGCAATGAGAGATTACATTGGGATAGAATGAAGAGCGTTAAGAAACTGTTTTGATCCCCTAGAAGGAAGGAAGCATTTCAATAGAGGGATATGGTACACATGGTGTAACTTTCAGAAGGGGGAGAATAGGATATATTGCAGACTGGAGAGGTTTTATACTGATAAGTTCCATTTCTCTTTTAAGCCAAATAGTCAAGGTGATCCAATAGTGGTATGGCCGACCTCACTTTCCGACCACCACCCTATCATTTCTCATATCCAGATCAAGGACTGCACTCACAATCAGTGTGCCACCAATAATAAGTTTCTCCTAAATACTCAGCTTCTCAAGGATCAGGATGTACTGGCCGCAGTCAAGATTATTAGATGCTTCAACAGAGAAGCTAATGTGCAGCATTCTCTTATCAGTAAATGGGAAAAAATGTGAATAGCTGGCAGTGCTTATTTAAGACTGTGGTCCAGAAAAAGGCAAAAGATAGTAGATATGTAGAAAGTGTCCTTACTAATAAACTGCATCATGCAGAAGAAGGAATCCAAAATAACCTAAGCAATTCAGACTTAAATATGCAAGTTACACAGATCATAAATGCTCTTAGAAGACATCAACAAGTCAAGGTGAAGGGGGCTATGGGTAGAGCCCGTAGCCAATGGGTGCAAGTAGGAGATAAAGGGACTAAGTTTTTCTTCAACTTTCTTTGTCAGAAACAGAGCAGAGAGAAAATAGATAGACTATGGGTGAAAAACAGAGAAATCACAGAATTGAAAGATATTAAGGGGGCCTTTAGATCCTTCTACCAAGACCTCTTTTCATCAGAAGACACGCCTTCTTCACAGGCTATGAGAGACAAATGCAGGAAGCTTATCCCTAATAAGATCTCTATAGAAGACTCAGTGAAATCTTAGTAAAAGGATCTCTGTAGTTGAAATAGAAAAGGCTATTCGGGCTCTAAATAATGATAAAGCCCCAGGACATGATTGGCTGCCTATTGAATTCTATAAAGCTAATAGTGATTGGATTAGTGAAGAATTGCTTGGAATGTATGAAGAGGCCATCGAGCATGGGACTTTGGGCAAATTCATTAACAAAGGGATTATAAAACTACTTCCCAAAGGAGATAAAGGCCATATAAGAAATTGGAGGCTTGTTATATTGCTCAATGTGTCATACATGATCTTGGCTAAAATACTAGCCCACAGGCTTGAGACAATTCTGCCTAAGTTTATCTGCCCAACCCAAACCGGATTCATAAAGGGAAGATATATCCTTGAGAATCTCATTACTAGCTGGGAAGCAATGGAATGGGCCAGAGTTACCAATCAAAATGCTGCAATGTTTCTTGTTGACTTCGAGAAAGCATATGATAGGGTTGAATGGGAGTTCATTCTATTGAAGTTGGAATCTTTTGGGTTTCCCAAGGAGTTTTGTCAAATAGTGAAGGTCCTCCTCAAAGATGCCTTAGCACAAGTGGAGGTGAATGGTTCCCTAACCCAAGAAATCATTCTAAAGAGATCCATTAGGCTGGGTTGCCCATTAGCCCCGACACTATTTGTAATTGCCTCAGATGCTCTTTATTACATCCTTAGAGATAACTCCATCTCGCCCAAAACTAAAGGGATCATTCTCCTAGATAACTCAGAACTACTTAATATTCAGTTTGCTGATGATACAACTGTATTTCTTGAGCTCATGAAGCAAAACATGGAGGTCGTAGTAGAAAAGATCAAGTTTTTTGAACAAGCATCTGGGACCAAGATCTCACAGGCTAAATCCATCTTGTTAGGTTGGAAAGAGGAACCTCCGGAATGGATGATACACTTTGGGTATCAATGGGGAGGACCCAATAAATTGGTCAGATATCTGGGCATACCCTTTTCGATCTCCCCCAATCTAAAGGATATGTGGTTGTGGGTGAAAGGAAAAATTGAGAAGAAGTTGAATAGATGGGACAAGAGATACTTATCCCTTGCTGGAAGGATGCAAGTATGTTAGAAGATTCTATCCTCATATAGTATTTATTACGCTTCAGTATGGATGTTTTGTAACTATCAAATACATGAAATCCAAAAGGCAACAACTACAGAGCAGATCCGCATGCTTGCACAACTGCAGGTAGAAAAAAAGACAGTGTGGATGGAAGGCCCCATGGGGTGGACAACATGGATGGAGCCGTAGAAGATTCCTCCTCTCATGCAAACCTTTTTGATGAAGTCATTACCAGTTCGGGAGATATATATGTATATCTTTGTGATGATGGACACGTGTTTTGCGTCTATATATGTATATTTTTGTGATGAACATGTACTTAGTGTGTATAGTGTGGTATATTGCACAAGATGTGCAGGAGAGTAGATAGGGGGTAGGATATTGGACATATTATACCAGCTTATTGTTGGGATTCTTTAGCTGATGCCATAAACTCTGATATTTATCTCTTTGTAACAGTATTATTTCCTTATGCTTAATATAAAAAAAAATAAAATTATAAATGTTATAATAATTATTAAAATAAATAAGAATAAAAATTAATTATACTAAACATATAAGTTATTTTAAAAATTTTAAGTTAAATAATCTCATTACTAAAATTTTGATATGATACACATTATATATTTTATAGTACAATAATTATTAAAATAAATAATAACTAATTTAAAAAAAAACAACTTAAGCATATAGTTTATCCTTGAAAAAATTTAAATGTAAAAAAATATATTTATAAAAAAATTATTATATATGTATATGTATTTTGAAGATTAAATACTAATATTATTACAATAAATAAAATTAAAAAATTAAACATATAATTTACTACTGAAAAATTTAAATATATAATTTAAAAAATAATTTTATTTATTTAAAAAATTACTATTATTTATATATGTTTCTAAAACTTAAATTATTTCATTATTAAAATTTTCATATAATATATATCTTAAAATAACTTAATTATACATGATATATGTCGATTTCGGTATTGGCCAGTTGATATGTTCTTTCCGGTTAGTCTGGCAGTGTGATGAGCGAAGATGATTTCGGGTTACGGTTGATCTCTATGACTTGCAGATCATTGATTTATGTTTCTTGTGCCTTGTTCGATGTTCCCGGAGAACCGCGTGATGTTTTGTGCATTGGAAGTTGTTCTTAATGATTTGAGCCGACTTGTTATTGTTTACAAGCGACCTTCCATGTCCGGCAATAATCCGACCAATGAGAATGACTATCTCTATCGCAGTGAGAACTCCCAACATTATTCCATGTTCTATCTTCCACCTCCATCCAAATGTGAAGAGAGGTTGGGTGAGGCCCAACAATCCAAGATCGATTCGCCCCTGCCAAATAGTAGGGCAATTCAATGGCCCTTATAATAGTAAGGGCCTGAGGACCTCCAATGACATCTACGTCCACGGCTAGTTTAGCCCGGAACACACTAGTAGGGGCCCAAGTGAAAAGAAGGGTGGGGACCATGGAACTATTGCTTCCTCTCCATTTTTCTTAGGTGCTAATACTGCCGGTACTGCACAAGGGCTCAGACTCTCCCTGATCAAACCTTTCTTCAACAACTCCTACACTTGTCTATTCAGTTCTTCATTCTCTGCCGGTGTCAACCGGTGTGTAGCTTTGTTAGGCAAACTAGCTCTAGGAACCAAGTCCATGCAATGACTAATACTTCTAACAGGTGGCAATCCATAAGGTACATTGTTTGAAATGATGTCCTCATATTCTGTCAGCAAATCTCTTATCTCTTTCGGGTGTTCTCCTTCCGGTTCCGTAATTAAAAAATTAAAAATAATTTAACAAATCTATAAAATAAATAAAACAATACAATGTTTATAAAAGAAACTTATAAAAGAAATAGTAATATAAAGTTTAAACTAGTAAAAGAATAATAATAACAACATATAAAACATAAGAAACTGAAAAAAAGAAGAATTATATAAAAAAATATGAATATATTTAAAAAACATGAACTATTAAAAAATAAATTAAACATTAAAACCGCTCGAACAGTAGAAGGTACGACGATATGGAAGGCTGATTGGCAGCACATACGGTGATAGGCATAGACATAGATGTATGCGAGGCATAGTTCAGCGATTTATGTGGCTGGATATTCAGTGCCGAGGCAACATCTCCTTCTGCATTGATGTTAACTATATGTACATGCTATGCATTTCTCTTGGGAAAATTGTTGATATTTGCCTGCCCAAAATTAGGGAGACAAGGTGACTTAGAGTTTTTACCTTTGTCAAGTTTAGAAAGGTGGAGGTAGATATGGCCATCAAGGGTCTAGATGGGGAAAATTGGAATGGAAGAGTAATTTGAGTTTGCATGGCTTCTTCAAAGGTGGCTCTCTCTTTGTTTGTTGCTTCTATTGTTCAATATTTTATTGCTAACTAGCTCTCTTCCTCTATCTCCTTGGGGATGCACCTGGGTGAGATGGTATCAAATGATGAGATGGAGATGCATTGTTTATAACTTTAGAGGGCTCTTGGGTGGAAAGCCCTCCTTTTGATATAGACAAAAACAATCCCTATGATGTGCATGGGAGGGACAAATCTATAAGATCTTCTTATTCAGATAAGTTTGCGGATCACACTTTGGGTACTTGGGAGTTTAGGTGAGGCTCATATTTACATGCCCTTGCTAAATCCTGCATTCTTATCATCTATATTGATTCAATGGCTAGTGTTTGCATTCCTTCAACACTCAAATCTCCCCACAGGTCATGGTTATGATAATTGAGAATCAAGGGATAAGACTCTATCCATGTCCATTAATCCTTCAAGCTATGTGAACAACAACAATATCTTGGCTATGTCCAACAGTAATAATCAGATGAGCTTATCCTTTCCCAAGTCTAATGCATGCATTCTAGAAATTATTATGGATTTAGAGACCTTTGAGTGAGAGGCATTTTCAATTATTCATACTTTCATCTATAAATTTTACACATTTTGACCTATTATGATTGAATAACATGAGTTTATTTTCAAGACTTGGAAACCATAGGTGGATGGTGAAATTATTTATCCTTGTGCTTGTAAGTACTTCATTCTAGAATTTAGCTTTGTGAAGGTCAAGAGTATGTTTTGAGGTCTGTTTCATGGGCTTTGAAAGATAAATTTCTATTCATTAGACCCTAGTTTTTTTTCTTTTGATCCTTGTAGTGATTCCAATACTTTTGTTCTCATTTTGATCAAACTTCCTTATTTGTTGCTTTCATACTAGGGGTTTGTTGGTTTGGGAAGCATTGCAAAATATTTCGAAGGAATTGTGTGTTTGGCAAATGAGACCGCAAATAGGACCAATACAACAATGATCTTTTGAAGGAGTTCCCCGAGGAAATTTCTCTAAAGGTTAGTGATAGATTTTGGAGGCAACTAGAGGATTATGAAAACAAATGGAATGCTATTGATGGTTGTTCCACAAAAGGATTGGAGGCTGTTGAGGGTACACTTTTGATTCCCCACTCTCCCTTTCTTAAGGACTTGGTGCTGTTTAAGACTTGGAGAAGATCTTGTGCATGCTTGACACAACAATAATGGCTCTAGGTCCATTTATTGTGAAGTGCATTGAGGCTAAGTTGGATGTAGTCTTCAAAGATTCAAAAAGTGATTTGTGCATCCAAGAAATACTAAGGAGGATATTGCCTTGTCTCCTTAAGAGCATGATTGAACTGAGGTGAAGAAAAACAGAAAGAGCTCCATGGAAGTATTCACTCAATGAGTCAAAGATCTTTCATTTTGAAGAAGATTGTGCCATAATCATAAATGATGAAGTTGTTAAACACACGAAGGTGAGCCTCTTTTTTAAGAGTAGAATTGGTGATCTGTAGGTTACTAGTATCTTATACACTATTTTTGCAGTTCTTGGATGCCTAACCCAAGTTTACTAATAGAAAAAGCCTTAATGATAGGCTTAGTAATAAATTTCTTGGACCTTACTTGAATTTTGTGTTTCCATTGTCATTGAATCTTTATTTGGACTGTGAAGCAAGGAGGTGTTCACTTAGATCTCTTTTTGGACAACATTTGAATCCATCTAGTAGCCATTTTGCTATCTTTGAGTCAAGTTCTGTGGTTTAAGGGTATCTTGTTGAGTAGTTTTCTCTAAGAGAGTGAGTGGCAGAGGAGTGGAGAATGGGATTGGTGTGGGGCAATTATTGTCTCAGCCTTGACATAAGTAAAACATCCCCTTTTTTTTCTGTGTTACTCTTTGCAGATATAGGATGAGATTTATCAAAAAATGACTCCACTAAACTATGTATTTCTATTTTCTCAGAATCCTATCTAGACTATGAAGCTCAAGCAAATGAGGCTGTTGCCTAGATCATTTTTTGGACAAATTTTGAGTTCATCTATCAGCCATTTTACTATCTTGAGTCCAGTACTGTTGTTTGAGGGTATCTTGTTGAGCATCTTTATCTAAGAGAAGATGTTTTTTTCATTGTAGGGAAATCCTTAACCAAGTGGCTTTTCTCTTTATAGGAAAAACATGCATTCAGTTTGTCCCAGAAATGGACCCCCTAATTGACTGTACAACTTGGCCCAAATATGCCAATTTCTGAACATATCTTGAGTAACATCCATCTTGACGCTCATGTGAGGTTAGACTCTCAAAATTAACATTTTACTAATAGAGTTCAAGAAGATTGTACTGAATCTGATGGTTATGTGATGAAGAAATAATTGCAAAGTAGAATTAAAGAAATATAGCCCAGCTCACATAGGAAGGTGAATTCTATTCAAACTCTTAGGATCAAAGAAAACCTTCAACTTGGAGGCAGGAAAGGTTGCCACAACAAATATAAATACGATATTATAATATGGCATTTGACTGAAAGTGTATCTCCTCTTGATGCCCCAAATGGAGGGAATATTTCATAGCTAGGATACACATGTTTCCCAACCATTGCACTAGATATGGCTTCTGAGGAAATCCCATAAGGAAAAAAATTGCAGAATATTTTTGAAAATACCGATATCATTAAATGCAAAGAAGATGGGCTAGGGATGGGTAACACACCCTGTCTTGGAGTAGAACATTCTGTTCCATTCCCAGTGTAGAGAGTAGAAACTACTTCTTCACTGGAAGGATATATCCACTGTTATCTTTAGCTGTTTAGTCACCTGCAGATTTGCTTACTTGGAGAATCTTCTTCATCTCTACAAGAATTACACATTTTGTCAAATTGTAATGTGATCTTTTTCATGTTATACGGCTTTATTCAGGCACTATAGTACTGGGATTATGTAAAAACTGGAAAAGACAATCAACATTTTTCCAATTAGTCATGTTAATGTGGATTCATATCTTCCTAAATTGAAGGGCACAACATTTTGTTCAGTTTTATGATAAGTGGCCTTTGAATGATTGTGAAGAATTATCATTTGATCTGTAGTACCCCTACCCTAGTCTATTTCTAACCTTGGCTTAATCTTGATTAGTTTATCGTAATATTATGTTATAGCCAGATGTGGATTTTACACGTAGCTATTGATGTGGTTTTTTCACTAGTTGTATGCAAGTTGTTTTGTGTACCTATTTTGTGGTATTAATATTGAGCTGACGCTTTCATTAAATTGTATATATGTATGCATGTATGACTCTTGGTTGCAGGAAATTTCAGGTATTACGCCGCATGAGTGCGAGGTTCGTCTTCACCTAGATGTGCAGGTTTGAGTGTACCTTTTTAATCCTTAGAGTCGGATTAGGTGGTCGTAAGACCCTAGTCGACCTTAGTCGTGCTCTAGTGAGCATCGCCAGTCGTCGTCAGTAATCCCTTTTATTTGGGTTTGCGAGTCGTCTGTTTGGTTGACCTTCTCAGTTTGCGTGCTTGGTGTGCCTGGTTAAATTGATTAATTAGTCCTTAGTAATTATCCTGATTAAATATGCGTTTGTGCATTGAAGATTAATGGGTTAAATTAATCTGGTTTCCGTTATGCGATTTCCGTTGATATGAATTGCTTATTTTAAATTGGGAGTGAATTTGATTAAATGAGAAAATCGTTTTGGTTTTGAATAGCAAGTTAATTTGTTGTATAGTTAGAAAAGTATTAAAATTTGGAGAATTATTTGTAAATAAAAGTTTTTATTCCAAAAATAGAATTCTTGGGTCAACTCTTCCATATAACCCAAATTTGGGGAAATTTGGAAGGATGGACATTTTTGGAGGAATTTTGGTTGGGAAAGATTTTGGAGATGAAATTGGAGGATTTTGGATGGAGAAGGGAGGATTTGGGAGCTGGAGATTTGGACTCTCAACAGATCTTGCCAGGAACGCGAGATCAGGTAGGATTTATCTCTCAATTTTAGTTTTTTTTTTGTTTGATATGGAAATGTGATATCAATCTCAGTTTGTTGAAACCGAATTTGTATTGAATTGGAATTCTTTATCAAACCTGGTAGTGGGCGTTTTGTTTTATAAAGCTCGAACTGTGTTTTGAAAAGAAGGAAAATATATTTGTTTCGCCCCTGTGCGTTGTTCTTTTTTTTAATGAAATCGAGCTGGGCAAAAATGTCAGAAAACCCGAACTGGGCGTTTGTGTTTATTTACGAACTGTGTGTTCTAATTAAAATTTAAAACGTATTTGTTTTTACCCCTGTGCGTTTTTATCTTTTTAAACGGACTGTGTGTTCGAATTAAAATTTAAAACGTAATTGTTTTTATGGACTGTGCGTTTTTTTTTTTTTTTGTTGAGGCGAACTGGGCGAGTTTTTAATAATAAACACGAGCTGTGTTTTGGGGATTGGAGGCGGGGAGCGGAGCTCCACCCGCTCCGCCTCCCCTCTCTCCCCCGCTCCTCCCCTTTCTCCTCCCCTCTTCCCCGCGAGCTCCCCTTACCTCCGCCCGCCTACGGCTCACGGTGGTGGCCGTAGGGGCCGTAGTGGCCGCAGGGCGCCGCGGCACCTGCGGGCACCACCGCGAGCGCCGCCTGCGGCTAGGGTTAGGGCACGGCGCCTCGCCCATATTGTTAATGCGTTTTTTTTTGTATAAAAGAAAACATAGTTTTTAAAATCGTTTTTTTTAATGTATTTTTTTTAGTTTTTAAAAAAAAAATGCATATGGTTTTAATGTCATGTTAATGAATATTATTTTAATGATTAAGCTTCCTATTATTGATTAATGATTATTATATATGTGATTAATGGAAATTAATTTGTTTATTTAAACTAATCGATATTAATTCGAAATTTGTGCAAATACATTAATTATTAGTGAGATATATTTTATTAATAGAGATTAATAATTATATATTAACTAATAATTAACTGGGTTATTGTGCACTATTAGTCCTTAATTGTGTATATTTTATTTATCGTGGAATAATAAATATACTCTTTTATTAACAGTTCATTTTGGATTCTGCTATACGTGCGTAGGGAAGTAAGACTTGGATTTTGGAAATGATTATCTTCATTTGGATTCCCTTTTTATATTATATTTCTGTGATCCGTATAGAGCAACTGGGTGTGAAAATATGAAACTGTAGAGGACGGTTTAGAACCAGTATGTTTATGACGTTTGATTGGAGATTAAATATCTTATTTATTTGATTAATGGTTGTCTGAGTTTAATTAATATGATTTGGTTTAAAAAAAAAAAACTCGTTATGACTTTATATGTCTGTTCTATGCTTTGAAACTTAGAGAGTTATAAAACCAAGAACAACTTATCCCTTGATGAGGTAGATAACTGTAAGCTGATTTAGATCTTGTAGAAAACTTGATCGATCTTAATGTTTAAATCAATTTGAGGAAATATTATCTTTTCTGATTATTGCCTTTGCGAGTTTAATTGCTGTATTCGCCTTTAATTATGAAATGGCATGTTTTGCTTTATTTAGTAGGACCCTGTCGTATGGCTTGACTTGGGGTACCTGTTTCAGTCCTCGATTTCCGAGTTGACTATTGTATTGTGGTAGTGTCGTTTTGATCGTATCCTCCTTGCGTGTGTGTCGAATGATGATTGTGGTTGACCGTTGTTGGTCGGGTCTCTAATTAGAGTACCGATAGTAAGTGTTCATCTTTGAGTCGTGTTTGACCTGATGTTTGTCTCTCTCTTTGAACTCCGTTCGTCAGACCATGTATATTCTTTGGTTGTTTGAGTTCGTCTGAGTTTGACCTAGTGTCGTATGGGAAAGTGGCTTTCGATTGGGGGCCGCGCCCAAAGTGGCTGCTGGGTAACCCGTCGAAAGTGAGTCTAATAAGTGATAACCTAAGTAGATTAGAATGTAATCTCTAATTAAGATAATGTGCCTCACACATGGGACGAGTGCTATCATAGATTCGACATGCTGTGAGAAGGCCTGAAATGGCAAACCATCTTCCTTGTCTTCACGAGAGGATGTGTGGGTCCACATGAGGCTTGGATGGGCCGGAAGTTCGGATTAGGGTGCCAGGGTGACCCAGTGTATGGGGCCGGGACCTATGAAGACTTGCCATGGTATCCATACCAGGTTGTGTGATGACACTTGTCCCTACGTTCGCTAGTGTGTTGTCGTTTGTCCTGTTTTGAGTACCTTTGTGGGTCGTCCTTTTGTCTCTGCCCTTGTGAGTCTCGGTTTCATGTTAGACCTTGGGTGGTGATAGCTCAGTATTATGGATGCTCTCATGGACCTCTTGTTTTAGCTTTGATTATGTTCAGCTGGATCCTGTTCTTTTCAAGGATCGTTTATGTATTAATGGACCGATGTGGTCGTTTGTATATTGTTTATGTATCGCCTTGATGGCTGGATAGTACTTGGTGTAACCTCTTGTGTTCTTAACTTTATTAATTATCAGAGGGGTCTTGCAGTTGAGCAGACCCGGAGATGTAGCCCTTTAGGGGTGAACTCCGAGATCATTATGGTGTCATGTGATGTATTCTCTTATGTTCCTTTATTTAGCTTTATCATGTTTGTTTAGCTTATGTTAGAATGGTTAAGTGGATAAATGGAATTAACTTTAAATGCTTATATTCAGTTCTTTCTTGAATGCCATGTTGATCGAATGCATAATTGGTTGAGATGCGATTTATCGTAAATGCATGTGTGTAATCGTCTTTTGAAATGCAATAAGTTGGAATATGAAAGAATGTAACTTAGAGTAATGAATTATACTCAGTTGTTGTTAAGGAATTTAAATATGCTTGGAAAAGATCTCTTATGTTATGATGAAATCCTAGTGTATTAGAATGTTAGACGTATGGTTTGTAATCTTAAAGGAAAAGCTTGAATGAAGTTTATGAATAGATCTTAATGGATGAATCCTTGTTGTGATTTATATTTCCCTCTTTTGAAAGGAATTATCCTAAGTAAGAATTATCTCGTTATTAAGATAGTTAGCTTATTGGATTAATTGTGTGAGTTAAGTGAAATGTGAAATTTAAGTAATCTCGTTGGGAAACTCTTTAGGTGTTAGTTGAAGTCTTCCGCTATGTAATCTGAATCTTTTATATCTTGTTGCATCTTATGTGTTGTAACTTTTAAAAAAAAAATTATTGCACTCTATTCTTGTGTTATGGCTTAATCCCTTCGGGGTTTCCTGGCGGGGCATTACATGATCTCTTATTTCCCTATAAGAAAATGATTTGTAATTATAGCTTCATCCTCAGTTTCCAGAAATGTTGCCTTTCTCAACTACTGATTTGATATCTTCTTAATATAGGCTGGCATACGCATATTTGTGACTGGAGGAATTGGTGGTGTGCATCGACATGGTGAAACCAGTAAGATTACACTTGCTTTGATTATTCTTTAAATTAGTAATGAGAATGTATGGAATATACAAACTGACTCTAGTATACAACAATAAATTAGAGTGACAATGTTGAATTTGTAGCCAAAAATAGTATTGAGATATAAAGATTATCATAGTTTCCCATCAAAAAAAAACTTAGAACTCTTGATATCATATGCTAATAGAATGAGCTTGCCTGAGGGGATTGTTAGATTTATAATGTTAGCAAGCCTTTTATTCTAAATCATGATTTCTGTGATTGAGAAACAGAAGGAAAGATGAGACAATGTGCTTAGCATTCTACCATTTGACTGCCTAACTATTAAAAATATGAGGCAATGGATATGCTGTTCTCAGACTATCTTAAGGCTAGATATTTAGCATCTCCCATACGACATGCTTGTAATGATACCTGTACTCATGTTTGAGAGTGGAAGTATTTCCTTTTCAATTCCAGGTACTGACTTTATTCTTAATTGCTCAAAATAGTCCTTTGTCTTTATGAAGTCTGCTGCATGAATTCCATGTTTGCATCATTTTTTGTGTTGGGTGTGGCAGGAAATTTTAAAGGTCAGCACTCAGAGCTGCAAGCTTTATAAAAATTCATCCTTTGGATATATGTTGAAGTCTTCAAAATGGGTCAGATGGAATTTTGTCACCCATGGACTAACTACAAAGGTCTGAGAGTCTTCTGGCTTTCCTTTTTCCCATATGAAACACTTGTATTTTCCTTTTCTTTGTAAAGCATAAGTTTGAGACTCCCATTGACACCTCCATTGACTCTCAAGGGCCCTGTGCCACATTTTTCTGTCCACTTTTTAAGAGGACTCACCGCTTAAACTTGAATCAATAGTCCCCATCAACCTACTTCACAAATTGTAAATAAACTGTCTTTGTGTGATTGGGGAACATGACTTTTTTCCTTTTATGCATAACAGTGTTCCATGGGGGCGCGTTCCCCCCCAAAAAACCCACATCTCCTATAGGGGGACATTTCCGAGACTTGGAGACTTGGGGGAAACGTCCCCCCACAGCACCACCACTTCCACCACCTTTGGCAGAGACGCCGCTGGGTCGCTTGCTATATGTCAAATGCCATTACCTACCAATTGCAACCTTTAACTTCATGAAAACTAATGGCCTTTCATGGGGCACTCACAAAGATGTTATATTGCAGATTTTGCCGTGAAGATTTCAATTCACCTCTATTTTTATATTAGCAACACCCCACCACCACTGCTCCATTGTCATCCCCCCATTGTCCCCGAATTTAGGCCCTTGGTCCCCCCATCCTCGAAACTCGTGATGCAAATGTGATGTTGATGGTTGTCATTAATGAATTGATGTCAACATATGGTATTGGTTTTAGTGATCCAAAATATGTGTTCCTAGAATCTTTGGTGCTCCGAAAGATGTGCTACAGTTGATATTCAGTGCTGATTGTTTGTGATGATTGTGATCTGGATTTCTCTGTTTTCTGGATATCGTGTTGATCGATTGTATTCATGAGTATCTTGGTCCCATTCTTATTTTTTTTGATGTGTTGGGTAGTGCTATTTTGGGTCTATTTTAGGTCCGAAATTCGAGGATGAGTAATGACATTTGTGTAGCATGAGAGTCGTGATTTGGGTTCGGAATATGTGATGGATGTAACGTGTTGAGCTGACCATTGATGTGTGTTGTGGTATGGTCTACTTCTCATTCCTTCCCAACATCAGAATGTTTAGTGTTGACCTATTTCAAATTTTTGTCTTGGTTGACTATGAATATTATGTTTCTCGGAGA
Source organism: Cryptomeria japonica (assembly GCF_030272615.1). Lineage (NCBI taxonomy): Eukaryota > Viridiplantae > Streptophyta > Pinopsida > Cupressales > Cupressaceae > Cryptomeria > Cryptomeria japonica. The sequence continues at coordinate 410,834,904 of NC_081412.1, read as the reverse complement.
CAATATAAATATGTGGATGATCTGAATGTATGAGATATGGAAGGTGTGCGAGACTGAAAAAGAATGATTCGATTGATGATGTATGAAGTGTATTGTTGCTGAGGCACTAGAAACAGTTCTGGTATTGTAGATTGTGCTATAGTGGTGGATTCTCTTTTTCTTTCTTCTTCCTTCGACAGTGAGCCCTCCTGCAGTGAGCATTCTGGTAGTGAACCACTCTTTGTAAAAATCACCTTAATCGGTGCTATATATTGAGAACTAACATTCTTCGTGGTTTTTCCCCTCTTGGGTTTTCCATGTCATACCTGGTTTTCATTTTGTGATCTGTTTTGTGTATGTGCTTGCATGTTATATCTGCGGTAACTAATTATGTTGGTTATTCCGGATGTATTGAAGAAAAAGTTTAAGCTGTCAATTGATTCACCCCCCCATCCTCGGTTGCCTAGATATTTAACAATTGGTATCAGAGCTTCGGTTTCTTGGAGAAGAGCTTAACCGCTTGAGGTAGATCCTGATCCAATGGCACATAAACTAACCATTCCTATCTTTGAAGGATCCGACTATAGTTTCTGGAAAGTGAAGATGAGAGGTTACCTGATCTCCTTGGGCTATAACACTTGGAAAGCTATGGAAAATAAGTATGTACAACTGGCAAATGGTCTTACCACTCCTGATGAGATTCAACCCTATGAAGAGAATGAAAAAGAAAGGTATGCTATTTTTAGTGTTTTATCAAAGATTGAATTGACAAAAGTTATTTCATTGAATATTTGCTTATTAGGTTTGGGAAAAGTTGAGAGATATCTATGAAGGAAATGACAGAGTCAAATTATCAAAGAATCTAACAACGAAGTGCAAATATGAGAACTTGAAAATGGAAGGAGAAGATATAACAAGCTATTTTCAGAAGGTTGACAGTACAGTAAATGAAATTAGAGAACTTGGCGACACCTTGACAGATGAAGACATAATTGATAAGATTTTGATGTCTCTACCGTAAAGCTATAGTGATAAGATCTCTGCAGTTGAAAAAACTTATGATCCGAAGAAGTTTACTATGGAACAACTATATGACACATTGTTTGCATTTGAGATAAGGAAGTTTGGAAAAGACAAAGATAAATCTGAATTTGCTTTTAAAGCCTCTGAGGAAGATTCAGAAGATGAAATTTCAGATGAGATGGAAGCAAACTTTGTAAGGAAACTGAAGAAAGGCGCCGACAAATATAAAGGTATGTTAGTGTTGTCATTTTATAACACCCTTGGTCCATCAGTGAGAACTGATTAGAGATATGTTCTATGGACCAGCGTGGCCTCAATTGATCAAGAGAAGACGATGGAATCATGAAGTATGAAGTGTTATCTTGTCGGAAGTTCCTTTCCCAAGCCTTCTCTTCCTCTCTCTTTCCCGGAACTCCAGAACCCCGAGGTTTCGAAGTTCCCTTCCTTGGTCTCTTGTTCTCTTTCCCTGCAAACTCCGGCACCCCTAGGTTCCCAGGTTCCCAAGTCTTCCCAACTTCGGTGACCCAGGTCTCTGAAGTTCCTAAGTCTTCTCTTCCTCAACCTCGGAACTCCGGAACCCATAGGTTCCCAAGTTCCTAGTTCTTCTACCTTGGAACTCCAAAACCCCTAGGTTCCCAAGTTCCTAGTTCTTCTACCCCGGAACTCCGGAACCCCCAGGTTCCCAAGTTCCTAGTTCTTCTACCACACAACTCTGGAGCCACCAAGTTCCCAAGTTCCTTTTTCCTCAACCCCAGAACTCCGGAACCCCTAGGTTCCCAAGTTCCTTAGTCTTCAACCCCGGAACTTCGGAAACCCCAAGTTCCCAAGTTCCTAGTTCTTCTACTCCGGAACTCCGGAACCCTCAGGTTCCCAAGTTCCTTTTTCCTCAACCCCGGAACTCCGGAACCCCCAAGTTCCCAAGTTCCTTAGTCTTCAACCTCGGAACTCCGGAATCCCCAGGTTCCCAAGTTCCTAGTTCTTCTACCCTGAAACTCTGGAACCCCCAGGTTCCCAAATTCCTTTTTCCTCAACCACGGAACTCCGAAACCCCCAAGTTCTCAAGTTTCTTAGTTGTCAACCTCAGAACTCCGGAACTCCGGAACCCCTAGGTTCCCAAGTTCCTAGTTCTTCTACCCTGGAACTCCGGAACCCCCTCCCAAGTTCCTAAGTCTTCAACCCCGAAACTTCGGAACCCCTAGGTTCCCAAGTTCCTTAGTCTTCAACCCCGAAACTCTGGAACCCCTAGGTTCCCAAGTTCCGAGTTCTTCTACCTCGGAACTCCCAGGTTCTCAAGTTCCTTAGTCTTCAACCTCGGAACCCCCAGGTTCTCAAGTTCCTAGTTCTTCTACCTCGGAACTCCAGAACCCCCAGGTTCCCAAGTTCCTTTTTCCTTAACCCTCAAACTCCGGAACCCCCAGGTTCCCAAGTTCCTTAGTCTTCAACCTCGGAACTCCGGAACCCCTAGGTTCCCAAGTTCCTAGTTCTTCTACCCTTGAACTCCAGAACCCTCGGTTCCCAAGTTCCTAAGTCTTCAACCCCGGAACTCTGGAACCCCCAGGTTCCCAAGTTCCTAAGTCTTCCCAATTTCGGTGACCCAGGTCTCCGAAGTCTTCCAAACTCCTTCTGGCTGGTGACACTTCTGGATGGCGTGATCGACACTCAAGGCTTTAAATGCTCCGACGGCTTTTTGTGACTTATGCACTTTCTTTTGTGGAGCTACAGGGGTGCATTTAATGTTTTGGGCAGGATTTCCATCAAGGGAGGTACGAGGCCATGCTTGTTGTAGTGACTTTTGTCATGTCTGCATACTCTGACTTTGGAAGGTCAGTCAATCCACCTTCTCAGGGTTTCCTTTTCAAGGTATGGCTAGGTTGCTTGCATGTACAGAAGTCAAGTGCATGCACTTCCAGACTGACATACAGGGGTCATGATCACTCTTGTAACCATTTTTCTATATAAAGGCTGTTAAGCCTCATTGTAAAGGGTTCTCTCCCTGCTCCCTTGAGATTTCCTATGCTCTTTCTCTTCTCTTGAAGACTTGTAATTATTTTTGCATTTTTGCAACTATAAGTTTGGCCTTTGGCCTTTGAATGAATTGAAATTACACTCTTGTCTTCCTTCAACTTATGCATGTTGTGTATGTTTCCTTACCTTCATCATGGGTCTTGTGGATTTTCTCTCCATTTATGCTCTGTTAATTTGTTTTGTGAGGTTGACTTATGGGAATCCTTCTCCCCTCTTGACACTTAGCGAATTCTAACCTCCATACATGCATTGGAGTCACTCATGCAACTGAAGTTTGTGCATCTCTTGGGTGCTTCAGTTAATTCTTTGTGTCATCTCGGTGGGGAGAGGAACAATCTCTTCTTGGTGCATCACCTCCTTCTATTTCAAGCATTCTCTCTTCCCTTTACCTCCGCAAGTTGTTAGGATAGGCTTAGGAATTAATTTTAAAAGTGTTGAGTTGGTTCAACACCTGCACCTGGATTGAGAAGGAAGTCGGCCTTCTCCAGAGATTCAACCCCCCTTGCGCAAGGTCCCACACTTCGGGGTTGTTTCCATGTTTCACAAGGTTGCCGAGTTGATAGATTAGCAAGGGTGCAAGCTTTTGTGATAACAATTACCTCTTAAATGCTTTAGATGTGGAAAGATTGGTCATATAGCTACTAGATGTCCGGAAAAAGGATCAAGACAAAATTTTAGAGAAGGTAAAGGGAAGTTTAATAAGAGAGCCTACTATTTTAAAGATGATGCTGGTATTTTAGATGATGAATCAAACTATGAAGATGGTGATTGTTTGTTTTTGGTAGAAAATGATGTACCTAAGACTGTTGCTATTGCCTTACATGCTAGGAGAGATAGAAATGAATGGCTGATTGATAGTGGATGTTCAAATCATATGATTGGCGATAAAAGTAAGTTTGTAAAACTTGAAAAGTATGATGGAGGTTTTGTTAGGTTCGGAGATGATCAAACAACACAAATTGTGGGAATTGGTTCTATTTCTTTTGATGGAAAACATAATACTGACAATGTTTACTATGTGAAGAGTTTGCATCATAATCTCGAGTGTTGGGCAAATGTGTGAAAATGGTTACAATGCTGTTTTTTAGGATGGTGGTTGTGAGATCTGGAAGGGATTCAGAATTGTGATTGCAGCAGAAGAAAAGATTGGTGGAAACATGTATTTGCTAGAAGGAGCTACAAGACATTGTTTATTATCTCAGATCAATGATAGCTGGCTTTAGCACCAAAGGATGTGTCATATCAACTTTGATCATCTAGTAATGATCAGTTCATCAAGTGAGTGATTTACTGAGGCTGACCAAACTGGGTAACAATATTTGTAGAGAATGTCAAGTTGGAAAGCAAACAAAAGGAGCATATAGAGGAAAGGAGCAGTCGTCCACCAAATTATTGAACTTTGTGCACATAAATTTATGCGGTCTTACCAAAACAAGGAGTATACAAGGTGAGAAATATTTCATGTTGTTGATTGATGATTATTCTAGAATGTCATGGGTTGCATTTTTGAGAGAGAAGTCAGAAGCATTAGAAAAATTCAAGATATTCAAGGCGAGAGCTCAAAATAAAGTTGATAGAAAGATTAAGTGCTTGAGGTTTGACAGAAGAGGAGAATTTACTTCTGATGAGTTTAACAATTTCTATGAGAAACATGGGATTAGAAGGCAATTGTCTGCCCCTAGGACACCACAATAGAATGTTGTAGTGGAAAGGATGAATCAAACTATACAAGAGGCAGCCAAAACAATGATCAAAGGAGCAGAACTCCCGAAAGTCTATTGGAGAGAAGCAATCCTGACAAAAATCTATACTCTTAACATAATTTTATACCGGAAAAGACATCATATGAGTTATGGCATGGTAGAACTCTGACAATAAAATATTTCAAGGTATTTGAAAGCAAGTGCTATATCCGGAGAGATGAAGATAATCTTCAAAAATCTGACAGCAGAGCAGATGAAGGCATATTCCTAGGATATTCTACAAGGAGCAAGGCATACCGGTGCTACAACAAAAGGCTGAACAAGATTGTCGAAAGTGCAAATGTGAAGGTTGATGAAGACATTTTTAAAGACTGACAAATTGGCAGGTTATGAATCTGATGAATCGGTTGACAGAAAAAGGGAAGAGAAAACCATAGAGGAAGAAAATGAAAAGGAAACTTAGGATGCTTCGGTATCTACATCTAAAACCCCAAGATATGTTCAAAAGAATCATTCAGTAGATCAGATTATTGGAGATAAAAACAAAGGAATTATCACAAGAAGCAAAGCAGCTTAGGAACAACTTCTGTTATGTAAACTATCTGAGATTGAACCGTAATCAGTAGAAGAAGCTTGCAATGATTAGAATTGGATAAAGGCAATGAGAGAAGAGCTAGATCAAATTAAGAAGAATTAGACATGGGAACTAGTTCATAGACCGGTAGGCCAAAATGTAATTGGAACAAGATGGGTGTTCCGGAACAAGTTGGATGAGGATGGAAATGTTGTGAGAAATAAAGAAAGGTTGGTTTGCAAAGTGAAAGATCCCTTGCCTAGTCTGCCTTAAATTTTCAGTTTTGATCCATTGGCATTTTGTCAAACAGTGTGCAAAGTCTAATTTGAATTTTATGAGTTCTTGTTTGAAGTTTGAATGCCCGTTTAATGAAACAATTGGCAATATAACATGAGAAAATGCAAGTACAATGAAGCATGGTCATGGACAGCTATATAACTCAATTAATAACCAATGTATTGCATGAAATCAAGACTGAAACAACTGGTTACAATCCTAATTATAGACATAAATCAAACTGAGACAAAATCTTCAAATATGGTAATACATAGCATAAACATGTCCTTGCATACCCGAATGTTAGCCAACCCTGTACAATCTGAAGGTGTTGTCAAATGATGCTGGAAGTGGATAGTACAAGGTTTGAGACTGAAATAATAAACTCTGGAACAACTGTGCAAAATCTGGAAATTCTGCTCGTGCGAAATTATGTGCAAGCAGATCCAACATTGAAATACATCAAAATCCTCCAGGTGCATGCCAAAACTCTATCCCTCTCGCAATGAATTAACAATTCCTGTTTAGGATTGGTTGAATTGGTTAGCAGCACCCAATAGATACCTCAATGGTGCCCAGTCATGATCCTTGAGAGCCAAAGATTTGAAACAATTTCCAAACACAGGGGATTGGGTTGTCGTCCAATTCTTGTAGCCAGCCGTGGGAATATTGTCCCCCAACTCAGCCATGCCGATGGCAATATTCAGAAAAGAGATAATCAAAAAAAAAAAAATTGAATTCCTCTTCCCTTGTCCACAATTTTCATAAATTTGTGCTGCCACTTCCAGATCCAAGATTAGCGCCAAACCTCATGCTCGAACTGGCATTGAAGATCAGACTTTCTGCCGAACACTATAGTTTTTTCGGAAATATTTTCCAAGTCGCTGAAGTTTGAAGCAAATATTTCGATGGTTGTATAGTCTGTATGGAATATTTACGGCAATTTCTGAAATAAATTTCGATTGGCCCATCAAATAATTTATTCACCACTCTAAAGTCCCTCAAAAAATAATCGGCAAATCTTAATAATACTAGAATAATATTGCCGATTAACTCCAATGCTGTGGTGTAAGGGTCCCACCAAAATAATAAGAAAACTCCTCTTATATTTAAAATAAAGTAATTATTAAGTTAGCAATAGGCCAACGATGGGCAATAACTTGATCGCCACCCACTTATTCAATAAATATTAAAAATTTATATTATGTATGATTAAACATAATCATACTTTTTATTTTATTATTAAGTCATGACTTTGGAAATATTAAAATATTTCCTTTTATTTCCCCAAACACTCAATTGAACCTCAAATTGTATTTTGTTGATGACCACCTAAAAGTGGATATAGCCTGAATCCTCTATGCCAACTGGGCGTACATCCCTAAAATCTAGGGATGCTCATAAAGTGTAGACAAAAATCTTGATGAACCTGAATTTGAGTCTTGATGATTGATCACCACTATGAGAACCTTTCGATAACTGCTGCTGATCTGGAAGTTCTTCCTAAAAATTAGGAACCTAACAAAAATCTCTCAATCATCCCAGTTAGTCTCCGGGCACCTCCCAGACCAATCCTAATCATCCCCTAAAATCTAGGAATACCTCAAAATGGCATATAAAGCTCAAGACTACCTTTGTCAATCCACTGAAAGGAATCCCTCTGCGTCCTGATGGCCTACGGAATCGAAATAATAGACCATCCCACTACTCTTCTCTTGTCGCCTAGAAAGGGGACATTACAGTCCTATGTTCTCGGCGATTGCTTGTCCACAAGCAATGCCTCCATGTACCACCACCATCCCATACAAGCCATACATAAAATACTAAATGCTCATGCTGTTCTAGTCTAACATGAATGTTATGCAATAACATGCGGTGATCCATGAGGAACAAAGTACCCAGCAAGCCAACATCCAGATCCCATACCAATGCAAGATATGTAGCACCATCCAACTGCTACGCCACTCTGATATCAACATCAGTACCCCCGTGATGTAACCACTCATCATAGGTCCAGTGGATGAATGTACTATATATGTCAATGCCAGGATTCTAGGATAATCTTAGCAAAGATCCATCATGCATATGTTGTACCCCTCTGAACATAAAAGTAAATACATACTGCCCAAGCATCATAAAGAAGTCCATAGCAACAATCTTGGAACTTGATACACTCTGGTTTGACAGAATAAAAAACATGCTCAACCATCGCATGCAAGCCTCGGGGACTCCCAACCATACAACTATTTGCTCCATCCAGGCAAAACTGATCAAACATCTCAAACCATGAAGCAACATATGGAAGTCTATGTGAAGCGATGTACCAGACACATCAATACCCGGGTCCGACATAAATATTTATATCCTAGTATATGTGATTGTAGAAGAAGAGTATCATCTCATCACTATCACTAGCACATAACCATCTGTGTATGTAGGACATCAAAACTATGCGGGTGTGATATTCCGCATGCTCAAATCCCAATGCCAATGGCCATCCTATCTCGTTGTAATAACTTTGACCAGCAACATGAATGATCGCAAATTGATCATCCAACCAATGCCTATCAAAGAATACCCAAGAGGTATCCCCTGAATAATCTCGTGCTGAAACACTGATGTAATCAATGCCAAACCTGGGAAGGGTGTATGACTTCGGCTTGGACAACTACCTGTCCATAAGGTGTCGAAGATCACGGAGTCATTGATTAGCAAGAACATCGTTGCTATGTCAAGAGAATTGGATGATAAACTGACCAATGGAGTATGCATGTCATACCTACTCAACAAAGTCCTCTCTAGGGTAACAACTCCACTAAGAGAGACACCAATAGGTCCACTACTAGCATCATGAAACTAATCCACTACATACTCTGCATCGGGCAACACGTGACCCTCAACACCCATTGAGTCAAAAGGAGTGATCCCAATCCTCAAATAGGAACACTTCCAAAATCATTATGTACCACGACAATAGGGCTATCCTCAAAATTACTTGATGCAACAGATGGCCCTCTGCTACTCTCCACTGAAGCACTCATCCCATATATGTCATCTGCTCCAGTCGATGTAATGAATGTAGCCACATCCTCCATGTGCTCACTACTGCTACCAGTGGGTGTTTGCTCATCATTAGTATATGTCATAGGAATTGGAACTGTACCTATGGATGTTGAATACTGTACCAACCTCAATTCCACAGTAAGTTCCTCAATCTGAAACTGGGACTCTTGAAGGCCTGTTTGAGTGTTCTTCAAGGAGTCCATGGCGACCTTAAGCTCATATGTGAGCTCATCAACCTCCTCTTCCTTTCCCTCTAAAGCATCGTGATATATTACATCAAGCATGAGAAGATGATCTCTATCTAATAATAGTTGTAGATAATTTCTCTTCATTACTCCAACTGCTTCTCTTAGTGCTTGAAACTCTGCAAGGGAAAACCCACCATGATGGTGCTCATATGTACTTGGCGTCCACAAACAATGTGCCACCAACTGCTGAACAACATCAAAGTGTTCTAAGGCTGAAGCAATCATGCATTCGTTCACCTTCAGTTGCCCTACCAAATTATGAGGATTATGAAACTCATCACCCCCTTACAATTTTCCTTGTTTCTCATTTGTACTATGGTATGAGGCTGAGTCACCATCACTATTCGTTTGGTAAACACCTTCTAGTGTGCTACCAACTTTGCACATATCCTCATCAAGTGTATTGTTGTTATGAACTTCGTAGGGTGGCTCGAGTGACATGCTAGAGGTTGTTGACTTGCATGTTCAACATACACCTTGTAATGTCCCGACTATTTAGAGATCATTAACCTGCAGAACAGATTGTTAGAACATAACAAACATACAAATATATATATAAGTAATTTAAATTGCAATCTACTTCAATGCTCAATTAACATAATCATAATTTTCATCTAATAAAAATGATACGAATGCCATACAAAGTATGTCCTTAGGCGGCCGTGAGGCTCGCCTTCTTGGAACCCCTTGGTTCCAAGATGTCCTTAGGTAGCAGTGAAGCTCGCCCTCTTGGAACCCCTTGGTTCCAAGCCCTCCAGGAAATCAAAGATGAGTTCGAATCCTGTCTTGGGTTTAACCTCTTACACCCAAGCCCTCCAAGGAAGACCCTTGTTTTACCTTGCCTTGGGTGATGCCTTCATCACGCAAGTCCTCAGAGGGGATCAACCCGACCTTTGAGTCCTGTCTTGGGTATAACCTCTTACACCCAAGCCAGCCAAGGAAGACCCTTGCCTTTCCTTGTTTGGAGTGATGCCTCCATCATCCAAGTCCTCAAGGGAATTGACTAGATCCTTCTCTTCTTGGTTGAACTTAATCAACCAAGCCGTGTATATATGCATATAGATATTCAGTATATACTGCCCTAGGGATTATCATAATCCCCCCTTAGACTAAGAGAGTTTCCTCCCTATAGCCTCTCTCAAGTGATTTCATTCATAATACATTCCTTTGCATTTTCATTTACTATTTCCTGTTTCATAATTCACATGTACATAGTTTTGTATTCATTACCTATATTTATAAAATGTTCATTAACCATTACTCACATGTATTCCTTAACATACATTCCTATTACCCTGATATGTATTTTTCCTATCATTCTTTACTTTTTAAGATTCATTCATTATATATGCTTACAACAAGTTCTTCCTTCCTATTTATTAATATATATATATATATATATATATATATATTAACTATTCCTCTATGTATTAACGTATATATATATATATATATATATATATATATATATATATATATATATAAAATGTCACTATCTATCTTTATGCATTTGTATTTATTAATGTATATATATTAATTATTCCTATTAATATATATAATAATCCATTGCCTATCTTTATATCTCTATATTTCTTAATACACACTATTCCTATTAACCTATATAATATATAGAATAGCATTTATATATTTTTTTATATATTAATGCAAAAACTATTATTATACCCAATTCCTTACCTGTTTGCCCGTAACCTCCTCTTTAGTGCCTCGTCACCCCTTCCCCCTCCTTCTCCTCCCTCCTCCCTTCCCCTTTAATCCTCGTGAAGGGATGTGCCCTTTCACGGTCCCCTTCCGCATGAAGGGGCGCGAGGGTAACCGCAGCCCAAGCTGTGTTTACCCTCGCATCCCTTTGTGCGGGGGTGATCGTGGGGGTAGGGTATTAATGAGTTTGGGGGGGGGAGGGGAAACTTATTATATTCGTTGTTTTCTTTCTTTTTTTTTTTTTAAATATACTATATATTAAATATTGCCTTTGTAAATGTTTTTAAATATCAAATAATACTTTCTTAATATATATATTAAATATATTTTCTTTATTTTTTTTTTATATTGACATTTAATAATATATTGAATAATATTTTTCTTTATTATTTTATATATTAAATACATTAGTATTTTAATTATTTATTTACAATATTTAATGATTTATTTCTTCTTTAGGATATTAATATTATTTAATGATTTGCATCAAGTGATATCGTGGGGGTTATCACACACCTCCCCTATCAAGATAGACTCACACACATCTGTCAAACTCTCCTTGGAACCATCACCATTAGGCACATTTTCTGTTTTGTTCCCATCTTCTAAGGTCTGATTTGAAAAGTCAGACCCAAACAATGAGTGTTTGCATTAAATAACCCCTCACAACCATTATCCTCATGTACCAAAGCATCTAAACCATGATTATGCTCAGTAGTAAGACTGCTGTCATAAAAGTCAGGGCTGCTATTGCTTGTTTTCCCTTTGCATCCCTCTTGTTTAACACTCATATATTGCGTGCCAACTGTAAGAATCCCTCCTACATCTTCCTCTTTATGTGCCTTGACCTTTGAATCATCATTGTGTTCATATGAAAGACTTGTTATAAAAACCAAAATAGTTGCCATACCTTTGTGACATGTTTTCAACATTCATAGTAGTACCCTTCCTCATTTGAACTTATTAGACTCATATTTTATTATTGTTTACTTTCAGTGGATACATTAACATGATATGTTATTCAGATTTGTATGACATTATGCTTTATCTGGAGATGAGATATATAATTTATTTGCAATATTTCAGTACTTTTGATTTATGGCATTTGATGGATTATTTCTATGTACTAACATTTTACTTTATCTATGTATGCAATGTGTAATTTATGTTGTGTGTTTGCGAGAGTATTGGATGGAAGGGGACGATTTTCCTTCGCTCATTTCGGTGAAACAGAGAACGTTGCGATTCTCCTTCATCGGTGTGTATGTCGTGTTTTCTATATTGTATATATATGCAGGTGTGGTTCGGTGATGCAGGATATTGTAGGTACAAGTACTGGGTAGGTACGGGGTATCGTCTCCACCTGGCTTCACAGGTCTGAGCGTGCCTTATATTTTTCGATGGAAGTGGAGGAGATAGTAGTTGACCCTATTTTTACTTAGTTACACTCGTGTGAGTGTCGTTAGTTAGTCGTCTTGTCAGTTAGTTCGGTCTTCGTATTTTGTCATTTTATCTTTTATGGGTAATTGCTTGAGAGTTGTTTAATTTGAGTGTTTTTAGTAGATTTAATTAATTAATTAGTTAAGTTTATGAAATTATCTCATTTTTGAATTATGTATGCATTGAGATTATAAATTTAATTAATTAAAAAAAATTATTAAATTAAGTTGCAAGCTGCATGATATTAGAAATATATTTTATTTAAATTTTAGTGGAAAAATAAATTAGATTAATTATATTTATTGTTTCCTAGAATTTTAAATAAATAAATAAATAAAAGGATAAATAAATAAATAGATAAAAGAATAAAAGAATAAATAAATAAAAGAATTAAAAGAATAAATAAATAAAAGAATAAAAGAATAAAAGAATAAAAGAATAAAAGAATAAATAAATAAAATAATTAATTAGAATTAAAATATTGTTTTAATTCTTTATTTAGAAAAAGAATTAATTGGAATTAAAGTATTGTTTTAATTCTTTATTTAGAAAAAAAAAATTAATTGGAATTAAAGTATTGTTTTAATTCTTTATTTAGAAAAGAATTAATTGGAATTAAAGTATTGTTTTAATTCTTTATTTAGAAAATTAATTAATTGCATGAGAAAAGAAAAGAAAGAATAATGTTTTTTAATTATTGCATGTTAGCTTATCTTTTGTGATAAATTTAGAAAATAAAATAAAAATTACTATTATTCTAAATTTAGGTTTTTCGTGAAAAAGCTATTGAACCTAGAATTTTAGTTTAAATAGGGGAATAGGTCGTTATTTTAGATACACAGGAAACAGGTCAGGAATTGAGGTGAAGAAATTTATTGGAAGCTTGTTGAAAAGATTAGGCCTCTTCTACAGATTTCTTCCAGGAAAGCTATACCAGGTTGGGTGGCTTCTTTTGATTGTTGTTTTAAGAAAATATTTCATTTCTTTCTTCTTTCTGGATGATGTGTGTTAAGATGTTTGTCAAATCTAAAATCCTGTCTGATTATTTCTTGTTAAAGTCCATTCTTGAAGTTAGTTTCTAGTTTGTGGAAAGAAGTTATTACCTGGGTGTTTGTAGATTAAATTTTGAGAAAATTGGGAAAAGTTATTTTGACGAATTTTGCCAAGATTTTTATCGTGCATGGAAATTGCAAGATTTGAGAGGAATGAGATTTACCAGAGAAATCATCCCGTCTTGTTTGATTTTTGTTTCGATATTTGGCTATGGCAGTCTTTTTTAATATTTGTGTATCTCTATGATATTATTAGTTATTATAGAAATAAATTTAATTATTAATTAAATTTATTGTATTATTAAAAGTTAAGGGAAATTATTTTATTATATTATTTTGGAGATATTATGTATTAATTAATTTCCTTGTAAATAAATTTGATTGGAAATAAATTTTGGGTGAAAAGAGAATTTACTTGTTTTAGATTTAGATTATTGTATTAAAAAAAAAACCAATTAATAAAAAAAAAATTAATTAAAAAAAAAATATATATAATTTAATTAAAAAATAATAATAATATTATATATATATGTATATAGTATTTTCTGTGGTTTTAATTATGTTATTTTGGAAATGAAAGATTTTTGAAAATTAAATCTTCTTTTTATTATATATTTAATGTGATAAAATTATATAATATTATATTCGTAGAATATATATATTTATGTAATTATATTATATTATTAAATATAATTTTTAATTGGGAATTTAATTTAGATTATTGATATAATCTAATCGTGTCTATTTGTAAATTAATCATGAACATATAATTATGGGGTTAATTTTTATGTGATTGATTAACCTTATTGGATAAATAACAAAATTGACTTCTTTGTATTAATATAGTTGTATTTTCTTATTGTCTGAAAAATCTTTAATTGCAAGTTATTTGTGCTTTTGGCTGTTTTAAGAAAAGATTGTTTGTATTAGGATCTTGTGTAGATGGTGTTTGCAGTCAAGCTTAATTTCATTGGTAATCTGGTTGAATTGTCATTGTGTCATATGTTATTATTTCTCCTTGACCAGGTGTTGTTGTATAACCTTTTTGATATGAGCCATTGTGTGTTTTTGTCTAAATGGTTAATCTTGGGTTAGTGATTGTGTATCCTTCACCTGTGCTTTGTCAAGATTGGTTATGGTTGTCTGTTTCGCCATAGAGTTCTCCTAGAGAGACATTTCCTGTTAGTGTCCTATGAGAGAGAGTGGCTTTCGAGCGGAGGTCGTGCCCAAAGTGGATGACAGGATAACCCGTCGAAAGTTGGTTAAAAAGTGATAACATAATAATATATTGGGGGGAGTGAGATAAATATTAATTAAGATAAGTGTACCTCGTGCATAGGTGAGTGCTTGTACAAGGCTCATAATGTTACGAGAAAGCCTGGAATGACAAACTTACCACCTTGTCTTCACGAAAGGATTGGTAGGGTCTGCACAAGACTTAGTTGGAACCGAAGGCTTGAGAGAGGTTACCAGGAGAAACCCAAGGATGGGGGCCGGGACCTATGGAGGCTGTACCATGGTAACCATTAAGCTATGCGATGACACTCTTCTTAGAGTCACTTGTGTTTTGTGAGTTGAGTCACATGGATGTTTGCAGAGTCTTGTAGTCCTTTTGTACTTGTCTTACTTTCTTTGCTTGAGGGTTTTCTACTATCTCCTAGCACGGTGGGGTTGTTCCATTTCGGGATCACATGGTCGGGTGGTAGTGCCACTTCCCATCGGATGTTCTGGATTGTATCTTTAGGCGAGGAAAGGCTTCGCTGGTGTTTCTTGGTTCGTGATTCATGTACCAGCTCTTGTTCGAGATCATTGTTCAGTTGAGACCTTGTGGTCATTGTATCAGACTTTTATGTAACCTTGATATTGTAACTTTGTAACCTGTGGTATTATTGGAAGCCATGTATTTATGGATATTGTAATATTATTATGTCAGTGAAATGAATGTTATTGTTTTGATCTTATGTTTAAATGGTTTATGGAAATTGGATATATTGGAATACTTTTATTTCTTTATTATGAAATTTGGCTGTATGTGTAGTTTTAAACTTAAGTTTTCAATTTATCTAATTAAATGGATTAACTGTGGTGTTAATATAATCTATGAAATTAATCTTCGTTGGTTACCCTTAGGAAAACTTATGATAGACTTCCGCTGTGTTGATAAACGTGCAATGGTTATAGTTAGTGCACTTAATCTATAAAAAAAATATTATTTCACCCTTTAGTTGCCTAGTTGTGTTGTTTTCCTTTAGGGTTCCTAGCGGGGCATTACACACTTCATCCGTTGTAGCTTGTTCATCAAATTCCTCATAGAGATTTTACAAACCTCATTTATGGATGAGTCAATTGGTTCTTCTCCTTTTCTTTGCCACTGATATGAATTCATAGCATCTTCAGCTTCATCTGGTATACCCATAAATTGGGTGAAGGTAAGCATATCCTGTATCTTTTTTGGAAGGGAGGAATACTTATGATAGTTGCTCATGGTTGTATCATTGAATGCTTTAACCGGGGGCCTCCTCCTTGTACTTTTAGATGTAGTTGTACCTCTAGAGTGTCTTGAACTCTTTGAAGGCGTTTGATCAAATTCCCTCCCTGCTTGTTTATTTTTATATAACCCTGTCATGATGATTTCTGTTTACTGTCCAATTGAAAACCAAATCCAATCACACCAAGTGAATGCAATTACCACCCCACAGGCTGGCGGGATTATGCTCCGATACCACTAAAAGATCCCCCGCCTAGTCTGCCTTAAATTTTCAGTTTTGATCCATCAGCATTTTGTCAAACAGTGTGTGCAAAGTCTAATTTGAATTTTCTAAGTTCTTGTTCTTGTTTGAATACTTGTTTAATCAAACAATTGGCAATATAACATGAGGAAATGCAAGTACAATGAAGCATGGCCATGGACAGCTATATAACTCAATTAATAACCAATGTATTGCATGAAATCAAGACTGAAACAACTGGTTACAATCCTAATTACAGACATAAATCAGACAGAGACAAAATCTTCAAATATGGTAATACATAGCCATAAAAATGTCCTTGCATACTCAAATGTTAGCCAACCTTGTACAATCTGAAAATGTTGTCAAATGATGGTGGAAGTGGATAGTACAAGATCTGAGATTGAAATAATAAAGTCTGGAACAACTGTGCAAAATCTGGAAATGCTGGTAGTGCCAAATTCTGTGCAAGCAAACCCAACACTGAAATACATCGAATTCCACCAGGTGCACACCAAAACTCTATCCCTCTCGCAATGAATTAACAATTCCTGTTCAGGATTGGTCGAACTGGTTAGCAGCACCCGATAGATACCTCAATGGTGCGCAATCATGATCCTTGAGAGCCAAAGATTTGAAACAATTTCCAAACATAGGGGATTGGGTTGCCGTCCAATTCCTGTAGCCAGCCGTGGGAATATCATCCCCATTTGCCGTCCAACTCAACCATGTTGATGGCAATATTCAAAAAAGAGATAATCAAAAAAACCAAAACTGAATTCCTCTTCCCTTGTCCACAATTTTCGTAAATTTGTGCTGCCGCTTCCAAATCCAAGATTAGCGCCAAACCTCCTGCTCGAACTGGCGTTGAAGATCAGATTTTCTGCCAAACACTATAGTTTTTGCGGAAATATTTTCCCAGTCGCTGAAGTTTGTGTTAAGGAATCTAGATCAGAGATAGAGAAAACAATAGTCTGATAATATGTAGTAAGGATAGACTTTAATGAGATCACTGCAATGAATATGTCTACCTCCGATGTATATATATAACTCTATTTATTAACCTTCTATGATAACATCGACAGCTTACTGGTTCGTGAAATTGCCACAGTTATTGGTTTCCTTCCACAGCAAGTGTCGATACCTTTGCATAAATAAAGGGATGAAGAGTCATGTCCACGTAGGGGCATGACCCTCCGTTCAATGTTCACCGCTTACTTCAATCCAAATGAGACTATATCTTTAACACTCCGTCTTAGCAAAAGAGGATCGAATTTCAACATTCTAAATATACACATTCATTTGACATGATCATTCACTCAGTAACACTTACTAGTGGAATACTTCATATCTTAGAGAGATATGGATTATTTGATATCCAGCACTCTGGGACAACAACTACTTGAAGTCTTATCAGATTACAACCTTGATTCTAGTGACAATTGTAACATTGTCATTATCACAGGTGAAATAATTTTAGTATCATGATATCCGGCACATTCTGGGACAACAAATTAATGTAGTCAATCATGATACGATTGTTATCATAATTTCTGACATATTTCGGAACAACCATTTAATGGTAACAATTCAATAACTCATCATAGCAAATTTAGTATCAAGATTTCGGGCATATTCCGGGACAGCAACTTAATGTAGTGAATCTTGATAACAGATCAGGCTATTGTGAAAGTCGTCACCTTACAATAGCGATCTTACACTTACATCACATGAAAAATCGTCACCTTTCATGACATAACACATACATGCAATATTGCATCCAAGATATTCATGAATATATCAAATTACATATGATTAAGATTAATATCAGAAATTTCCATTATAATTTAGTCATACCAAGTTTACCTCTAAAGTATTCCACTTTCAACTTTGCAAGAGGTTTGGTGAATATGTCGGCACTTTGCTCTTCAATGTTGATGTAGGTCAATTTGATAACATCTTTGTCTACCATATCTCTTATGTAATGGTATGGGATTTCTATATGCTTGGATTGATTATGAAAAACTGGATTTACAAAAAGTTTGATGCAACTTTGATTATCACAGTGAATCACAGTGGGGTTTAGGGGCTTCCCAAATAGTCCAACTAGCAATTTCCTTAACCATACTGCCTCACATGCTTCCATGGAGGCAGTCATATATTCGGCTTCAGTGGAACTCTGAGCAACTGCTGATTGTTTTCTGCTAAACCAGGATATCATAGCTGATCCAAGACTAAAACAACACCCCGTTGTACTTTTACGATCAATGGAACTTCCTACCCAGTCGGAATGAGAATACCCTTGGAGTTGTATCTCAACATTTTTATACTTCAGGCCAAGTCCAATAGTGCCACGCAAGTATCTCAGAATATGCTTAGCAGCCATTAGGTGAATCTTCTTAGGTTTGCTCATGAAATGACTTAACACATTGGTAGTGTAACAAATATCAGGACGAGTGTTTGCCAAGTACATAAGAGAACCAATAATTTGTCTATAGTATGTAGGATCTGTAGGTTCTGAATCTATTGCTTCACTTTTGAGCTTATGAAGATTTGTTTCCATTGGAATGGATAGAGGTTTACAATCTATCATACCAAATCTGGTTAGGATATCAGTGGTGTATTTTCCTTGATTTAGGAAGATATAATTCTCATTTTGCCATACTTCTAGGCCTAGAAAGTAGTGCAGTAGACCTAGATCCTTCATATCGAATTTAGCCACAAGATCTTGTTTGCATTTTGCAATGAGGTGATCTTCTCCTGTTATCAACAAGTCATCAACATAGAGAACAAGTATTAACATGTCACCATTCGATATTTTGAAGTATATGTTAGAATCTGCTTCATTTTTGGAATATCCTAGTTTTTAGAGATAACTATCTATCCTTCCGTACCATACCCTGGGAGCTTGCTTAAGGTTATAGAGAGCTTTTTTTAGTCTACACACATAGAGATTTCTATCATGTGTAGCAAAGCCTTCAGGTTGTTCTATATATACTTCTTCCTCAATAACACCATTCAAAAATGCAGTCTTTACGTCCATTTGGTGTATCTTCCACCCTTTGGAAGCTGCAATGGCAATGATAGTTCTTACAGAAGTATATCGGGCAACTAGAGCAAATGTCTCTTCGTAATCAATTCTAGCCTTTTGAGAGAACCTCGTGGCAACAAATCTGGCTTTGTGTTTTTCAATACTACCATTTGGTGCATATTTGATTTTGAATAACCACTTTGATGAGACAACTGATTTGTCTTTTGGTCTAAGTACAATGTCCCAAATATCATTTTTTAAGATAGATTGGTATTCCTCAATCATTGCATCTTTCCAAGCTTGACATGTTAAGGCCTCTTCAACATTTGATGGTTCAGATTTTGTAAGTTCGGTCATGAGTGCAACATAGCATGATTGACTTCTTGTTTTCTTATTTTCTTTGAAGCTTTCATCAGGTTCCAAATTATTTTCTTTAATCATCTTTCTTGCCCATAGTGGTCTTTTCTTGTTGTTAGGATTTTCAATATTCTTGAAATTAGGTGATTGAAGCTCATGATTTTCTATGCTATTCTCCCTCTGATTCTCAATTGTATGATTTTCATCTGATTCTGTGGTTAGTTCATCTTCTGCACTTGGAGAGAGTTTATAAGCAACATCTTCTTCAAATTTGACATCTCTACTGATTTCAATAGATCTACGTCCTGGAATATAGACTCTGTATCCTTTAGTGGTTTCACTGTAGCCAACAAATATGCCTTTCTTCCCGGAGGGTTCTAGTTTGGTTCTCTTTTCTTTAGGAACGTGAATATACACGTGGCAACCAAAGATTCTTAGATGGCTTAAATCTGGTTTATTTCCTATAAAGGCTTCTTTAGGTGTTATATTCTCTAGGATTGAATGAGGGCATCTGTTTTGAATGTACACAGCTGTATTTGAGGCTTTAGCCCAAAATGAGATATGTAGCTTTTGATCATGCATCATGGCTTTAGCGGCTTCGGTGATGGTTCTGTTTTTTCTTTCTGCGACTCCATTTTGTTGAGGATTATAAGGTACAGTACACTCCCTCTTAATCCCAACAGAAATGCATAATTCTTTAAAATTTTCAGAGATATATTCACCCCCATTATCTGATCTTAGAGTCTTTATTTTCTTCCCAATTTGA
Organism: Cryptomeria japonica; assembly: GCF_030272615.1. Taxonomy (NCBI): domain Eukaryota; kingdom Viridiplantae; phylum Streptophyta; class Pinopsida; order Cupressales; family Cupressaceae; genus Cryptomeria; species Cryptomeria japonica. The sequence goes on along the minus strand of NC_081412.1, from coordinate 410,814,919 downwards.
TTTTCCACTAAGGCTTTAAATTCTTAAAATTTCAATAACACTTCATTTGAGTCTTTGAGTTTTATGAAATAGATCCAAGTTTTCCTAGAGTAATCATCAACAAATATCACATAATACAAGAATCCCCCTAGTGATGGTAATGACATTGGACCACACAAATCAGTGTGGACAAGTTCTATTACAACTTTTGATTTGTGTTCACTTGAGGGAAAGGACCCTTTTGAGTTCTTCCCTAGAGCACATCCTTTACAAGTTCCAACATGATCAGATTTTAGATTGGGTAATCCTGTGGTAATTTTTCCTATAGAAGGTAGGGCACTAAATCGAAGATGTCCTAATCTTCTATGCCAAATTTCATTAGAGTTTGATACTTCATGATTTAGTGCTTGTTTTTGAGTATTACATAATTTGTATAAACTACCATCTCTAGATCCTATAGGAATAGCATTCTTTATGTTAGAATTTCTAGGCTAGAGTAGAACTTTATCTTCATGGAAGGTGACACGATATCCTTGATCAGCTAGTCCTGAAATAGAGACCAAATTCCTTTTGATACCTGGTACAAAAAGAACATCTTTCAATTGTAATGTAACTCCTGTTCTTAATTGAATTGAGCAGGTCCCAATTCCTTTCACTGGATAGGTAGAATTGTCTCCTATTGTAACTTCTTCAGTTGAGTGGCCTTCAAAGGTTTCAAATTGATCGCTAAATCCAGTTATGTGTCGTGATGCTCCACTGTCGATTATCCACATATGTTTGTTTGAGTTTAGTTCGCTTGATAAGGCTAAGAAAAATAGAGGATTCTCTACTTCCTTGACTTCAGCTATGGTTGCTTGAGCTTTGTTTCTTTCTGGGCAGAACCTGTGAGTGTGTCCAAAATTCCAAATTTATCACACTTGTAGCATTGAATCTTGGAGAAGTCTTTGCTTTTGTGATTATTTCCTCTCTTCCGTTTGAACTTCCTTTTCTTCCCTTTGTTGCTTGTGTTAGCATGTAGTGCTTGAATTTCTCCCTCTTTGTTTGGACCCAATCCTCTTGTGATTAGTCGAGATTCTTCTTGAATGCAATCCTTCTTGAGTTGATCGAATTTTGGTAGTGTTGGACGAGCACTAATGATTTGAATAAAGGATTCCCAACTGGATGGTAATCCCTTAAGTGCTATTAGAGATAGCTCCATATCATCTACATTATTTTCAATAGTTGACAATTGGTCTTTCAACTCTGAAATCCTCATGAAATAGGATGTGATTGTTTCTCCTTTGCTCATGTAGATATGCATTAATTGCTGTTTTAAAGTGAGCAGTCTGCTTGCATTATTTATTTCATATGAGTTTTGAATGGTCTTGAACATATCATAAGCTGTAGTTAGTTTTGAGATGGTTGGGAGAATGTGATCTTTAACAACATCAATTATGATTATCGTAACCTTGTTGTTGTGTCTTTTCCAAGTTGTTTTCTCTGGCTCGTCTTCGGGCATCTTAGTATCTTCTTCTATGTATGCATCTAGTTCGAGTTCTTGAAGAATTGTTGTTATTCAAATTGTCCATGAGACAAAGTTGGATGCGCCTTCGAGTCTATCCTCGACTCTAACACTGTTCACCATGATTGTTTTTCCTTTGATTCTGAATGCAAGTCTGAATTTTTAGAAAAGAGGTGTCACTATTTTTATTATTTCTCTACCAACCTGGCTCTGATACCATGTTAAAGAATCTAGATTAGAGATAGAGAAGACAATAGTCTGATGATATGTAGTAAGGATAGACTTTAATGAGATCACTGCAATGAATATGTTTACCTCCGATGTATATATATATAACTCTATTTATTAACCTTCTATGATAACATCGACAACTTGCTGGTTCGTGGAATTGCCACAGTTATTGGTTTCGTTCCACAACAAGTGTCGATGCCTTTGCATAAATAAAGGGATGAAGAGTCATGTCCACGTAGGGGCATGACTTCTACATGGCTTATGCCACACAGAGTCATGACCCTACGGGGACATGACCCTCCGTTCAATGTTCACCGCTTACTTCAATCCGAATGTGGCTATATCTTTAACAATTTGAAGCAAATATTTCAATGGCTGTATAGTCCATATGGAATATTTACGGCAATTCTTGAAATAAATTTTGATTGGCCCATCAAATAATTTATTCACCACTCTAAAGTCCCTCAAAAAATAATCGGCAAGGCTTAATAATACTAGAATAATATTTCTGATTAACTCCAAAGTTGTGGTCTTCAGCAAGGGTCCCACCAAAATAACAAGAAAACTCATCTTATATTTAAAATAAAGTAATTATTAAGTAAGCAATATGCCAAGGATGGGCAATAACTTGATCGCCACCCACTTATTCAATAAATAATTTATATTATGTATGATTAAATATAATCATACTTTTTATTTTATTATTAAGTCATGACTTAGGAAATATTAAACAATTTCCTTTTATTTCCCCAAACACTCAATTGAACCTGAAACTGTATTTTGTTGATGACCACCTAAAAGTGGATATAGCCTGAATCCTCTATGCCAACTGGGCGTACATCCCTAAAATCTAGGGACGCTCATAAAGTGTAGACGAAAATCCGGATGAACCTGAAACTAAGTCCTGATGACTCATCACTTTTATTGGAACCTTTCGATAATTGTTGCTAATTTGGGAGTCCTTCCTAAAAACTAGGAGAGCCTCCTTAAAATTAGGAACTTGACAAAAGTCTCTCAATCATCCCAGTTAGTCTTCGGGCACCTCCCAGACCAATCCTTATCATCCCCTAAAATCTAGGAATACCTCCTAAATTTTTGGAATATGCCCAAAACTACTCAAAATGGCATATAAAGCTCAAGACTACCTCTATCAATCCATTGAAAGGAATCTCTCTACGACCTGATGGCCTACAAAATCCAAATAATAGACCATCCCACTACTCTTCTCCTGTTGCCTAGAAAGGGGACATTACACAAAGGTTACACACAAGTTGAAGGCATTGACTTTGAGGAGACATATGCACCTATTGCTCGGATAGAGGCAATCAGGATGTTTTTGGCTCTTGCAGGTTTTAAAGATTTCAAGGTGTATTAGATGGATGTGAAGTCAACATTTTTGAATGGAGAACTGAAAGAAGTCTAGATTGAACAATCAGAAGGATTTAAATTGAAAGATGATCCAAACATTGTTTGCAGGTCGAAGAAGGCCCTATATGGATTGAAACAATCTCCTAGAGCTTGGTATGGAAGGCTAGATAAGTATTTGATTGATCAAGGTTTTCAAAAGGGATCGACTGATAACAATTTATATTTCAAAACCGACTCAAGTAAAATCTTGATTGTTGTAGTATATGTTGATGACATAATATTTGGAGGAAATGAAGGCATATGCAGGAAGTTTGCTAATCAAATGCAGATGGAATTTGAGATGTCCATGATTGGTGAGTTAAATTTTTTTCTTGGTTTGCAAGTAAATCAGAATGACAAAGGAATTTTCATTTCTCAGTCTAAATATATTAAGGAATGTTGAAGAAGTTTGGGTTGGAGAATTCCAAATTGGTGTGTACACCTATGACCACCGAATGTAAGTTAACTAAATAGGATAAATCTCCTAAAGCTGATGGAAATCAGTATAGATCAATGATTGGAGGACTGTTATATTTAACTGCTACCAGATTGGATATCATGTATGCAGTTTTTTTGTCGGCTAGATTTCAACAAGAACTGAAAGAATCACATGTTGTGGTAGTGTTGACGTGTATTTTGTACACAATCATACACAGAATAAAATACCCAAGGGTACCTTATGCTCTCTTGAATAAAGCCTATGATTGTTGAAGATGTCGCAAAAAAGGATCAATCAGGGTGACTCCAATGTTCTTTGATGTAGGGTCTCTACGTGTGGATAAGCACCAGTGGTCGTTGTGAATGCTGTTTCATCAAGGGGGCCTTACGTTTTCCGAAATGCAGGAACAAGATTTCCTAAAAACTAACAAGTTCTCAAAAAAGATCAAAAGGTAGGGTTTGCGAGGGATAAATTCTAATCTAATCCTAAGAATGACCCAATATAGGCTAGACTTGGTAAGATTCTACCAATTTCAATATTGCCAAGAAATAACAACTCAACTGAAATTGATGCGATCTTCTAAGGTAACAAATGATTTTTTTCAATTCATCAAGGATCATAGACACTACCATGAAGGTACATATCCAAAGCTCAATGACGACTGAAGGTTTAGGTAATTCAAGTCTCTCCAGTTGACCACACAAGGCGTTCCTACAATCAGTAAGAAGCTAGTGGTTTGGAACGTGAATCTCACCAAAGATCAAGCCCAACACTTAGTCCTTCAAACTTAAATACTACTTCGACTGAGAATGATTCAAGAAAACACACAACCATGAAGATAGCCACAAGAATTGCAATAAAACACCATAACTTCAATATTTTATTGATCTCAAAGCCAAAATGGACAACAATTGCTTGAAATTCTTTCTTCAAAACTCAATCTTGCTACAAAATAACTTTCTTCTCTCTAAAAGCTCTAATCTTCTAACTATTTCTTATTGCTAACTATTACAAAATGAAAATGAGTGAGGGTATATATAGCATCCTCAATTACAATGAATGGCCCAGATCAAAAGAAGATCAATGGCTGAGATTCTGACACCTAAACCCTAATTAGGGTTTTATTACAAAAGTTCCCCTTTTATTGAACAATATTAAATGCATAGCCAAATATTTAATTTGGCACAAAAATCTGGGAAACATAGACCAATGATAATTAAGGTGCCACATCATCTATAACAACCTCTCTTCTAGAATCTTATTCCCTTTCCAATGCTCCTTTTTAGCATATGCAATGAATCTGGACACGATTCCTTCAATCTCAGCAATAGGAATCTCGGGAAGATTCCTCATTCGTTCCTCCAAGTGGATAACCTGATCAAAGGCCTTGAGAAGAGCTACATCCCATTCGGGTTCGAGTTCTTTGGTTTTCTCAATCAAAAGCATAGTAGCGAACATTTGATCCCTTTGCTCATCTGTGATAACATTCTCATCCTTGCAAAAGATGACCTTGACCCTGTCTTCCAACTCCTGAAGATCCACATCTGTCTCAACTTCGATCCTTCTGCCAAGAATAGTACATAACACCCCAAACACCCTATCCTGAATTGGATGGATGACCTCCTCAACTTGATTGCATTTGGTGCTGGTGTCCTCGAAAAGAACTTCCTTCATCTGGAGTAAAGTTGACCACTGGAGTAAATTATGAGCTCCTCCATCCATTATCTTTTCTTGTGCTAAGATCTTCCTTGGCGTTTGCCTGATAACTTGAAGAACAGGAATGATAACATCTTTAGTATGAGCAAAGGCGGCTACTGTTATCATTAGGTTGTGGATGATCTCAAGGACCTGGATAGCTCGATGGATTGTCTGCATCATTCTTGTTGCAAACCCAATGGCAACTGTATGGGATTTGTCAATCCAAGAGCTCATAAGCTGAACCAAGCTCTTAACTCTGTCTGCCTCACCAACTGATTCAAGGGGAAGTGCTTGCACAGGAGATACTGCTGGATCCTGACGTCCCAAAGGCTGATTGAGATGGCTAAAGTAACCTCTCCAAGCACCTCTCTCTCTCTCAAGCTTTCTATTCTTTTCCATTTCTTCCTTAAGTTTATCTTTAAGTGCCTCAAATGAATCAGTTGCCTCCTCCAGTGTCTGCTCGGCGGTGAGTGGACCAAGCTCAAAGGTTTCTACATCATATTCTTCTGCAAGGATTTCACCTTCATACTTATCCACTGCTGGTGTAGCTATCTGCAACTTCTTGGACCCTGCCTCATCCCTGATCATCTTGGACATCTTGGTGGCCTTCTTCTTTTCTGTTACTTCCTGAGAATTTCCTACAAGGCTCTCTAAATCAATCACATTATCTTCGTCTTCGATCACAATCACCCTTGTTAGTCTCTCCTTCAACCAATCTGGAATGGCGGACCTTGTCTCTCTAACTTGGATCTCTTTAGGTAATGGCTCTTCTTTCCGGAGAGGAGATGTTACTTCATCATCATTCTTGTCTTCATGTAGCTCATTGACCTGGGGAGATTGACTTGATGAACGTTGAGATGCCTGTCCTTCTTCGTGCTTATCATTCTGAACCATTGATTCCATAGATTCCTCTACTTCAAGTGTCCTTTTTTCTTGTCCTTGACTTGTCCTTTTTTCATGTCGAGAAGATGTACCGGATGAGCGATCTCGATTGGCCTCTTGCTTCTTCTTGGAGGGTTCCCTTTTCTCAGGTTTTTCTTTCCTCTTCACACCTCTAGGATGAGGATTGCCTTCACTTACGCTTCTGGGGTGTGGATTGCCCTCGCTTGTGCTTCTAGGATGAGGATGACCTTCACTTGCGCTTGCTCCTCCTTCTGCCGACCTTTCCTCCAAAGTGAAAGTCATTGGTATACTCTGCTCTCTCAACTTTTGATGTTGCACATCAACCCATCTGCGAGTACAGGACAAAACTGGAGCCATCAAAGTTTTTAAGTCCACAACCTCAGGCTCGTTCCAATCTATCTTCATTGCCTTGTCCTCTCTATCATAGGATGACTGGAGGTGCCTGCCACTGTCCTGAGCTTGATCGGCCACTCTGTAAACTTTGCATTTCCTGATGAAATCCAAAGGCAATCTGGAATGCATCTTTCTTTTCACTTCTAAATCATCTGAGAGATTCATCCAAAAGTCCTCTACCTGACATTCATGCTTGTATTTTCTACCAACTGTCTCCTCTATATACCCATAAGGATCAAAATTCTCCCTCAAGGAAAAGAATGAAAATGAATATAAGGCCAACTCTCTTTCTGCATCGTCTAAAGCTGGAGCATTAGGACATACCTCAACTGAATTCCCTAGCATGATAGGTACAGGAATTCCATTTCCATGCCTGTGTCTGAATGCTTTCGCATAAGCTGCCAACTGCCTAGTCACCTCAAGTAATACTATCTTGTCTGTCGGATATCTCGGCAACATATAGGGAGGTGAAGGACACCCATGAACTCTAATATATGTAAACTTCTGGAATTGGATAAACCAAGCACCATACCTCTTTATAAGCTCTTGTGCCTCTTGAGATAGCCGATTGTGAATCCCGCCTTGCAGTGCCCGGGTGATGTTCATCGTGAAGGTGTCATTGACTAGCTTGTAGTTACTTCCTGGTGGATGATGCAAATGAACATAAGAGTCACAAACTCTGACTTCTCCAGGTCCTCTTCCAATCACTCCTCTGTGAGGTAGTCCTGCATATTCAAAACTCCTGATCAAGGCATATATGATGTACGAGCTCATGTGGAAGGATTTGGTAGCCTTCAGTCTTCTCAACTGCACATCCAAGCAATGGCTAATAATTCTAGCCCAATGAATTGTTCCTTTCCCTTGAACTATCACTTGGATGAAGTAGAACGTCCACTTCTCAAAATAGAAGGCTTGAGGAGCCCCTGTAACTTGATTGAGTAAAGTTATCAAATCTCTGTACTCCTCCTGGAAGTCGATCCTATGTGGTGTGTTGGGAATCTTGCTCAGGCGAGGACGACTTTTGAGTAACCAATTCTTGTTGATGATACTCAAGCAAGTGTCTGGATCATCTTCGTACATGGATCTAGCTCCTTCCAAGCTTTTGTAAATCATATCTTTATGTTCTGGTAGATGGAGAGCTTCACTGATAGCCTCTTCTGAAAGGTAAGCCAAAGTGTTTCCTTTCTTGGACACGATCGATCTTGACTGTGGGTCATAATGGCGGGCACACTGGATCATCAGCTCATGGCACTGGACTGCTGGAGGGAAACCGGCCGCCTTGATAATGCCACTTTCAATTATTCTCCTCGCGACAGGTGATGGCTTTTCAATATAAGGGACCTCTCGAAACTTCTTCACACTGAAGTTTCCCAAGTTGGTATCTCCAATGTTGCTCCACTTTGACACGATCTTGGTCTCCATTTCTTCATTCCTTTGATCTTCCTTCATGAGGGCTGGACGATTGGTGGATGCTCCTGCCTTTGGGGTTGCCATCTTGATACCTACACAGCATTTCATAATGAGTAATATATTTTGCAATTTAAATATTTAGGAAACTTCATGATAAATCTTTGAATTATCATTTCCTAAATATAACTACGCAATTTGGAATTCAAAATTTCAATACTTGAACATTAAACTAGGAAGATCTCGCCATACCTCCACTTGAGAACTAATTCTAAGAAATAATGCAAAATTAGGCAAGTTCGCTAGGCAAAATGTGGATCAAGGCTCTCCCTTCAACAAAATGGTCTTCTTCTAGACTTCGCAAGCATTAACTTTACCACCTCTAGCCTCCAACGCCTTGAGGAAAATTCGCTCCACCTCTAGCCTCTAACAAAGTTCGCACTCCTTCTTGGACCAGATTTCGCACTCCTCCTTGCTCTTCCAAATCGCACTTGAACAAATGATTGAATGATGGATTAACATTGCTCAAAATACCTCTTATAGAGGCGCTCACCATTGCAATTTCCAATAGGCCGACTTGGAAAATAGGCCAAAAATAAATAAAAATTAATTAAAAGAAGAGGCCGACTTTGCAAAAAAACATTAAAAAGATACCTTAAGTGCTCTATTTTTGAATTTAATTTAATAATAATTAATTTTAAATGCCTTTATAATTAAAATTTCGATTTTTAAAAGGCTTAAATTAATTATTAAATGCCCATGCGTCCTTATTAAATGCCAATTTAATTAAAATATTTCAAGGTTTTAGCGAATTTGGCATTTAATGCAATTTGAAGGATATTGGCGCCTAAGTATGGGAAGAATAAGGGATATCAACAACATCGCTCTGGTCCCTTGGAGAGGGACAGGAGCGCCCATGCATTTTTGGCCTTGTATTTCTTGCTTTTCACTTTCAAAGTCTTATCTTGGATGTCCAAAATAGCATTATTGGGAACCTTGAGTTTAATTCGTGCGACCTTTGGAAGGAGCTTGCTTTAAAACATTTTTGCCCTGGTCCCTTGGTGAGGGACAGGAGCGATCTTACCTTTTGTCCTTGGACTTCATTTTCCAAATTGCCAATTCATGTTGGGGGTAAACAGATAATCTTCATTCGTCCTTTCAATGCATGTTTCACTCGCTTTCTCAAGGCAAAATTGACCCTCTTAAGATTTTCGCCCTGGTCCTCCAGTGAAGGACAGGAGCGATTTTTGTTTTTGAGCCTAGGGTTGTTGATTTTTGGGGTTGATTCCTTGTTCATCGTCCTCTTAAAGACATTTTGACTTTGCACAACCTTGCCTTGGCGTGGTCTTGGAAGGAAATGATTGATTTTAGGAAAAAACGCCTTGGTCCTCCAGTGAAGGATAGGAGCGCTCTTTAGCTTATTGCACATATTCATGATCGCATCAACTTCCAATGACCTTCGAGGCATAAAACATCATTCCTTATTCCTTGGAAACGAAAGTAGCATTCCAAAATGTTAGGCTATTAGGCAAATTTGAAGATTTCGCTCTGGTCCCTTGGTGAGGGAGAGGAGCGCCCTAGCCAATTTTCATCAAGTCTTGTGGTCTTTGCGACTTCGTCCTTTCTTGGAGCACTTTAAATATCATCACCATCTTGTGCCTTGACCTGGATTCATCCCAATTTGGGAAGGAAGACATGATAATGTGTTTTTCGCCCTGGTCCCTTGGTGAGGGACAGGAGCGCCTTGGCCATTATGAGTTCACTTATGTTTTGCCAACTTTCAAAATTATCTTCAATGGAGTGATTACGCCTTCCTTCATCTCAAACTTGAAACTCGCTTTACCTTTGCCAAGAATTTGTCTCTTGAAAAAATCGCTCTGGTCCCTTGGAGAGGGACAAGAGCGCCTATTGCAACTTGGGTCGATTTTCTCCTTTGTAGGCCACTCAAGTTATATTCAACGAATAAAACATACTTCTCCTGACCTCCTCAAATCGTGAAATCATTTAAATCTTGTGAGGACAATGTAAATTTGGAATTCAAGCTCCGGTCCTTTAGTGAGGGACAGGAGCGCCTTTTATCCTTCTAGGCCAAAAGTTCAACCTTTCATTGCTAACGACTAAGTCTGGATACTCCATTATGCTCGTTTCATCCTTCATTGCGTCTTTGATGCTTCAGTTCGATCAACCAAGGCCAAAAATGATCTAAGCCATTTCGCCTTGGTCCTTCAGTGAGGGACAGGAGCGATTTGGTCTTAATCCCTCAAAATTTATCATTTTCGAGTCTTCAAAATCTTCAAAATCTTCAATTTACGTCCAATTATATCCCCTAGCGACCCTGCACAAAACAATTTAAACAAGTCAGCAATCAATATGCATCAACTAACATTTTCGCCCTGGTCCCTAAGAGAGGGACAGAAGCGATTTTGCCCTTATAAGCCAAAATATCCAAAATTTAGGTCTTCAAATCACTTCATCATGCAGGGTTAGGTCGTCTTCAAGTCTAGGAACCAGTTATCTTGCTTCCAAAATTTGGTTAAAGTTTGCCCAGACAAAATGTATAATTCAATCATTAAAATGCTAACACTTAGACCTAACTTGAATTTGCCCTCAAAATCCTGACTGGACCCATCCTGAGACATTCTTGACTTCCTGGCAGGCTCATCCTATTTCAAAATTGCAATCTTCGAGAGGATGCTTAATAATCTTTCATAATTTGACTGGACTTCGGCTTGAAAATATCAAAAAAGAAAACCCCTAAGGCTTAACCCTAGTCCAGACGACTCACCCACTTACTCAAAACCCTAAAAGCAGAGAGAAGAACAGGCAAAACAAAAGCAAAAAGAGGGGGTCCCCATTCGAATGGGGCGATGTGTGAAATGGTCACAACAGGTAGTAGTAAGAATTTTTCAGATATCTAAAAGGAACTTAAGAGTTTGGTTTGTGGTATCTTAGAAATTCAAATTTCACTGTGACAACTTATACTGATTCATATTGGGCCAAAAGTGTTGATGACAGGAAAAGTACAAGTGGTGGAGCATTCTTTCTTGGCTCTCGGTTGGTTGCTTAGTCGAGTAAGAAGCAAGAATCTGTATCTTTATCTACAACTGAAGCAGAATACATTGTAGCATCTTCATGTTGCACACAAATTCTTTGGATGAAACAAACTTTGAAGGATATTGGTGTAATACTCAATGAACCCATCTCAATCATGTGTGATAATACTAGTGCAATAAACATTTCTAAGAATCCGGTACAACATTCTAGAACAAAGCATATATCTATTTAGTATCACTTCTTGAGGGAAAAGGTGTTGGATAATGAAGTAAAGCTTGAGTATGTACCTACAAAAGAACAAATTGCAAATATCTTCACAAAGGTGTTGTGTAAAGATACTTTTGAGTATCTCTGACAAAAGTTAGGGGTATTACCCCTCCCTAATTTGAATGTATGTGCATTGGTCCTGTTAACTGTTTGCATATTCTTAGCTGGACTAATGTTTTGGTGCTTCCTCTTAGGGGGAATAGGAGTGAGTTTCATATGGGGAGTTATGCCCGCCTTTGTTCTTAATGTCAAAGGGGGAGAGTTGGAGACATGTATTTTGAGTTGGAGAGTGGTAGGGATGCAAAGATGTGCAAAGATGTTGATCTGATGATGTAGAGAGAATTATGTGTTTGTTGTTGATGGATGTTGCCATCAATGATAAAGGGGGAGATTGTTGCAAATGTGATGTTGATGGTTGCATTAATGATTGTCATTGATGTCAACATATGGTATCGGTGTTAGTGATTCGAAAGATGTGTTCTTGAAATCTTTGGTGCTCCAGAAGATGTGCTACAGTTGATATTTAGTGCTAATTGTTTGTGATGATTGTGATTTGGATATATCTGTTTTCTGGATATGGTGTTGATCAATTGTATTCATGAGTATCTTGGTCCCATTCTTATTTTGTTGATGTGTTACGTAGTGTTGTTTTGGGCCCAGATTAGGTTTGGAATTCGAGTATGAGTAACGACATGTGTAGCGTGAGTCGTGATTTGGGTCCGAAATATGTGATGGATGTAATGTGTTGATTTGACTGTTGATGTGTGTTGTGGTATGGTCTACTTTTCATTCTTTCCCACCACAGAAATGTTTAGTGTTGACCTATTTCAAATTTCTGTCTTGGTCGACTTAGAAGATTATGTTTCCGGAGACAGTATAAATATGTGGATGATTTGAATGTAAAAGATATGAAAGGTGTGCGAGATTGAAAAAGAATGATTTGATTGATGATTTATGAAGTGTATTGTTGTTGAGACACCGGAAATAGTTCCAGTACTGCAAATTGTGTTACAATGATGAATTCTCTTTTTCTTTCTTCTTCCTTCGACAGTGAACCTTTTTTTGGGTAGTGAGCCCTCCTACAATGAGCATTTTGGCAATGGGCCACTCTTTGTAAAAATCACCTTAATCAGTGTCGTATATTGAGAACTAACATTCTCCGTGGTTTTTCCCTTCTTGGGTTTTCCACGTCATATCTAGTATTCATTGCGTGATCTGTTTTGTTTATGTGCTTTCATGTTATATCTACTGGCAAACAGGGCATTCTCTCACTTATCGAAGAACATCTGACTTAAGACCTTTACAAGCTTCAATGGTCCCGTACGTGTTTGTAAGTCTTAACATATCCGAGATGTCCTGCCATGGGCACATCATGAAAAGTCCTCAACACTCTGTTCTTCATCTCTGATCCCGGTGTCAAGAAAAATCTTCCCTTGTAAATGATAAGATCATTTACAACTGTATACTTGTTGTCTTGAACTGAACCCTCAACTATGCCTGGAGCCCAAGTGTTTTTGGCATATTCTTCTATAATCAGATGTCTCCAATCCTCTGAAATCTCAACCATGGACCTCAAATGTGGTCGGCGAGGTAAAGCATCAGCAACAACATTTTGTGTCCCTTTGACATAAAGAATGTCAAAGTCATATAATTGTAGCTTACTAACCCACTTTTGTGGATGATCATTGAGATCTCGCTGTCCTAGGAAATGTCTCAAGCTGTTATGATCAGTTTTAATGCTGAATTTTCTACCAACAAGGTATTGCTTGAACTTGGCCAGGCATGCATGATGGCCAACATTTCCTTGTCATAAATACTGAAGCTCCTCTCAGGTCCTCTAAGCTTCTTGGTTTCAAATGCAATAGGGTGCTTATCCTGCATAAGCACTACACCAATGCCCTCACCCGAGGCATCACATTGTAGCTCAAAGGGCTTAGTGAAATCAGGGAATGCAAGGACTGAACATGTAGTCATCAACTGTTTGAATTTCTCAAAACACTACAGTGCCTTAGGAGTCCAAACAAATGCCCCTTTTTTCATCAAATCAGTAAGTGGTGTTGCATGCCATGAATACCCACCGACAAACCTGTGGTAGAAGCCACACAATCCCAAAAATCCGAGGAGGTGAGTGAGGTTCCTTGGAGTAGGCCACTCGATAATAGCTCGGATCTTATCAGGATCCATCCGCACACCCTTTGCACTGATAATGTGGCCCAAATACAACAACTCCACCATCCCCAAATCACATTTGGATTCTCTTGCATACAAGGATTCCTATCACTGTATCCAAATGGTCAAGGTGCTCCTCCCATGTTTTACTGTACACCAAGATGTCATCAAAGAAGACAAGTACAAATTTCCTGAACTAAGGCTTAAAGACCCTGTTCATTGTAGCTTGAAATGTAGCAGGAGGATTGGTTAGCCCAAATGGCATAACCACAAACTCAAAATGGCCACAATGGCACCTGAATGCTATCTTCTCAATGTCCTTCTCTCTAACTCTGATCTGATGGTACCCCAACCTCAAATCTATTTTCGAAAAGAAACAAGCACCATGAAGCTCATCAATCAACTCGTCAATCTGTGGGATGGGATATCTATTCTTAATTGTTCTCTTATTCAAGACCCTGTAATCAATGCACATCCGAAGGCTACCATCTTTTTTCTTCACTAGAACCAACAAAGAAGCAAAATGAGACTTGCTAGGCCTGATGTACCCCATAGCAAGTAGCTCCTTAATTGTTTTTTCAATTTCATCTTTCAGCCGCTTTGGGTGTTTGTAGCGAGTAATCATCACAGGTTTTGCACCTTCCAATTCAATGATGCTCAATCCCTCTGTTTGGAGGTCTACCTTGTGGAATGTCACTAAACACCTTAGCATGCTTGATTCTCAATTCCTATATATCCGGATGGTAAACTAGTTTTTGCTGTCCCTCCTATGATGGCATCAACATACACTCTGCTGCCCACTCAACCATGTCATGGCGCATAATTCTCTCCATCCCCCTGAATGATATCATCCTGAAGCTATCATCTCTGATGGCCTTCAACACGAGTCTTCCCATCTATCTTAAATCTCATCTCCATCTCACGAAGGTTAAGAGTAAACTCCCGTATCTCATGAAGCCATCTCATTCCCAAAAGCACATCAGTGTGTCCCATAGTCACCACATAGAAATCTGCCTTAAATTCATAATTATTTACAGGTAAAGGAAGTCCTGAAATCATCCCGTCACACTTAAAGAGTGTAACCATCTGCTACTCTTACCCTTATACCTTCAAATTCCTCAGTTTGAATCCCATGCATCTCAACCAATCTAGCATCAATAAAATTATGAGTGGCACCTGTATCTAGCAAGGTGATAACCTTTTGACTAGCAAACACCGCACGCATCCTGAATGAACCCTCCTGTTGAACACCAGTGAGGCGTGCCTCCTGCAGTTTTACTTCCTGTTCATGCACACCTATTTTGTCCAATTTTTCAGGCTCAACTTCAACCTTTTTTGGCTCGGATCCCTCATGATCAGTTTGCTGGTCTGAATTTTCAGATTCAGAATCCTCATAAAATGCCCACATAACTCGGTTAGCCTTGCCCTTAGGCCTCAATGGCCAATCATGGTTTGCGTCATAGGGGCCCTTGCAGTAAAAACACAACTTTTTCTTACGCAAATCATTGAGCGTTTCTTAGTCAAATGGTATTGTAGATTTTCCTTTTTGATCTCCCTTAAAATCTGATTTTCCTTGTTTCTTAGGAAAGAATTTGCTGTCCCTAGATGAAGAGGATCTCTTTGATGAAAACTTGCTTTGCAGGGCTGCAAGTTCCGTGCTTCTAGCCTTCTTCATTGCTTCCTGCAGTGATGGTGGATCAAAAGCCTTTACCCATCCTCTCAAAGGTTCCAATAGGCCCTCAACAAACAACACAACTAATCTTTGCTCAGAAATGTTGGAAAGCATAACTGATAGCCTCTAGAAATCTCCGATATAACTCTCCAAACTCCCAACCTGTTTAAGTTGAGCAAGATCTCTGAAATATGACTCTGGATCCTTTTATCAAAGCGATCAACCAACCTATCAACAAACTCCTGATATGAAGTGATGAGGTTATGCTGCAAAGTAACCATTTTGTTGTGCCACCAATCATGAGCCACTCCATCTAAGTGCAATGTAGCAAATTTAATTGCATCTCCCTCTGAGGGAGGCTGTAAGTTGAAGTAAATGTCCAACTTATGTATCCATGAACGTGTCGTGACCTTCCCGCTTCCATCAAACAGTGGTAGGGTAAGTTTACTGGTAGCATATTCCAAATCCTTGTTCTAATTCATTGGTCTTTTGTCTTGTCTAGCTCTAGTGTGCTCCCTCCTTTGACTCATGTGGCAGTCGAAGTTTAAATGTTCCCTTACATCAGGGGGTAGTAAACTCTACTCATCATGCATTGTCATGACATTATCTACAAATATAGCATCATCATCTTCCCCAACACCTCCTTCTTTTCGTTCATTCCTCAAGAAAGTGGGTCGGGTAGGCCGATCAACGGTGTGTGTAGGATTCCTACAAGCCTTGGGAGTCCCAACCACACTCCTATTATCCTCCTACTCAAGATTTTGTCTTCTAGGATTTGCCAACTGTTGTATAGTTGCGGTGAGCTGCTGCAAGGTATCAGCGACACATTGTTGTCCATCCTGTAACCCTCTCAAGGTTTCCCTTCTCTAGCTTCATCTCGTGGTGGATTATTTTGTCTTCTATCACCCATACCTGCACCCAATTCAGTATTCCCTAAAGATGGCTCCTGATAAATACCAATTAATCCCAACACTGTTTTCCCTTCAGGTACCTGCGGTGGATGCCAAGTTTTTCTGAATTCTCTCTGATAATACCTTCTTTCCCTGTCACTTGGTTGCATTAACGATCTGATTTAAACCCAAAGGATGGCAGGAAACCGCTCTGATACCACTGTGAAGACCCCAAGTCCTCTCTAACGGTGATTCTTGAATTCTCGGATGAAGGTTTGTTTTGTTTTCTAAATTTTGTACTTTTTTTGTATTTTTGGATATAAAAGCAATGCAAGTAAAGAAAATAGGAAATGCTCAAAACTGAAAACTGAAAGGATTTAAGAATTAATGACAGCAGCAACCATATTTGGTCACTACTCATATTTTAAATCCTTTACATATACATGCATACCCGCAGGGATGAAAAAATTGTTCAAAAATTGCCTGAATCGTGATTTATCGTGAGTTAGAATGACAAAAGATTTAATCGTCCAATAAATCGCCAGCGATTTTGTAAAACAATCGGGAACTTTTGATTGGATTAAATCATGATAAAATCACGATCAAACTAGAAAAAATCGCGTTTGTAGAAGTGACTGTGTTTTTAACCCTAGAAAGTGGGCACAAATCTGCGATTTTGTTTTTACTGAGTGTGCGAGTCTTCACGCGATGGCCGACAGGGTTTGCAGACTCAGCAAGATGGGATTTGCCACCATTTGGAGAATTTGGAGGTATCGGGCGCTATGGTCCACTATGGTCACAAATGAATTTTTTAATTTCATTTATCGAACCTTTAATAGATATTACACATCCATCATTACACATTCTAATGGTAATACCTCTAAATTCTCCAAATAGTTATTAGCATTTAATTTAATTTAACGAACCTTAATAGATTTTGCACATCCATTATTTTAATATATTTATTATTTAAGAATTAAAATAAAAAATGATGGTGAATTTAATTTAATTTTTTAATATATTTATATTTTAAGAAATTATATATTTTCAAATGTTCGATAATTTTGCCGATTTATTGCCGATTTTTTCTCGATTTTTGGCCGATTTCCCGATTTTTTAAAAAATTTCGGCCAAAAGATTTATTGCCGATTAAGATATTTACATCTTTGCATACCTGGATATGATGGCCAGATTACTTTGTATGTCTGCTGGCAAAAAAACAACTTTTGGATAGTTCGATTCACCTTGAATTGGCAAGGAATCCTTGTGAATATGATGCCAATGTCCTTCCTTAGGTCCAGCGCCTTCTCTGAAATTTATTTGAAATTTATTAAACCCTTCTTGACTAAAATCGCCCTCCTATCTTTGGCGCCCTTCCTTGCTGCAATTAATGGCTGCAAAAGAAAGTCGTGCGGCCTTGAAAAGTGTGCCAACAATCACTAAAAATGGTCGTTCAATCCTCCTTAATTTGGAACCTTAAATCTGATCAATCCCTATGAAATTCTTCGTCAAATTTGCACAGTCTTGACCTCTGAATGAAGCCAATTGATTAGCAATCTTCAACTAATATTCTAGAACCTCAGAAAGTTGTTACAAAGAAGAAGCTACACTCTCCAATGTCCAAAAAGCTCTAGATTTTCAGAAACCCTCGTCCTTGTTCTCCAACGCTAAGTGAATTCATGAAAGAGTTTGTCAAATGCCAAAGAATGAGTTCGATTTCTCCTTGGCAAACTTTATATCCTTTCATAAAATCGAACTCCAAAAAAGCATTTAATTGGCATTTAATAGATTATGAGCTCACACTTTATAATTAATAAAAGGTCACCTTGGTGTAGGCGCTCAACAATTAATTAAAACATATGGCCCCATTTTAGTGATGAATTGACCCCTTCATTAAAGTGCAATTATAACTTTATTTTATAATGTGCCATTAATGAATAATTATTAATAAAGTATTACTTTATTAATAATCTAAATGACATAACTCCATGAATATTCATTATTTCTCAGTATCGTCTAAACCAGAGAGTCAATCCCTATATCCACTATGCACCTGACTGCCATACTAAAAATAGTAAGGGTCCCTCTCAATCACCTCCTGACTTACTATAAATAGTAAGTATGATAAACTGAGCCCTGAACCCCATACAAATGCCAAATCTGAAACTACTGAGCTCTGGAATAGAAAGTAACCAATTCACTAACTAGGTCTCTACCTCAAGGGACCCTCTATCCAACCCCATTAGCCTATGAGGGTCACTGATAGGCTAATCCTTCTTAGCAACTAATGTCTAACTAGGAGGGGACATCACACTTTCTTTTTTGTTGTTCTTGGCCTTTTTGGGGCACTCTTTCCTTTACTAGGCTCAGCTTCTTTCTATTGAACTTCTCCTTCCTCAGCCTGAGCTTGTGAAGATCCTTCAGTGGCTTCACTATGCAAATCTAGACTTCCCATCAACTGGTAACTAAGGCGGACATTTCCTTGGACATTTCCTTCCTTCAACTTTCTGAGATGTTGCTCAACCCAATGTCTAGTGAATTTTAGAACGGGTCTTGCCAAAATGTCTAGATCATCAATTTCGAGCTCTAACCAATTTGGAAGCTAAATGGGCTGATCTTTCACCTTTTCGAATTCTGGTTGCACTAAGTCCGAGTCCTCTTTGACCTGATCCGGCACCTGCATTATTTCACGTACCCTAATTGTGTCAAGGAGTAGCGAGGAAAACATTTTCTTCCTAACCTCAAGGTCATCCTTGGCACTTGCCCAAGAATCTTCTAGGTGAAACTTGTGCACAAATTTTAATCCAGCAACCTTCCTGATTTTACGATATGGATCATAATGAGATCTAGAGATGTAACATGACAATCGGTAGAATGCCAATTCCTCTATTGCTTTCTCAACTACTGCCAAGTTCGGGCACTCTTCTACATAATCACCAAGAACAACTAGGAATTCAATAGACAACTTTCTTCTCTTTTGAATTTGGTCGTAAGTCATCAATTGCCTCATAAGCTCCAGCAGCACCAATTTATCGGATGGATACCTCAATAATTTATATGGCTGGTATGAGAATCCCTGTGTCTTGATATAAGTGAACTCTAGAAACTGCAGGAATGTAGCCCCAAATTTATGTACCAAAGCCCTGGCTTTTGGCGACACTCGTGAAGTTCATTCTGCATAAATCCAATCAGGTACATAGTAAAAGTGTCATTTGCCAGTTTGAAAGAATTAGTGTTGTAGAGGTGCAGCTGAGGATAGCATTCATGAACTTTCAACTGTGTTGGATCGCAGCCCATGACTCCTTTTCCCAGCAAACCATCGAAGCCACCCATCCTTGCAAGTGAATAAATCACATATGAACTCATATAAAAGGATTGGGTCTTCTCCTTCAAATCTTTCAGCTGTTCATGCACATAATGGCTAATTATCCGGGCCCAGTCCACTATTCCATTGGTATTCATGACTTCGCCAATGTAGAAAAACATCCATGATTCAAAATTTACAGCATGTGGACACCCCATTATCCTGCTTAACATCATTATCAAATCCACATACTCTCGCTTGAATTAAAAAATGGTGAGTATCTTAGGCATTTTAGAAATGTGAGGCCTAGGCTTCTACAACCAGCTCTTGTTGCTGATTTCCGCACATCTATCAGGACCTGGATCGTATATTGGCTTAGCTCCATTCATAGTCTTGTAGGTCATGGAATGATGAGAGGGAATACTGAAGATTTCATCAATAGCCTCTGGAGTCAAGTTGGCCAATAGCTTGCCACTTGTGATTAAAATAGCCCTTCTCTCTAGATTGTAGTGTTTTGTGCATTCCAGGATCAACTCCGAACATTGAATAGATGGAGGAAAACCTGCTGCTACAACAATTCCACTTTTGACAATCCTGGCAACGGTTGGTGATGGATTATGTCCGGTTGTTCCAAACATCCTGATTTTGAAAGTAGCCAAGTTGAATGTCCCTAGATTTGTGTTGCTGATCTCCTTCCACCTGGACACCATCTTGGACTCTAGAAGGAAGCCCTTCATCTCATCTTTAATCTGTGCCTACTTGGTAATGGTTGCCGCCTTGCTTGCCTCTGCCATTCTAGGAATAAATTAACATCTTTTGCGAATAAAGCTTCTTGAAAGAATAAAATATTCTCTAAGTCCGAGTTTTGCACTTTCTCTCCAACTTTTCTTTCTCCAAATTCGCATGTGAAGAATGAATTGTACTTATGCATTTATATAGAATTCCTCCAACATGTTGCTAAGTTGGCAAAGGTCAATTTGGGCAGTTGTTTTAATGATATGTCATAGTTTCCTTTCCAACACGCCATACAATCGGGACCCACCCTTGTAGTTGAGTTCCAAAATGGAATTTTCTTTTAATGCCTTGAGTTGTGCGTCATGATTTGGAATATTCTTTTGCCAGCTCACCAATCTTCCATTTTTTGAATTTTGGAGGGATTTTGGACGATTCACTTGAGATTGACTTTATCAATCCACTTGGCGGAAAAAAACCCAGGAGAGAGAAAACTTCAAGAGAAAGAATCTTTGACTTAGGAAGGATTTTCTCGAAGTTTTTTTAGCTTTCCTTGCTCTGGATATTTTCAATGATTTTCCAACATCTCCTATTTCTTAGGGATTTTCCAAAAATTAGGGTTTCAAGTCCAAGAGAGAAAATTCTCCCATGAACCGAAACCTGAAAGAATTTTGAAATTTGGATGAAATTTGGTACCTAAAGATGGATTTTAAAAGAAAAATCCCAAGTGGAATTTTCATTTTCAATTCATGCTTGACCCTCAATTTTCCTGCGTTACAAAATTTTCTCCAATCCTTGACTTGGGCGTGGAATTCACCATGTGAAGGAATTTCAATTTTTTCAAGTTTTCCTTGATGACTTCAATTTGGCACCTATCACCTTCTTTGGGAGCTAAATCACCTTAAGGGAGGAATTCTGCAACTTTCAAGTTTTCCCTAGCACCCTCAGTTTGGCACCCTTCTCCTTGCCTGGGCACTATTTTCACTTCATGATGGAATTTTGCATTTTTTTGATTTTCCATGGGCACTGTGCTTTAGCGCCCTTGCCCAAACTTGGGCACTGTTTCCACAGGAAGGAATTTTCCATGCTTAAGATTTTCCATGACAACCCTATTCTAGCGCCCTCCACCTGACTAGGGTGCCATTTTGCATTGAGGAAGGAATTTTACCATTTTCATATTTTCCATGGCTACCTTATTCCAGTGCCCATTCTCCATTCCTGGGCGCCATTCCACTACAGTCAAGGAATTCGATATTTTCCAATCTTTCCATGCCTTGATCATTTTGGCGCCATGTCCAAGACTTAGGCACTGAATTCACTTGGGCAAGGAAATTTGACGTCTCTGAATTTTCCATGGAGACCTTGTTTTCGCGCCCTACTCCATCCTTGGGCGCTATTTCCACTATATCATGGAATTTCACATTTTTTGACTTTTCCTTAAAGATTCCAATTTGGAACCATCATCAAGACCTGGGTGCCATTTTCATTTGGCCGAGGAATTTTGACCTTTTGTCCATTTTCCACACTTGGCCAATTTTGATCATTTCCAGATCAAGATGTCATTTTGAAGAATTGAAGTGATTTTCACCAAACATAATATTTTCCATGTTTTCCACTTCTAGAATGGATCCTCGTACTTAGCCATTTTTTATCTACTTAGCCTACTTTTTGACTTTCCGGATTTAGGAACGTTCATGAATACCTAGTCTTTAGTGCCTGCCTGCGAAGAACCTACCACAGCTAGACCTTCCAAAAATAGAAAGTATTTCAAAATGTTAACATCGGGGCAAAACACGATGCAGAGGGACTGACTAAAAATAGTAAGTTTGATTTTTGGCAAAATTAGACCAATTCGGGAGGCAGTGAAATCCCTAAAAAATAGGAACTTTTAAAATATAGAAATTTGTTCAGAATTCGCTCAAATTTCACTGGGAGGTTCCTCAAAGGGTCCTGATTCCAATGCAACATTTAGTTTTCAAAAACCCTAAAATCTAAGACTGAAGAAAAAACCCTAAAATTGACAAACAAACCCTACACTTAGCCAAAATTGCCCAAATGAAAAGCAGACTTGATCAGACTGACCCCCCAAACATTTGCGAAGCAGAGAGACCGAAAAGATTGTTGCGAAAAGACCCCAAAAAACCAAAACCAAAAGACCGAGAGGGCCTAAAAAGTAGGGGGTCCCCATTTGGAATGGGGTGATGTGTGATTAGGTCACAACAAGTCCAAGAATTCCTTGCTGTAAATTTGCTACACGACCAAACTACTAGTTCTACAAAATTATAATTCAAATCATTGATCATGAAGAATGAACATCATATATAGTATATAAAGAACAATGCTTATTGAGTATAGAAAAGGCCTATCACATTAGCAACCCTACCCTAACACTACCAAACTACTAGTTCTACAAAATTATAATTCAAATCATAGATCATGAAGAATGAACACCATATATAGTATATAAAGAACAATGCTTACTTAGTATAGGGAACACCTATCACATTAGCGAACCTAACCTAACAATGGAAATGCTACTTGCAAGACCAATATTGTCCATTATGACACAACTGTCCATCCAACAATTCGTACCTACCATGTGAAGCATGCTACTTAAACTGACAATTTATAAACAACCCAAGTTGGCTATAAACTAAAAAACATGCAGTTTATTAATGAGAACGTAGCATGATAATCACTTGGGATACAAAATCAGTAATAGGTTAACATATTGTCATAATTGCCTTCCAAAATATGCTAGCATAATCATCTTCCTAACACTTTTAAAATAGTAGGCTTCTTTCTTTTCAAGTTGCATAATCTTTTGCTATGGTTGTAATGAACTTGTAAAGCTTAGGGAGATTAAATTTGTCCTATCTCTTATAGTGTGCGAGTCCAAAGCTGAAAATCGTCCCACAATCAGAGCTGATGTTTCAACTACAATGTCATCTGTTCACTTGTCTTATCGAAGCTTTATCTGCTTTGCTGGTAATTCCATGTGTAGTGAGATATGAAAAAGTAATTTGAAACATAGAAAATGTGCTGCATTTCAAATTTTTTAAACAGACAGCTACACAATTGCTGATAATAATACTTACTTAAGGTGTAACTGCTCAAGATAAAAAAACCAAAAAATATAATAGAAATTTAACTCTGATCACGATACTTTTAATTGTTTTGAAAAAGGGACTGTTGCTTTTCATAAAGAAATAAATTGGATTGTACAATGGTTCGTATGAGGCAATATGCTATCCTGCGCCTTTTCTTCAGATTGATTCAACTACTTCTGTTCCTCAATTTTAATGTTCAGCAGAAATTGTAAGCAACCATGGGATATTTCATTGTAAAGAAAATATTCACTTTTTAGTATTTTATGGCCTTGATTTAAGTAAATTACTGTTTTAGGAATATACTAATATTTATTTTCCATTTTCACATGATAGGGCTGGTTTTTGTGATTCTTTGGAGCTAAAGGTGTTCTTTTGCCTTTGTTTGTAGCAATGGATGTCTCATCTGATTTAACCGAGCTTGGAAAAACTCAAGTGGCTGTTATCTGTGCTGGTGTCAAGTCAATTTTGGACATTCCAAGGACCCTTGAATACTTGGTAATTTTTAAAGATTTATCAACTTGAATGTATTTTCTCCATTGAATATGCATTTCTCTCTTTGTCCATTCATTTTTGTTTGCACAGCACTTCAAATTCTCTTTTCAGTTCCAAAGAAGCTAAAACATGAATTTGATAAACTTTGTTAACAAGACTGTTGGTATGGGCTCTCTTGTAAATTCCTTTAGTGCATGGGTCAAAAAATATAGTGTGGAAGGAAGTGAAAAAGAACATTATTGGTTATTCCTTAATTCAAATTAGTGTAGTAGTACAATTAAATAGCTGTAAGAAAATATGTAAAGAGTTTGTTATGAAAATTTAAGTCTGCCTTGAAACATCAAATTTCATGATTCAATTAATGCAGCAAAGGAATTAGGAAATGAGAACGAGTGCTAGACTGACATACCTTGTCATTCAAACCAGTTGGCAATCATTAAAAGTAAACAGTGCTCTCAATCGTCATAAAGAGAATTTAAAATTTTAAACTATTGGGGATGGTGTTTTTCTATTGATAGCTATGAAATATTCCTAAAAAGATTCAATTGATTTGGTTTATAAAATTTTTGTTTAGTTGTTCTTTTCAATAGGTTACTTTAAAATGCAATTTCCATTCTGTGGTATTTACTTTTGTCTCTTGCATTGGCTTTCACTGGCAGGAGACACAAGGGGTTGCAGTTGTAGCATATAAGACTGAGGAGTTTCCAGCATTTTTTACCCAAAAAAGTGGCTGTAAGGTTGTAAAATAAAGGGCTCTGGACTTGATTTAACCTTTGCTGATCATGTTTTTAGTTATTGGTTTTATTATTTCCAGGTGGGGGGATTCCTGCCAACAATAAGGCTTCCATTA
Organism: Cryptomeria japonica; assembly: GCF_030272615.1. NCBI lineage: Eukaryota > Viridiplantae > Streptophyta > Pinopsida > Cupressales > Cupressaceae > Cryptomeria > Cryptomeria japonica. Next base: position 410,790,421 of record NC_081412.1, on the reverse strand, counting down.
GTAATCATAGATGATGAAGTATGAAACAATAAAAAGTTTACCTTCTATGTACATTCTATCTATTTATAAGGCAATTAAACATGAAGTAATTGACTTAGGCATGAACCCTAATAAATGGATCATCACTTTTCTCATTAGTAGTCACATTATGAATATACATAAAATCAAATTATGAATGAGGATTCAACATTCTCACATCAATCTTAAATCATATCCATATAGAGTTAAGATTTCTAAGAAATAGAAGAAATTGGCATATACATTGTAGAGATAAAATACATCCCCTAAGTAATGAAAATTAAATATGTAAGGAGACACAAAAATATATTGAAAGATATGATCAAAGAGGAAAAACGTAAAGAAATTGCCAAATTGGTCTCATTTAGCCAATAACTAGTCTAATCCCTTTCATCATATGCTCTCAGTTTGCCCATGTTTGGGACCTTGGTGATCAAAAGATGTTAATGTCGTATGTTTGATCATTGTAAAAGTTAAAAATCAGAAAAAAAAAAATTGGTTGGAGACATGACAGTGCTATCCAAGTAGTGATCTTGCTAGCTTATGTACAAGCTAACCCTTTGATGCAAAGAATCACATCAGATATGTCCTAGTGAGAAAGAAATGCTATCAGAGGAAAGAAGAGCTCAGTCTCCTCATCTTCTTAACATAGAGAGTTTTCCCATGTCGAGTTTGAGATAGAGAATATCGATATGGTAGAAAGAGAAAGGAGAATGTAAAGTCCCCAACTATATTTTTGTGTATTTCACAACAAATGTTTGAAATGAATCGGAGTGTTTGCACAATGTATTGAATGGAAAACTGATATGAATATGGTCAAGATTCTTCATAAAATGATATGCAAACTGCTGTTGTTAACATTTAATAGAATATTAGAAATATTTAGTACTAAGAGTAAGAACATTTATATGATTGCCTTATTTATTTGATTACAGAGAGATAACAGCAGGTCTGAAATAACAAATACAGCTGATAAGAATTGTTAAATATGGATAACACTAACCCATATACAAGTAAAATTTTCATATGGGCATTCTTTCAAACTTTTCTGGTGATTGCTGCAACTGTTGTTAACACTTTTCAGCCTCTGAAATCACCAAAAATAACACTACGCTCAACCCAGATTAGTAGTATGAACACTTCCTTCCCTTCCAAAATGTTGTGACCCACTTATTATGTAGTGTTTCCCGGGCGACTGGGTTTCTGGGCTTTCAAAACCCCTTCCAACAGCAGCGACTCATGAAAGAGTCTCATGCCACCTCTTAAAAAGCTCTTACCAAATGATGTGGCAGATGCATTGGTCCCAAACTCCATCAAACTCCAAGTGCCTTGTTGGTGGATCACCAACCAGCATACAAAAGAAATATGATATTAACTCCTCCAAAACTTCAAAGCAACCCTTCTAATTGTCTTTAGCATGTAATATATGGTACGACCAATATATGGGCTGCTCCTTGTGCAATAAAATGGTATACCTGATCTTATAAGGCCCGCAAATAAATGAGCATAAAATACAATCACAGATCTGGAATAAATTATTGCATAAATCTTTTCGTAGCCTACTACAACCTGTAATCTGTTGTAAGCACAAATTTGACCCTGCAAAACATCAAATTTGATAGAATGATATGGTTTATGTGATTGGTCTGCTTCAATTTTGGGATGTCATGAGGGGGTATGCTGAGTTTTATTCTTTATGGCTGAGCAGATTTTCTTTTCTGATGCCTAGGATTGAGTTTGGCAGTTGGATTGCTTCTTTGGCATTCATTGAGATGCCTTGGCAAGATATGTTTCATGGTATAGATTACAACCCTTTCAGGGATTTCAGATTTGGTTTTTATGATGTTTACTTTTGGGGGTTCCAAGATAAAGAAGTGCACTTTGGGCACGATGGTTTGAGAGTTATGATCAAAGTGGCAAAGCGTCAATATGGTGGCTCTTTTCTAGGACTGACTTGGAACCCTGGGATCATGTTGGTTTGTAGTTCAATAGTTGTTAAGGATGAGGGAGCTGGTGCTGACTTTTTGGAGTTTACTCTCATGGTTCATCAATTTGGCTTTCTTGAATTGCAATCCTTTGAGGAGTTGATTGAGTCTATGCAATATTTGATTGGTGGTTATCAAGAGGTCTCTTGTGCCGGCACTCTGTAGGACAGTGCTTTGAGAGGTTGGTGCTACAGATCTCCTAGGTTTACTTGGGACCTTGGGATCATTCTTGGTTTTAGTCTAGATCAGTTTGATGATTGTGGGGTTGTATTGGCATTGCTTTAGGACAATCTTTGGGAAGGGTGGACTATAATGTACCCATTTTTAGGTGCTCTAGCAGTGCAGTTGCGCTAACTTTTTGGGTTTGTGTCATCTTGTTCAGAGGGGTAATTTGATGTTATTAGTGAACTCATATGGTTTAGAGGAGCTATATGACACTTTTAGATGTTATTTTTGGTATCCTATTTGGGTTCCAATATTCTTGGAGGGAGGGTCTATTTTTGGTCACCTAGTTGGGCACGTTTATCATTTTTCATCATTGAGATCACTCCTATGTAGTCAGATTTCAATTCCGATGCATTTCGACCATTGTTGCTAATTGGGTGTATTATTGAGCTATATTTAATTAATTTCACTAAGATTGTCCTTTTAATTAAAAGGATTTATTGGGCACCTCAATAGAAAGTTTTAAGTGCCGAAAATGTTTAAAATGTGAATTAAATCACTTTTTGGAGTTAAAAGGCTTAATAAATTAATAAAGTAATTTTAAAAGGGAATTTTTGGAAAGTTCCCTAGAAAGCTTATACAATGGGGGATGGAGAGCTGATTTGGTATGTTAAGTTTATTATTTTTGATATTTCTTTTTGAGAAAACCTTGCATGGTTCTAGAGATTTGGACTTGGTCCATCTTAGCCTTCCTGAGGAAGAAAACCCTCTTGAAGAAGCTACAGTAGTGAAAGATCTACCTTGGCTGGTATTTCATAGTGCATTCAAGGATTGAGTTTGTTACAAGTGCGGTCGCTGTTGCATCAAAAGATCGACCTTTGACCTGTTAATGCCCAATACAACCACTAGACTTATAGAATCCACAGGAGGCAATTAAGCCATGTCACAAACTCGAGCGTTGCACTGCATAGCACAAGGAGACCAAGGGCGCACACCTTGCAACAATCCCCCCCCCCCCCCAATGCAAGCGAGGGGTTTGAACCTGTGACCAAACTCTGATACCACTTGTTACAAGTGCGGTTGTCATTGCACCAAAAGATCGACTTTCGACTTGTTAATGCCCGATAGAACCACTAGACTTATAGAATCCACAAGAGATGGTTAAGCCATGTCAAAAACCTGAGCGCTGCACTACACAACACAAGGAGACCAAGGGCGCACACCTTGCAACAGAGTTATCAAATTTGTGTGCTCTCTTTTAGAGACAAACTTTCTAGTTATTGGTTATATTGCAGATCTTTTGTGGAAAAGAAAGGGACACCATATTTGGTATTTCAATGGCAGATTTGTGGGAGAGTTTTGGTGTGAGGTTTTGGAGTGTTTGTTGGCTTCATTTGAAACATTATTCTTGGCATGGAATCCTCTTGCTCGACGTTAGGGTTTAATATTGTTTTTATGATATATGCTATGTGGAGATACATATGCTATGACAAACTTCTTCTAGAAGTGTGGAGTGTTCCCAAGATATCATATTTGTACATGGAAAGTGCCATTGTACTCTTAGCTTTACAAACTCTCCACCACTATCAAAATACCCTTCCAATAAAATGGCACTCTCTAAAAAAAGTTGGAGTTTTCAAAAATCTTGGAATGGACCAGAAAAGGAACATTATAGAGAATTCCCAATGAAGTAGAAATAATTGATTTACAACTTAGTGCTATCATACAAGGTTAACAATAGTTGACAAATTTGTTGACTCAGATGCATACATTTTAAAACATGAATACTTCTAAAACAAATTAGAATCAGAATGGTGAAGGAAGTACAACAATAATAATAATAACCACACCAAAAAGGTGGTTCCAGTTCTATAGTCAAACCTCTCCAACCCAAGTTCTTAACAAGAGAAGTAGGACCCAAGGGAAGAAAGCAATATAGACAAAATAATGGAGACAATTTTGTAGATTGCTTGTATGAGTACTATTGTCATTTTATGACACCCTTGGTCCATCAGTGAGAACCGATCAGAGATATGTTCCATGGACTAGTGCTGCCCCAGCTGATCAAGAAAAGAATCATGAAGCATGAAGTGTTGCCTTGTCCGGAGGAAGTTCCTCCCTTGGCCTTTTCTTCTTCCCCGAAACTCCGGAACCCTGAGGTTCTGAAGTTCTTTGCCTTAGCTGCTTTTATTCCTTCTCTGGAATTCCAAAACCCCGAGGTTCCGAAGTTCCCTTCCCTCATCTTTTCTCCAATTTCTCCCGAACTCCGGAACCCTGAGGGTCCGAAGCACCTTCCTTAGCTTAGCCCCTCCTCTCCTTTTGACGGAACTCCAGAACCCCGAGGTTCCGAAGTTCCTTGTCCCTTTTCTCCTTTCTCTTCGGAACTCCGCGACCCCGAGGTTCCGAAGTTCCCATCCTTCCTTTCCTTCGCCTCTTCTCTTAAGCTTCTCCTTTTTCTGGAACTCCGGAACCCCGAGGTTCTGAAGTTCCTTTGCGCAGTTCCCCGGAACTCTGGAACCCCGAGGTTCTGAAGTTCCTTTGCGCAGTTCACCGGAACTCCAGAACACCGAGGTTCCGAAGTTCCCTTCCCATGCCTTGCCCGTAACCTTGAGGTTCCGAGGTTCCCTCCTCCCCCTTCTTCCTTCTTCTCCCTGGAACATCGGAACCCCGAGATTCCGAGGTTCCTTCCCCTTTTGCCTTCTCTCTCTAGTTCCTCTGGAACTCCGAAACTCCGAGGTTCCGAAGGTCTTTCCCTTCTCTTCTTCTCTCTATCCCGGAACTCTGGAACCCCGAGGTTCTGAAGTTCTTCCCTTGTCTTCCTCACTTCGGGAATCCGAGCTTCAGAAGTCTCCGGACTTCCTTCCGACTAGTGACACTTCCAGATGGTGTGATCCACACTCAAGGCTTTTAATGCTCCGACAGCTTGGTGACTTGTGCACTTTCTGTTGTGGAGCCACAAGGGTGCATTAAGTGTTTTTGGTAGGATTTCCATCAATGAAGGTACGGGGCCATGCTGGGTGACTTATGTCATGTCTGACTTTGGAAGGTTAACCAATCTATCCTTCTCCCCTCTTAACACTTAGAAAATTCCACCCTCCACATGTGCGTCTGGGTCACTCATGCAATTGAAGCTTGTGCATCTCGTAGGCTTTTTAGTTGATTCTTTGTGCCATTTCAGATGGGGAGAGGAGCTATCTCTTCTTGGTGCATCACCTCCTTTTATTTCAAGCAATTCTCTCTTCCCTTTACCTCTGTAAATTGTTAGGATAGGCTTACGAGTTAGTTTTGAAGTGTTGAGTTGGTTCAACACCTGCACCTGGAGTGAGAAGGAAGTCGGCCTTCTCCAGAGATTCAAGCCCCTCGCGCAAGGTCCCACACTTCGGGGTTGTTTCCATGTTTCACAAGGTTGCTGAGTTGATAGCTTAGCAAGGGTGCAAGCTTTTGTGATAACAGTTTGTGGCACGCCCGGTGGGACTTCATTCAATTCACATGCTAAGGATTTATTGCTAATTCTTAGTGTTTTAGCCTTTAGAGGCAGTCATCTTCAAGCACTTGGCGACTCTGCTCACAAGACCGGTCTCTTGCACGTGATTTGTTCCTCACTCTGAAACCCCGAGCCCCTGAGGTTCCGGAGTCGGTGAAGCCATCTTACCCCGGAACCCCCAAGTTCCGAGGTGCTTAGGCCCAGAAGCTCAGAACCCCCAGGTTCCGAACTCCCAAACTTCCTCACTCCAGACATCCGAGCTCCCAAGGTGTCGAAGTGGTCATACTCCGCAACTCTGGACCTCCGAACTTCCGAGGGCGGTTGCAGATTTCATTCCCAGAATTCATACAAGGGTGTCTTCTTGAGGCAGTTTTCAATTCCAAGAGCTCCCATCTGCAAGCTCTAGAAGGAGGAGAGGCAAATCTTCATTCTCACTAGTCAGGGGTGTCAAGGTTGTAAACACTCCATCTCCCAAGTCTCATTCTACTCCTCCATTCACAAGACCATTGCTATCAAGGGCTCCCACCACTCATATCAACAGACCATTGTTTCACGTGGCAAGAAATCAAGTCTTTGTTACCTTCAATGGGGGGAGTCCCCTTATTTTGACTCAATGGAATGACATACTGTTGACGTGTATTTTGTACACCATCATACACAGAATAAAATACCTAAGGGTATCTTATCCTCTCTTGAATAAAGCCTCTAACTGCTGAAGATTCGCATGAAGGATCAGTTAGGATGACTCCAAGGTTCCTTTTGGTAGGGTCTCTACATGTGGACAAGCTCCAGTGGTATGATGTGATTTGCTGGAATCACAAGGGGACTTACATTGAACTTCCGATCTGCTTTGCTGGAACACAGGCTCTGACTAACTTGGATTTGAAAAAATGAAAAAGGAAGGGCGAAGAGAGGATCTAATCCTAATACTAAGAATGTAGGAGCAATGATTGATCTTTGACAAAACTCTAACTAGGTCTTGTTTTGACATCAATGGAACATCTACACAAGACTAGTGCGATCTTCTATGGGAAGCTTTATGATGTTCAAATCATCACCGCAGGCATAGATACCATCCAAGTTGATGCATATCAATGAAGAGGCAACAAATTGAAATTGAGCTTAGGCTGAATGATTCCAGTTGACTACACAAGGCAAGTCTGCAATCAACAAACTGCTAGTAGTATGGATGTACGAATTCCACCATCAATCAATCACATTTCCTCCATTCATCTAATCATCTACCATCTAAGATTGAAGACTCAACAAGAAACCATGCAAATTGCAAGAAAAACGACATATTTCACCATTACTTCAATGAAAATGGAGTTTGTTTACAATCAATGGCAACAATTTCTTGCCTTGTCCTCCTATTCTACTCTAATTGCTATTCTATCAACTATATTCTAACTCTTCCAACTATTTACAACTCTCTCTAATCATTTACAAATGAAATGTCTGGGCTTATATAGTGCCCACAATACAATTTGATGGCTTAGATCAATTCAAGATCAATGGCCAAGATTTTACAATGAAAAACCCTAATTAGGGTTTGTTACAATCATTACATAACATTTAATGCTTGACCAATGATAAAATTGTATTGCTTGGACACATGTCCCTTCTAAAAAAATCGACCAATGGATAGCCGGGGTAGGTACATCGGAGTTTGTGCCACCTTCCATGAGTTAAGTACATTGAATCTGGACATGCTGAGATGGACCTCACTGATTGGAGACGTGATGACTAGGATGCCACCTCATCTGACACTTGTAACTTTGGTAAATATTCAACTTGATGTTGTTGAGAAGCTTGCTTTAATTAATTCATCTGGAATTATTTGCTTCTTCAACGAGCCCTTGTTCTAACTCCTTGCGTCATTGATGTGCAGGAAGATGATGTACCTCGCCTTGGAACGCTGGATTGAAAGAGGTCGCCCATGTCTTGGCTTGATCGTCCTGGCGAAGACCGTCCTGGCGAAGACCGTCCTTGATCCAGCTTGATTTTTCTTGATGAGATCTCCATTTGATGCCTACACAACATTTCAAAATTAGTAACATGATTTTGCAATACATAACATAAATTAGAGAGCAAATTTTAGGAAACTTAATGATAAGTCCTTTATTAATCATTTCCTAAAAAAGACGATTGAGCTAAGGAAAAACAAAATTTCAAAATTAAGGCAATGACAATCAAAATTCGAAATTAAAACAAGAGATCTTGCCATACCTTACTTGAGAGCTTAACTCTAAAATGCAAAATGAATAAAATCGCCTAGGCAAAATTTGAAATAAGATGGTCTTGATGTGATCTTCAAAAGAACGTTCCTCTTATCAACTTCGCCACCCTTCAAGTCTTGGACGTGATCTCCTCTTCAAGTTAGCAATTTCGCCATCTTTTGGATTTCAACGTGATCTTCAATTGCACCTTTGACGTGGTCCTAAATGGATCTCCAAGTTCACCCTTGACAAATCGCTCCACTGAAATCTCCAAAATATCGCACCACTCTAGATAATATTAGCGCCACCTTTGGTTTGAAATTCGCACTCCATACTTGAAATACTTCGCACTTCCTTCCTTCTCCTCAAGATCGCATTTGAATGATAAAATGGTGATGTGAAAATGAAGATTCTCACCCTCCCTTTATAGCGCTCACCTCATACTTACCTTAAGGCCGACTTTGTGAAAATAAAGCAAATTAAACGATTTTTTTAAATAAATAACAAGGCCGACTTTTATAAACCAATAAAATACCAAGCGCTCCTTTTGATTTTCTATTAATTAATAAATAATTAATTAAATGCCTTTGTCATTTCAATTAACAAATTCGATTTTTTACAAGGCAAAATAATTTAATTAATATCAAGCGCAATATTTAAATGCCATTTAATTGAATTTTCAAAACTTATCGAATTTTAGCATTTAAATAAATTCAAAGATGTTTGTTTAGCGCCCAAAAATGAAAAAGTGGGAAGATACGTACCTCATCGCCCTGGTCCCTGACTGGGGGACAGGAGCGATCCATCAATTTGATCATAATTCTTGCATTTTTTACGTCCAAGGTCTTCATTTCTACGTTGAATTTGCCATTTTCCTTGGGATCTTCGAACTTGATTGACTTATCCTTGCGATTGAATGTCCTTTTGTAGTGATATCGCCCTGGTCCCTTGAAGAGGGACAGGAGCGATCCATGTCTTTCTTCATAATCTTAACAACTTTGAACTTCAATCTTCATTGTGGGGACAAACAACGTTATTCCTTCATTCCTTTCTCATTTCACTTGAATTTTACAAGGCGCTTTGATGTTTAGAAGATCATCGCCCTGGTCCCTTGGAGAGGGACAGGAGCGATCCTTGTGTCCTAGCTCAAATTTGCAAACTTTTGATCTTCGTTCTTCGTTCATTGCCTTCCAAAGGACGTCCTCGATCTTGCCCACCCTTGCATTGTCTTGATTTTGTCGGAACATGAGTGTTTTAGTAAAAATCGCCTTGGTCCATGTCCAAAGGACAGGAGCGATATAGCCTCTTGGTACAAATTGGTGATCGTTTGACGTTTGAAGCCTTTGGTATATCACCTTCGAAGGACGCCTTAGACCTTTTATCACCTTGCAAAACATTGACTCAACGTGATTTTTTGTATGAATTAGCCAATATATTCAACATCGCTCTGGTCCCTTCCTGAGGGACAGGAGCGAATTTCAAGATTTTGAGCTTGTCTTTGCCCTTTTCAACTTGCCATTGTCTTCATTGGGTAAAACGTGGTCCCTTGATCCTCCTCAATCACTTGATGCGTGATAAACTTTCAAAATTTAGAGCCTTTATACAAATTTCGCTCTGGTCCCTTCCTGAGGGACAGGAGCGAACTGGGAGTCTTAGTGCAAATCTTTCAATGTGACGACCTTTGTAACTTGTTGCTTGATGGAAATGCCTTGAGACGTCCTTGCCACCTTGTTCTTCGCCTTGGAGTGGTTTTGAACTTGAAGAAAAGGCAACATACTTATTGTATCGCCCTGGTCCCTTGGAGAGGGACAGGAGCGATTTTGCTCTTGTGGGCCTCATTTCACTTCATCACCTTCAAAAATTATATTCAACGGATTCGCAATGCCTCCTTTCATTCAATCATGCCTTGAGATCGGTTGAAATTCGGTGAGAAAATCATTTACAACAAAAATCGCTCTGGTCCCTTCCTGAGGGACAGGAGCGAACTTAAGCATTTTGGTCCTTTGTTGACGTTTGATAATCTTCAATTTGTCTTCAACGGGTTCGATTGACCTCCTTTCTTGCCTTCGAACATAAAATTTGCTTGATCTTTGCCCAGATCGTACCTTATGAAGAATTTCGCTCTGGTCCCTTGGTGAGGGACAGGAGCGAATTTGACCCTCTAGGCAAAAACTTCATCATTTCATTGTTCTTGATCAAGTCTGGATGTTCCATCATGCTCATTTCGTCCTTCACCATGCCTTTGATGTCTCGATTCGTCCAAACAAGGTCAGGAATGGCTCAACTAAGCATTTTCGCTCTGGACCCTTGGTGAGGGACACGAGCGATTCGCCTTGGTCCCTTGGAGAGGGACAGGAGCGCTTTTCGCTCTGGACCCTCGGAGAAGGACACGAGCGAAATTTGACTTTTCGCACTCTCGATCAGGACAATTTTAATGGAATATAACATTTAAGTATAAGTGACATTTCCTTCTATGTTTCTTCTTTCTTATACTTTAAGTTATATTCCATATATACTTTCAGGATGTTTGAGAGTGGTTTCAGACCTCCAGGAGTTATATTGCAAAATCTAGTTTTTGGAGGTTTTTCAGTTTCCAGACTTAGTCAAATTTCAGGATCAGGACATTCCAGACTTAGCCAAATTTCAGGATCAGGACCTCACTCAAGCCGGACTTGCTACCCTGTTGATCTCCCCGACAGCACTTCAAGTTATATTCATTTGATAAAATGTACCTCTTTGGACCTTCTCACATCGTCAAGACGTTAAAATCTTGCAAGGACAAAGCAAAATTGGATTTGTAGCTCCGGTCCTTCATTGAGGGACAGGAGCGATTTAGGCAATTAGCACTGTTATGGACGTCCCAAAAATCTTCAATTTATATTCAACGCATTTATCTCATGTTTTTCCTTGTTTTTGAACGTAAACTTGCCTTGACCTTTGTCTGGATTTTGCATAATGAAGGAAATCGCTCTGGTCCCTGGGAGAGGGACGAGAGCTACAAGGTACCTCGCCCTGGTCCCTTGGAGAGGGACAGGAGCGATTTGGTCAATATAGGTCATTCTCCTTCGTTTTTGCATCTCAAATTATATTCATTTGGCAAAGCATCTTCCTTTGGACGTCCTCAAATCATTAAGTCATCAAAATCTTGCAAGGACAAGGCGAAATTGAATTTGTAGCTCCGGTCCTTCACTGAGGGACAGGAGCGATCTTTCCCCTGGAGGCATTTCTGTGCTCATGAAAATCTTCAATTTATATTCAATGGAAAGATCTCGCCTTTCTCCATCACTTCCAATTCGTAATTCATCTTGACCCTGCAGGAATAGTAAAATATTTGAAAACGAGCTCCCGTCCTTCACTAAGGGACAGGAGCGATTTTGCTCCTACAGGCCAAAATAACATGATTTTACACATTTTAACACTTCACAAGGCGAAAACAAATCATTTGAGATGCCTAGGATCAAAAATCAAAAATGTCAAAATTTGGTCAAAAATATTCAATTGGACAAAAATTCACATTTCATCTTCAACACTTAGACAAATTTAAGCTCTGCATTCAAAATTCCAATTGAAAATAGACCATTTTGGCGAATTCATTGCATTCAAAATTTGCATCCTCAAAAGCTCTCAAAAACAACTGGATTTTGGCCTGAAAAGACAAAATTTAAAACCCTAAGGCTTGGCCCTAAATCCAGACAACTAACTGACTAACAAAACCCTAAAAAAGCAAAGCGAAAACGAACAAAACGAAAAAAAAACAAACATGGGTCCCCATTTGCAATGGGGCGATGTGTGAAAACGTCACAACACATACCAGTGGCTGTGTTGAAGAGTATACCATACTTCACTGGTGAAACAGCTACTACGCCCATTGAGCACATTCAAGACATTGCAAACATCTGCTCCGTCCACAATATCACTCAGGATGATGTTGTTGTTAGACTCTTAGCCACATCTTTGAAAGGCAAAGCTTTGCAGTGGTATAGAGGGTTGTCGTCTAGTTCCATTCACAATTGGGACGAATTGGGGGAGAGCTTGTGCAACCATTTCGAAGACAAAAGTGATCACCTATCACTTGTAGAGCAGTTAACTACAATCAAGAGGGCACCCCACAAGTTCATGGGAGACTTCAACTTCAGATTCCATAAGACATGGAATAGGATTCCTGCTCTAGTGAAGCCATCTCCAAATCATGCCTTCTTGTATTATCTTAGAGCTCTCAATAGCGATATAGCTGTCATGGTACAATCGATGGGTGGAGCCTCTCTACCGGATGCATATGACATAACCATAAGAGAAGAAAATTGTTTGATTCAAGCTGGGAAGATAGCTCCAAGGCCTCCAATGCCTCTCTTCCCAGAAGCTCCTACTCAACAACCCACCATGGCTCCTATCCCCATGGCTCTCATAGGACAATCATCCACGCCCTTTACATCCTCCAATGAGCTCCATGAGGTCAAGACTCTACTACAAAACTTTAGCAATGAATTGGTGGCACTAAAAAGACAACAAACTCAGTATAGTAGACCTTACCAAGCACAAAATCAAAATTATCAGCAAAATAGGCCACCCTTTCAAGGGCAAAACCAATGGAGCAATGCTAGGCCCTTGAATAGTGTGAACCCCACAACCGCAAGCAGCTCAAAGGCAATAGTTCCAATGCAAAATAACCTCGCCCAAGAGCAAGATTGGTGTCAACCATGCAATCAATCACACAACCAAGGTATATGCCAAAGTGGAGGGTTTGTCCAAACTTTAGTAGTGCAAGATGAGCCGACCACTTCTGGCCAGCAATATGACCCAAATCAGCTTAGTGTTGGCACTTAGGCTCACTTACAAGGGGATTCCACCTTTGTCAATTGGCAGGAGGCAGAATTCTGTGGTTTGAACCAAACAAATGGTGAGTCCATGCTGCAGTATGCGAGGTCAAACAAGAGAGCCATGGAGGCTGCCTCACTTTCAACATCAACCCAAGCTCCAACACCCAATGTAGCCATCCATGATACAAGACAAAGTACCATGCAAGGGAGTAAGAGGCAAGAGGAGGCCCAAGTCGTCCAAAGAACAAAGGCAGACCTTGTAGCTTCAAAGGGGTCTCTAAAGTCAAATGTTGTTCCTTTCAACATAGTTGATCAGATGAAGAAGGCCAGCCTCAACATCACTATGTGGGAGGCCCTTTCAATCCCATCTCAAAGGGATTTGCTTAAGGAGGCACTGAAGGATGTCAATCAGTCAAGTAATTAGACAACAGTCAACGAAAAGGCAATCTCCACCAGTTTGGTGCAACCCAAGGAGGAGGAAGATTTAAGCAAGATCAGCAAACCTTCCCCCTTCTATCTCTCCTTGATCATAGGAGATAACTTGGTTCGCAACTGCATGATAGATTTAGGAGCTAGTAGCTCAGTCATGCCTAAGAAGGTAGCCGATCTTCTTGGCATAGAATATGAACCCGTGACCAAAGGGGTGGTCCAATTAGATGGCACTTCTATTAAGATAGTAGGGGTGGTAAAAAATTTGAAGTTCACCTTGCATGCATGCCCTGGTTGCACTATCTTGCAAGACGTATCGATCATCGACCTCGTCTTCTGACTGGTCCCATATGCTATTTCGAACAAGGTATGGTACCAAGGTCACCATAAGGGCAGAACCCATTGCCCAAAACCACATTGAGCCCTACACCCCTAGCCCTATAAACATGAATTGCACTTTGCATGAAGAGGGGGAGGAGTGTGTTGTCCGTGAGCCTGTCACCCTCTTGCAAGAGGTTCCTGATTGCTTGCTAGACGAATGGGCCAATGCTTTTCAATTTGATCCATTAGTTGAGACTGACGAAACTGGACTTGGCACCTATTGTATCCATGAAGAGGATACTTCTATCCCTAACCTCATCAAGACACATAGAGACTTAGAGGGGTTATGAAACATGTTTTTTGATGGTTCAAGAAACAAGAATGGTGCAGGTGCCGGGGTAATGCTTGTTTCTTCTCCTTTAGGCTTCAATTTGGTTGCACTAACAATGTCGCTGAGTATGAAGCCTTGATCTAGGGTCTCCAACTTGCACAAAGCAGAAAGATCAGATCTCTGCAAGTATTTGGAGATAGTGAGTTGGTTGTAAACACATTCGAGCCCAAAGTGTAGCAAAAAACAACCTACTCAAATCATACAAACACAGGGTTTGGGATTTGATTGAAGGATTTGAAGCCTTCAATATCCAGAGCATTCCTAGGGGTCAGAACAAGCATGCTGATAGGATTGCAGCGGTTGGTGCTTAGTTCAACATACCAACGCATGTTGCAAGTGAGAAGGAGCAACACATCAGGCTTGTTGTGAGGCCTTCTGTCCTAGACAATCAGGTGAATTGGCAAGTGTTTGAAAGCAATCAGCAGATTGTCAACTTCTTGCAAAATGAAGCAGAATTTTCTGCTAAAAATCAGTCTAAGTTGCAGGACCAGTATGGAGATCAAATCATGCGGCTCAACTCCAACAAGTTGCCTAAAGGTCTAGTTACCTTGGAAGGCATTTTCAACTCGGATGATCAGTTGAAGAAAAAAATGAACTTGGCTGCAAAGAGGGGTGATTACAAGCCAGTTGTTGTTGCTGAGGGTAGGTCCTGGAACTTGGGCAAGGTGTGTTCCTCAACCGAGCAAGAGGCCTTTGTTGAGCTTTGTCAAAACTATGATGACATAGTTGCTTGGACCTATGAAGACTTGAAGGGTTTTGACCCTAGCTTAGCCCAGCATACCATAGAGCTAGACATGCAAAGCCCGTTAGACAAAAGCAAAGGCCAATAAACCCCAAAATTGAACCACTAATGAGGAAGGAGTTGACCAAGCTCATAGAAGCCCATATCATCTTTCTTATCAAGCACTCCTCCTGGGTGGCCAACCTTGTCCCTGTAAGGAAGAAGAATGGGGAAATCAGGCTATGTGTAGACTTTAGGGATCTCAATAGAGCCTCCCTTAAGGATCATTATCCCCTTCCCTCTATGGAGCAGATTCTCCAAAAGGTCAGTGGCTCAGAAAGATTTTCGTTCTTGGATGGGTATTCAGGCTACAATCAGATCTTGGTCCAAGAATCAGACCAATACAAGACTGCATTTACTACTAAGTGGGGTACCTATGCTTATTGTAAAATGCCCTTTGGGCTAACCAATGTAGTGCCACGTTCCAAAGAGCAATGGACATGGCTTTCAATGGTGTATTAGCAAAGTTTGTGCTTGTATACCTTGATGACATAACTGTTTATTCGAAGCATACAACTGACCATCTTGGTCATCTTGAGCAAGTGTTCATGAAATGCAGGGAGTATGGTGTGTCCTTGAACCCTAGCAAGTGTGTGTTTGCTACTGATCAAGGAAGATTGCTAGGACACATCGTATCCAAGGAGGGTTTGACCATTGATCCAGAACGAGTGGAGGCTATTCTTTCTCTTCCACTCCCCAGTCACAAGAAAGGATTGCAAAGTTTCCTTGGTAGGATCAACTTTGTGAGGAGGTTCATTCCCAACCTTGCCACCATGGTAAAACCCCTCACTTCCATGTTGAAGAAAAACTTGGCTTTTAGTTGGACCAAGGAGGGAAGGGCCGGTTTCGAAGAAATCAAACAAGCAATTGCTCAAGCCCCTAGCCTTGTCAATCCTAATTATGAAAAGGATTTTATCCTCAATACCTTCAGAGGAGAATCCAACATTTCAGTTGTCCTAACACGGCTGAACAATGACAAGTTGGAGCAACCTATTGCTTTCTTTAGTGAATGGCTAAAGGACTACGAGCTTAAGTATAGCTATGTAGAAAAGCAAGTCCTCACTGTTGTAAGGGCATTAAAAAAGTTGAGACACATGTTGTCCAACAACAGGATCCAACTCTTAGTTCCCCATGCAAGTGTCAAAGATTTCCTTCTAAACAAGGACATCAGTGAGAAGAGGGCTAGGTGGATAACCAAGGTCATGGAGTATGACATCAACATCAAGATCACCAAGCTTGTAAGAGGCAGGGGCCTATGTGAGCAGCTTGTCTCATCTTTTGAGACTACTTCAGAGGTCACCCTTGTGTTACAAGAAGATCAACCAACTGACAACAACACTTAGTTCAGTTGGGTAAGTGACATGACCACCTTCTTAATGGAAGGTAGATACCCCCAAGGTCTGGACCGGACCAAAAGAAGACACTTCAGGTTACAGTCCATTTCCTATACCCTAGTGAATGGCACTCTTTTTTGAAAAGACTCCAATGGAGTCTTACTAAGATGCATCGAGCAAAACCAAGTCAGCAGACTGTTAGAGGAATTTTATGATGGCTCTTCAGGGGGCCACTTCTCTGCAAGGACTATGACTATCAAAATAATGAGGACTGGTTATTACTAGCCATCCTTATTTAGTGACTCACATAGATGGGTGAAGAATTGCAAGAAATGTGCTCTCTTCTCTAGGAAGTAAAGACTAGCTGCCCTACCTCTTCATCCCATCCAAGTAGATCAACCATTCGCCCAATGGGGTTTAGACTTCATTGGCATGATAAACCCACCTTCTAGTGCTAGCCATAAGTGGATCTTGGCCGCAATAGATTACTTCACTAGGTGGACAGAGGCAGTTGCATTGAGGGATGCCACTGAGGCCTCAATGTTGGAATTCCTTGAGGGAATTGTGACAAGATTCGGTGTCCCCTCCACCATCATATCAGACAATGCCAGGGCATTTGTTGGAACCCAAATCAGTTCTTGGGCAGTTAAGCATGGTGTATACTTGAAGACATCATCTAACTATTACCGTCAGGGTAACGGCTTAGCTGAATCTTCCAACAAGAACCTCATCAAGATAATTAAAAGAACAATTGAAGACAATCAAAGGGCATGGCATATTAAGTTGAAGACAGCCTTATGGGCTGACCAGATCACACCCAAGAGGGCAATCGGTAACTCCCCTTCATGCTAGTATATGGGAAGGAAGCAAGACTCCCAACTTCCCTAGAGTTACCCTCTCTTGAACTAGCACATCAGCTGGAATTGATAGAAAATGATGCCATGACAGTAAGGCTAGCAGAGCTGATGGAGCTAGAGGAGGTTAGAAATTGGGCTATGCATACACTTGAGACTCATCAAAGACTGGTCAAGAAAGTTTTTGACAAAAAGGCGACTAATAGGGTCTTCAAAGAAGGAGATCTAGTTCTCAAGTGGGATGCAGACAGAGCCAAAGCTGGGCGACACTCCAAGTTTGATGCTATCTGGAGTGGCCCATATGTCATCACTAGTTGCAAGGAGGCCAATGCATTTGATCTCTCCAGGCTTGATGGCGAAGTTTTTCCAATCCCAGTGAATGGGATTCATCTCAATCCCTGCTCTCGAAGAGGGTGTTGATGAGTATGTAAATATTAGATTTGAAGTTGTTTTGCTTTCATAAGTGCTTATGCACATGCCACATTCTCCTTAAGAGGGTGTATGCTCTAGTTTTCAGTTTTCCTCCAAGTGATGGCACATGCATGTTTTGGGTCTTTTCAATGACTCAATGCCCAATGGATTGCTCAAGGCTTCTGGACTTCATACTTAGTGGGCAAGCATCCCGCAGAAATCGCCAAAAATGTTGTCATTTTATGACACCCTTGGTCCATCAGTGAGAACCTATCAGAGATATGTTCCATAGACCAGCGCTGCCCCATCTGATCAAGGAGAGAAGAATCATGAAGCGTGAAGTGTTTCCTTGTCTGGAGGAAGTTCCTCCCTTGGCCTTTTCTTCTTCCCCGGAACTCCGGAACCCCGAAGTTCCGAAGTTCTTTGCCTTAGCTAGTTTCTTTCCTTCTCCGAAACTCCGAAACCCCGAGGTTCCGAAGTTCCCTTCCTTCTCTCATCTTTTCTCCAGTTTCTCTGGAACTCCGGAACCTCGAGGGTCCAAAGTTCCTTCCCTAGCTTAGCCCCTCCTCTCCTTAGCCTTTCTCTCCTTTTTCCCAAAACTCCGAAACCCCAAGGTTCCAAAGTTCCTTGTCCCTTTTCTCCTTTCTCTCCGGAACTCCGGGACCCCGAGGTTCCGAAGTTCCCAGCCTTCCTTTCCTTCGCCTCTTCTCTTAAGCTTCTCCTTTCCCCGGAACTCTGGAACCCCAAGGTTCTGAAGTTCCCCTCCTCTTTAGCCTTTCCCTTTCTTCTTCTGAACTCCGAAACCCCGAGGTTCCGAAGTTCCCTTCCCTTGCCTTGCCCAGAACCCCGGAACCCTGAGGTTCCAAGGTTCCCTCCTCCCCCTTCTTCCTTCTTCCCAGAACATCGAAATCCCAAGGTTCCGAGGTTCCTTCCCCTTTTGCCTTCTCTCTCTAGTTCCTCCGGAACTCCAAGGTTCCAAAGGTCTTTCCCTTCTCTTCTCCTCTCTATCCCGAAACTCCGGAACCCCGAGGTTTCGAAGTTCTTCCCTTGTCTTCCTCACTTCGGGGGCCCGAGCTACCGAAGTCTCCGGACTTCCTTCCGATTGGCGACACTTCCAGATGGCGTGATCAGCACTCAAGGCTTTTAATGCTCCGACAGCTTGGTGACTTGTGCACTTTCTTTTGTGGAGCCACAAGGGTGCATTAAGTGTTTTTGGCAGGATTTCCATCAAGGAAGGTACGGGGCCATGCTGGGTGACTTATGTCATGTTTGACTTTGGAAGGTTAATCAATCTATCCTTCTCAGGATTGCCTTTGGTGGTATGGCTAGGTTGCTTGTATGTACAAACCAAGTGCATGCACTTCCCTGCACTTCCAGACTGACATGCAGCGATCATAATCACCATTGTAACCCATTTTTCTATATAAGGTTGTTAAGCCTCATTGTAAAGGGTTCTCTCCCTGCTGCCTTGAGCTTTCTTATGCTCTTCTCTTCTCTTGAAGACTTGTAATCTTTTGCATCTCTGCAACTGTAAGATTGGCCTTTGGCCTTATGATTAATTGAGAATCTCTATTCTTGCCTTCCTTCAACTTATGTATGATGTGTATGTGTTCTTACCTTCAATATAAGTGTATGTTCATGGTTTCCTTTCACATGTATGTTGTGTTAATTGGTTTTCTGAGTGTGACTTTGTGGGAATCCTTCTCCCCTCTTAACGCTTAGAAAATTCCACCCTCCACATATGTGTTTGGGTCACTCATGCAATTGAAGCTTGTGCATCTATTAGGCTTTTTAGTTGATTCTTTGTGCCATTTCGGATGGGGAGAGGAACTATCTCTTCTTGGTGCATCACCTCCTTTTATTTCAAGCAATTCTCTCTTCCCTTTACCTCTGCAAATTGTTAGGATAGGTTTAGGAGTTAGTTTTGAAGTGTTGAGTTGGTTCAACAGCCACACCTGGAGTTAGAAGGAAGTCGGCCTTCTCCGGAGATTCAACCCCCTCACGCAAGGTCCCACACTTCGGGGTTGTTTCCATGTTTCACAAGGTTGCTGAGTTGATAGCTTAGCGAGGGTGCAAGCTTTTGTGATAACAAGTACTAATCCTTGGGAGAGGAGTTTCATGCAACCATGTCTCTACAAGACTTTTGCAATGTGAAAATGAGAAATCAGCCTAGGACGGAGAGAAACACTAACAGTCAAGATTTGTGGCAGTGGTTGAGTAAGTTGTCAATACACACATTTGATGATACAAAAAAGTGTATAGCTTGTGCATGGATCCAAAAGTTGGCCACTTATTTCTCTTTAAATTTAATGTTTGAAGGAGAAGCAATCAAATATGCTACACTACACTTGGAGGGAGTGGCACATGAATGGTGGTACCTTGGAATGTACCTAGTGTTCAATAAGCGATTGAGAACATTTCTGGTTTTCTTTAATGATATCCTCATCTATAGAAAAATATGGGAGGAACATTTCAGACATTTGGATAAAGTTTTGGGCATTCTGGAGGCTCAAATATTATATGCCAAGGAGTCCAAGTGTGAATTTGGAATGATTGAGATTTTGTATCTAGGTCATGTTGTTAGTGCTCAAAGAGTTCAAGTTGACCAAGGGAAGATACAAGCAATCTTGGATTGGCCTCACCTTTGTTACTCTTACCAAAAAATTGTTTAAGGGATTTTCACAAGTGGGAACACCCTTAACTAATTTGACTGAGAAGGGGGCTTTCATTTGGACTGATGTAACATAGCGATCTTTTGACAAGCTCAAGGAGGTGATGAGTTCATGCCTCATGTTGGTTGTTCTTAATTTTTCACTTCCCTTTTTGTTGGAATGTGATGCATCTAGAGGAGGCATTCAAGTAGTTTTGATGTAGAACAAGTACCCAATAGATTTTGAGAGTTGCAAATGTAGAGAGACAGAAAGAAGATTCTTAATCTATGACAAAGAGATGTTGGCCATTGTCATGAACAGGTCAAGTTCAGGCAATATCCAGTGAGTGTTGTTTGGACTCAATCTTGCATTGTCAAAATTCGCTTATGTTTTGTTATCCTTTATCCACCATATCCACATTAATCATTAAAAGTTGCAAAAGACCAAAAAATTGAAGTTTGGGAGGTATTTTCATCATCTTCTATAGTTGTGGAATTTCCTTGTGTTATCACACATTTCCTTCATATCTGTTACCTGTTTCATTTCTGCAAGGTTTTTCCATTCTTGTGGAATACTATTGGTAGTTCAGACTTCCAATTCCTTACCCCCATATCTGTATGTTCCTCTCCCCTTCACTTTGTCCACATCTTGTGTCATCTTCCACAACGTTCACTGCACACTATCGTCTTCCTATTTTGTGAACCTCCAACATCCATCTAGATATCTGGGCTCCCCTTTTCAGTTCATTTCCAATCTCCACTTTTCGCATCCAAATTCTGCAACTGTCTCCTTGGCCTCTTTGCCTTCCATTTCTCTCTTTGCAGATTTCAATTTGAGTTCATGATATTTGTACCCCACTTGGACATCCCATCCCAATGCTTCTTCCTACAAGCTTCTCTGTAAGAACCCCTATGGATATTTGCCCAGATTTTTCACCTTTTTACTCTGATGTAATTTCCTCAAACAGTTTGCTTCAATATCTTCTTTGCAAACGATGTAATATTTAGTATGCACTGTTGCTCAGAATTTAAAGGGCATTGATTGAATATTGAAAAATGTCCATTTGCATATATTGAGAAGACATTAAATTGCAGAGAACTGAAATACAAGATGCTAACCTTGTTTGATCAAGAAAAGACTTTAATATTGGCTCAGTAATTACAGTTGATAATCTGCCAGTAAGTTGCAGCTTCATACATTATGCAGCAATAACCATAAACCATGTTACACGTGAACAACACAATTTCCTCCAGCGTTCAGGATTGAGAATATATAGTACAACAGTAGACCCTTGCCAAGAAAGTCCACTCTATGAATACAAATATCAAACTGCAATTAATTGTTGTAGCTTTGAGAATTGCATAGGAGACTTGATATTTCTTTGATGCTTCAAATAATTTGAAGCCCAATCTGCCTATATGAGAAATGTCCAGACCTTAATCTTTCTCACACAAGAGCAGTTCTCAAATCAGAGATAGGTAACCTGAAAGTACAATGGTACTCTGTCTATAGTTAGGCAAGTCAAGAGGGAACTTGGAGTACTTCCACATGCAGACTAGAATGAACAAAGAATGACCCCCAAAGCTAGAAGTAGGTCTGGGTTTACATCTCCAGCAGGGTCAACTCATGAAGGAATGTAATAAGCAGAGATTGTTCCTTAATAAATGATTCATTTCATATATATAATATTCACAGCAATACATATATATCATATGACTTTATTCACAGAAACCACAACCTGCTATGGCTTGCACAGAAAGGAATTGATTTTCTTTACATTTCTTGTACCCATGACATGACACAGAAGAGCCTGCCACACCAAGCTGCCATAAATGAAACTCCATGCACTGAGTACAGGTATACAGAAAATGGTAACCACAATTCCAATGACAATGATGCAAGGGAAAACGCCTAGGAAGAAATAGAGTCCACCTGCCCAAAGACCAATTTCAACTGCTTCACTTGCAGATTACAAAATATTGTCATAGTTTTGAATCCTAGAAATTCCTCCACGCACATGTTATTTAACTCAGAATAAACT
This sequence comes from Cryptomeria japonica, assembly GCF_030272615.1. Lineage (NCBI taxonomy): Eukaryota > Viridiplantae > Streptophyta > Pinopsida > Cupressales > Cupressaceae > Cryptomeria > Cryptomeria japonica. Next base: position 410,768,520 of record NC_081412.1, on the reverse strand, counting down.
TTATGTTTCTATGGCTGTCACATCAAGGAGATAGCATACAAATTAACCAATAGCCAAAGCTATGGTCCTAGAGGAAACCTGTCCTCATGTCTTGACTAATCTGCTGGAAAATCTCAGGATTTGCTTCCAGGTGGCACGCATAAAGCAAACAAATTGACTTTGTCCATGCTAAGTAGATATGAAGAAATACGCCAACAGCTCCTTTGATATTCAATTACCACTGGAATATAACAATATACTTTCTTTTTCTTTTTCCCCATGACTCACCAAGTTGATGCAGCTAATATTCTTAATTCAAATGGCACTCTATTTCCTTGAAAGTTGTCCCCCTTCCAAAGGTTTTCGATGAATCTTCAGATTTAATACTAGCACTCCAAAATTCTAAAAAGAACTCATACAATTGGTCTTCGAAGAAGACTTTACCGATTTACAAACCAATCTTTAATCTACAATGCGAATCTGATTGACTCTGCCAAACACCATCTGGGGTGGAATCTTTCACCACCGAAACTTATCTTCCCAAGAAGGTTTGTGTCCTCAAGAGGTTGAGTTGGATCAAACCTAAACCCCAGAACCACAAGGGTTACAATCACAGAAAAAGAATAAACTCCACATTTCTCTAATGAGCCTCTCATCACTCTTTTATAACCCACTATAATTTTGTCATTTCTTTCTTTTCACCCCTTTTAATATTTTCTTTTCCTCGGATTTTTATTGTTTTCGGCATTTGAATACTTTTTGGCACTTTAATAATTCTTGGTATTTTAATAATAATAATTTTGGATACTTTCCCAATCATTGGCAGTCGTGAGTTGCCAACCTATCAGTTATCAATTGCCAGTTGCCAACCTGCTATATGCCGACCTGTCAATTACCAATTGTCAGTTGCCAACTTGCCTGTTGTCTTTATTTTTCCCTTCTGGTCTTATTTTTCTCTTTTATTTTCTTTAAGGGATTTTATTCTAATTTTTTGCCCCTTTGGCACGTTAAAACACTTCTTCATTTTGGGCTTGTCAATAATTTATTTTCTGGACCTGCCAATAATCTTTATTTCTCACATTCCCATAACATTTGCCAATTTCAATACTTTAATAAACATCATTTTTGTCCACCATTTGCCAATTCCTACATTCTTTTATTTTAATTTTTTCACCCTCATCGGGACAAAATTATCTCTTCCTTCTGATTTCTTGATTTTAAATTTTTCCAAGTTTCCACTTCCTTCCTTTTCCATTATTTTTTGTTTTTTTATTCTTTGTATTGTTTTCATTATTAATCTTTGTCTTTGTTCCCCGATACCCATTTGACAATCTAGCTTTTACATCCGAGCCGTACCACCACCAACAAGTTTTCGACGGTCACTCATAACAATCGTTTTCACAAGTACCAATGTATTCAAGACCAATTTTTTTTACCACCATACCTTTTTCAAGGTTGCAACCATTGTCACCATTAGTGGTCACTCTTGGGTTGTCTTCATCACCCAGGTTTACCTTCTTCAGACTCAACTCCTCGTACTTTATTGTCTTGTCTCTTTCAAAATGATAGGTCAGTGTATCATCCACCCGTGCCACTTCCTACTTGTACTCTTTGGAGTTTGGAGGAAAGGTAGCACTTTCTATACCTTGGTTGCCTTATTCATAGTCTTCCATTTGCCAATGAAATAGACCTTTTAGGGAACCTGTTTCATCTTTAGAGCAATCTTCCAACTTCAGTACCCTTTTGTCATTAGGTTCCATGCCTTACCTTCTTTCATCCATCCTTGGCTTCTCGTCTTTGGACTCTAACTCAGAGGATGCTAGTTTGTTACTCACCAACTTGTTCCTTAGGTGGATGACGTACTTCCTCCCTTCACTTACGATCAAGAGTGTATTCTACTTCCAATTATGGTTTGTCTTGGCAGTGATCAACCAACTTCTTCTGAGAAGTGCATCGTACACCTTCCTTTGCAACGGAATGACTATGAAGTCCATGAAAAAGTAGTGTATACCAATCATTATCTTTTGCACCATCAATGTCCCCAACAACTTAATACCATGTTGGTCAACACCCACCAAGTGGAAGGTTGGCGGCCAAGTGTTGGCTTACCAAGACATTTCTAGGTTTTTTCCAGCAACACATTAACTCCCGAGCCTCCATCGACGATGATATTTGTGATCTTCCACCCCATTATTTCCATCTTGATAATGGCCGCCTTCCTCCCAATGCTCACCATCAATAACATTGGGTCACTGGCTTAATTACTTTCACTTGATGTTTTCATTTTCAGCTCCTCTTGCTTCTAGCCAATTGTTTCTTCACCAACTATATTAGTAATCACCATTTTCAATTGTGGCATACTTTGTAGAAGGTTTGTCATCTTTATGGGCATTGTCGTTTGCAGCACCTGTCGTACTATAGTCTTTTTCGACTCCGACCATAATATAGTAATGGCGGCTTCATTTGAGGCTCTTCTTTCATTTGCAATATCCCATTACACATCAGCTCTGGCTTCCTGAAGTCTCTCCTCCATACGAGGATCTGGGTATACTGCCTTCTTTGTTTGCAACCTAGTGATTGCCAATACTTCTTCATCTAGTTCTTCTATGGCTAGCATATTTACCCCTTTCTACTTCGGGAAGTCAACATCGTCATGGTTTCGAGGTCCACACCACTTGCACAACATGCCTACATTGTTTTGATCGATTTGGCACTCTTGGGCAAAGTGACCCTATTCATTGCATTTTCGGAACTGGATCATTGGTCTCCACTTCATGTCATATTTTATTCTACTCCTTGGCCCACTATGGTTATTATTATTATAGCAGTTATTATTTCCTTGCTTGTTATGGTATCCGCCAGGTGATGCATTGGAATTGGTAGGTGGTTTTGGTGTTGTGGTCGGTGGAGTTTCTTGTTCCCCTTGAGCAAAGAGCACCTGAGAGGGGGGGGGGGAGATTCAGGAGAAGATGTAAATCTTTATGAATCTTTAGTCCAAGAACTTCTAAAACTTCAAATTGGAATATGAAAGTTATAGTAACTGAAACTGAAAATAATGCAACCACAAAAAGCACAAAACACAAGATTTTATGTGGAAACCTGTTGATGTGGATGAAATCGCATTGCTGCAAACTCCATACGGCCAACGCAGAATAGAATAGCCAACTGATTGAGTATCCTACCCTCTCTTGAAATAAGGGAATCCCTAATGCTGTTTTCTACGTTTTGATCAAAGGGGATAGCCTCAAGGTTTCTTTTGTCAGGTCTTGACTGCGGGATCTCTCAGTGGCTTGATGTGTTTATGCTAGAAACACAAGGGGACTTACGCTTGACTGGCAATTCTATGGATAAATTCCCCGGAACCTTCTACGATCTTTCCATTAGATAATATTGGTTAATTTGATGCTGCTTTAGTAGGGCTGCAGATTTTTTTCGAATAAATAAAAAAAGGGGGAGAAAAGAAAGGAAGGATAGGGAGAGAGAGAGAGAGAGAGAGAGAGAGACATGAATTGTAAATTCTAACTAAGACAGCAAATTCAGTCAAGCAGACAGACACCTCCAGGAAACTAGATTAGACATCATCAGCCATTTAGACACAATGCTTGCATAGACTTAGTGCAATCTTCAAAGGAGAAACCAGATTTTCATATTACCAAGTATGATATTAGAATTTCTACATTCGTAGTATATATTTGGTAATCGAACTAAGCATGAAATAGTCTAGATTAACCATGCAGAAAGAAAAGCAATCAGCTATTCTCTAATGGTATGGACTGTGAAAATTCTATTAGATGCTTGATTGAAAAACTGCTATGCAAAATAAATAGACATAACTAAAAGCTTTCAAAATTAAGTGAAGAAGGAGACCATGCACTCACAAGGAAACTTGAAAATAGTCTTAATTCATTGTATTAATTCCTGCAAATTCCTTCAGAGCTTTCGCAACAATCCAAGAACTTCTTACAAAATGAGGGAAAACCAGTCCCTTAAATAGGCTTCAAAAAGGATGAATGGCCTAGATTAAATCTAAATAAGTGGCCCAAATTTATCCATAAAGCAGTGCTGCCCATACCCATAAATGGGAGGCAAATATCAACAACTACCCCAAAATGGGCAATAACTACCCAAAAAGGGATAATTACAACAATTTGGAACAAATCAAAAAGGGGGCACAAAAGTTTTACAATTTGTTGACCAAAAGTCAACTGTCACCTTTTTGGGACAAAAAGTGCATTTTAAGATTTGGAAGGGAAAAAACACTTTTGAGAAACTACTTTCTCTATTTCGGTTTCACACTCTTTCTTTAGAAACTGGTCCTCGCCATGCAGGTATTCCCGCCATAAATCACGACCTGCTACCCATTCCTTGCGAACGTATTCCTGGAATTTGATACATAACTGGAAGAGTAGACTGAAAGGAGGCATGGGAGGGTGGCGAATTTTGTACTGCATGCCCTCGAGATATTGGTCCACGTTCTTTAAACCGTCCTTCTAGCTGGAGCGATTACGCTCGAAGCATAATATGTCTGAATGGAACTGACTAGCAAAACTCAAGTCTCCAACGGAATAAGAAATCTTATCTGCTCCCAACCTTTCTTCCCAGTCCGGCCAGATTACACTGTCGGATAGGTCATTTATCCATCCTGAAACCATTGATCGGAGGATGGTCTTACCTAGTTCTTGCATGTTCCCCAGAATTACCTCACATGCGTCACTTTCTTTGTCAATAATTTCCCGGGCGTCGTTCTTCATGGTGATGGTCCAGTACCATTCTTTGAGAACACTGATGCCATGGGGATCTAGGATGTCAGACAATGTAGGAATTTGCGCATGTGTCCGGAAAAGAGCTCTCATGAGGGGAAAGGTAGAGGCCGCCACTTCGTGCATGTGAAGGGATTCCCTCTTTACCTCCAACAGCCTGACTAGAGTGAGCTCTCGATGGAGGGCCATTTCGTTCACCTCCTTAAGGATCTGTTCTCCCTTTTTCTTTATGTCCTGCATCCACTCCTTGACGGCCTTTGCGGTATCTCGAATTCCTTCAAATTCAGTTGTGGTCCTTTGTGCCAATGCCGTTGGGGGAATATGGGATTCGGAGGGATTGTGCAATGGCCGTAGGAGCTGATCGATGTATCCCTCGGCTTGTTCAGCACGGGCCCGATACATATCCTTTTCCGTTGTGATCTCCTCGAGCTGTCTGAGTATGTTTTGCACTGAATCCTTAAATTCTTCCTTTTCCTGCTCTTTTGTAGCTCGTCCGATGGGGACAGTCGTGATGCTATAATCTGCCAGTGTTATTTGATCTGCTGGCTTGTCTACGGGCGGGGTGGCAATATGAAGAGTGCGGTTCCTTTGCTCATCCCTGGTTACTCTAGAATATGCCCTTGGTTTCTTCTTCCCTTTAGCTTTTGCTTGATCCATTCGCGAGAAGATATCCTCTAGATCGATGGGTGCTTTGGTGGCGGCCCTACGCTGAGCTCTGGCGATCAGCCACTCTTGAGGCACTGCCTAGGTCGATGATAGGGTCAAGTTAGCATTCTGTTCTCCTACGTTCTCAACCGACTGGCCACAAATTCGTAGCTGCCCCGCCATCGGAGGAGTGAAACAGGGAGGAAGCTCTTTGCTTGCAGTTGAGTTCTCCCCTATTTCGCTGAACAACTGTCTGACATCCTCTTGTGAAGGTTGCTCTTCAGTCCTCTCGGGCTCATGAGTTTCATCTATCCTTTGTTCTCCCTCGACGGTGGAGTCATCCTTGGCTGTATTAAGGAGTAGCAACTCGTGACGGCTCTGCTGGGTAGGTTCATGCACTTCGACCCCCTGGGTGGATGGGATTTCTCCTTCTTCTATTTGGTTACCCAGTTTGGTCAACTCGAGGCCTTTTGGCTTGGTGTCCAGTACATCAGGTGCAGGAGGATAATTGGCCTCGAATGCATCGATGTCGCTCTGGGAAGGCGGAGCAGGTACGCAATCCAATTCTATGGCATCATCGGACGAACTAGGATCTTTTGAAGATGAAGTGACCTCTGGCCTCTTTATGGGAATCTTCTCCCTTCTTGTTCTTTTGGACGTCCGAGCTCCTCTGCAAGCCTTAGCTTTCTTTCTTTTCTCTGGTTTCTCAGTTGATGTCCCTTCGTCTTCGGAAGACTGAGAGTCAAGACTGCCCATCAAATGGTAAGTGAACTGGACCCCCTCATGGACTAGCCTCTCGATCTGATGATGTAACCACTAATCTGTGTATCTTGCTGGGGCTACCATAACTGCTTCAAAATCTATGATTGGGTCCTGAGACTAATCAACGCCTGGCAAGAGGTGTCTTACTGCTTCGAATTCTCAGACCTGGAGGCAATTTCCTGAGTCCGTGAGTTGATCTGGGACCCGACGGTATTCAAAGAGTCGCATCTGCTGCACACTCAACCTAGAATATTCCCGTCGCCTCACTTCGTAGTCATCAGAACAATTTTTCCAATAGTCTTCAACTGACTCCTTTGCTCTGTATCTTCGACCATAGGCCCTTTTTGCCAGATTATCATGATCGAAGTATTTTCTTGGGAAATTGTCTTGGAGGCCATAAGAGGCCAATTCCGCAAGGGACTCCTCTGCTAGGGTAGGGGTCCTTAATTGGACATCATGGCTGCCTATGATCATAGGAAATGTGAATCCAGCCTGCTTGCTTTCTCGAAGTAAGATGTCGGCGGGGCGTGATTGCCTTGCCACCTCCATAAGGATTACTTTGTCGGTTGGATACCGTGGAAGTCGAAGGGGGGCACCATCAAAGCCAGCTATTCGAATGTAGGAAAACCTTGGGAACTGAATGAACCAGGCTCCATACCTTTGCACTAAAGTGGTAGCTTGCTCCGAGAGCCTTATGTGTAACCCTCCCTGCATTAGCCTGACCAGGCGCATTGTGAAGGCGTCATTGACGTGTTCATACTGACCAACCGCGTAAGCCGGGCTGTTCTTTTCCCTTTGAGCTATATCCTGGTAGTGCAGCTGTGGGTAGCAATCATAGACTTTCACCTGACCGGGCCCATTCCCGATCTCACCTTTCATTATCAATCCTGGCAGTGGCTGGTTCTTTGCGAACATATAGACCAAATAGGAGGTCATGGTGAAGTACTTCTTTGTTTCGAGCTCAATAAGCTGAGTGTGGATGTTATCGCTTATGATCTGGGCCCAGTCAAACTTAGACTTTCCGGCAAAGACCTGCTCTGTAAAATAGAACATCCACTCTTCAAAGTAGCTGGACTTAGGAAGTCCCATGACTTGGCTGAGCAAGGTGACCATATCCCCATGTTCATTATGAAAATCACTTCTGGGGGTCTTTTTCACAATCCTGGTGCTCGAAGGCCTTTTCTCCTTGAACCATTCTTCGTTAATCAGTGCCTTGCATCGGGCCGGATTCATATCATATGCCCCTTGTGCTTCGTCTATGGTTGTAGCTGTGGGATTATTTGGAAAGGGGATATCAAATGCATCACCAACAGCCTCAAGGGAGAAGTCGGCGATAGTCATATTCTCTAGAAGCACTAATCTGGACTTTGGTTCGTAATGTCGAGCAGCCTCTACTACTAATTCATAGTTCTGGATTGCTGGAGGAAAACCTGCCGCTTGAGCGATGCCACTTTCCACCATCTGCCTAGGCCTACCACATGCGTTGGGTGAGAAGACCCGATTCCTGAAGTCTTGAATATCAATATGGCCAAGGTCGGTGTCACCAATGTTGTCCCAGACGCTCTGAATCTTCGACTCCCTCAATCCTCCCCTTTGATACTGGTACTTCATCTTTTCAACCTTACGCGGGATGTCTGATTTGGATGCTCGTGAGGTTTCGGCTACAGCGGGCATTTTTGATGATTCCACCGCCGATTTAGGCATCTATCTTGCACAGCCGGACGCGGATTACGAGGTGATATGAGGAAGGTAATGGGGGTTAGTTAACAAAAGAAGTGCTCCAGCAAGCCGGGATTAATTTAAAGTTTAGTCTGGACATGGAGCAATATTATTTTAGCTAACAGCTTGATTAACTTCAACCGCAGCGTATTCTTGAAGACTTGTGACTACGCATTTATACTTATCACTTTTGGATTTTGGATTAACTTTCAATAGAGGCAAAGCATGGAAATTTTCTTGAGTTTGAAAAGAGATGCAATTTCTGGCTAAACCTTGGGAGTGAATTCTAAATTTCGAGTGCTTTGAACAACGTTTTATGAAAAAGAGATGCAGATTCAAGAATTCAAGCATTGTGATCAAATTTCATGCATTTGTCTATTCGATTTAAGCATTTTTCAAATGATCATATGCGATAAAGCGTACTTACCTGATGGGAGCGGATGGCGAGAGATTACCCGACCTCGTCGCGTGAAATGAACGGACGATCCTGCAAAGTTTGAATCCCAACGGTTATCCCTTTGATTTAAATTTTCGCGGTTTGTTGGACGAAAGAGAATTTATCATTTTTAAATGGTTTTACCCTGGGTGATTGGCAATCTGAATTTAAATGATTGGGAGGGGTTGATGTAGCGTTTTACCTTCTTGTTTTCGGACCTTGGAGAGTTTTTTCAAATTTTGAACTGCATTTTCTCTCCAACTTTGGATTCTTTGACGAATTTGGAGGTTTCGAAATTTAAACTTGGTTTTACGCAAACTGCATGAACTTTGGAGCTTGAACGTCTCTTGCAAACTTGGAGATTTTCAACCCGTTGGCGAATTTCGGAGGTCTCTGGGGTTTTAGGCGAGCTGGAGATTTTCGGAGCACTTAGCATGCTTCGCAACTTTTCAAAACTTCGGACCTGAGCGCCCTTATTCGCATGCTCTCACCCCTTCAAACTTCGGAGCTTGAACGTCTCTTGCGAGCTGGAGGGTTCGCGATTTTTCAATCTCCTGAGGCTATGGGGGTTGCGAAGTGTTTTTTGTGAATTTAAAACAAACTTCGGAGCCCGAACGCTATTTGCAAGCTTTGCAAAACCCTAGAGTCACGGCGCCCTTTGCGATTCTGGCGATTTCTAGAGAATTTCGGAGCTCAACGCCTATAAAAAACTTCGGACTTCAAACACTATTCGCAGCTCTTCTCTCCTTCAAACTTCGGAGCTCGACTCCTATTTGCAAGCTTTGCAAAACCCTGGAGTCACGGCACCCTTATTCGCAAATAAAAACTTCGGAGGATGGGGGCGTTCTGGCAAATTTGTAACAAACTTCGGAGCTATTGCCTCCCTCGCGATTTTTGCGTCTTTGGCGATTTTCGGAGCTTTAAACTTATTTGTTTTACCAAGGCGTTTTCGGACCACTTAACACATTTTGCGAACTCAAAAAAAACTTCGGACCTTTGGACATGTTTCGCAACCTTTTTAAAAGACTTCGGACCACTTAAGGCGATCTTAGAATTTCGCGTTTTAACCCTTTTTTATCCCAAGGTCCGAATTTGGGAATACTTAAGCGATTTCGGAGGCTAAAGCACTTTGGCCATGTTTTACGATTTTCGCCGTTTTATCCCAGGGTCTGAAAAAGACGAACTTAAAGGTTTTCGGGGCTAGGAGAGTCCTTGGGATATTTTGCACTCTTTCCATCTTTTAAAAAAAAAAAGCAATTTGCTCCAAGGTCCGAATTTGGGACTTTCGCGATTTCCGAGCTTTCAAACACTTTGCAAAATCGTGTTTTAAACATATCACCCCGGGGTCCGAAAATAGACGTTTGAAGCGACTTTCGGATCAAAACGTGCCTCTTACAGGCTCCAATTTCGCCCCAGGGTCCGAATTTGGAATTTAAAGCGATTCTCGGGGCCTAGAGCTATCTTTGCAACATTTTAAAAGAACTTTTGCATTGTTTTCGGACCAAGTAGGGAGCATCCGTTTTTGAAATTTTCACCCCTTAGACAATTTTGAAAACTTGCACGGAACGTCGAACCTCCTACTAGCCTTTTGCCAGGTTCCACAAATCTGGATTTAGGAGGCATCAGAATACTAAGGCACTTGGCCGGGCAATTCGATCTTTCATCAGCAGGCGAAAATCATCTCTCACCCAAACCTTACAAAGGTCGGGTGACAAACCTTATGCAATTGGCCTCACAGCTCTGGCTTGGCGGGATCCGCCAATTCCTACCACCTTACGCCTATCTAAGGCGATTCTCAAAATTTCGGACAAAGCTCTTCGCATTCACGCCCGAGAGCTAGACTAGTCAAGAGGACTCATCGGTTCATTACTTCAACGTCAATCAGTTTACGGATCGGTCACGAACTCACTCGAAGAGACATGAAAAACTCTACTCGGAACCTCAGGACAACGATCGAAAGCTCAAAACAGGAAAGGGGACCCTGTCGGCGACAGGGAGCGTGTGCAACGCACAACAAAACCCAACTTGGGAAAACCACGGTGAGAAATGCTGCTAGGATCTACTGTCCTAATCCAGCCTCACAATTAAGAAGATTACAATATTTCTAGGGCACCGACCCTTCAATTACAAAGCACCAACTCGATTTATTTCAAAGCACCAACTCTTCAATCATAGAGCACCAACTCTATTCAAACTTAGAGCACCAACTCTATTCAATCCAGTTACAAAATTTAAATAATATTCTAAATCAACAAGTTTATAACAATCTGAAGAAAAGTTTGATCAATTATACAATGTTTAGACACCAAAAAGAAGACTTGAGAAAGCTTCAGAAGTCTTAACAACAACGGATGACAAAGTGACCAATTCTGATCCGCACAACTGCCTTTTCTGTCTAAGAACAATCCAAAGGCTTTTAAATGATAATTCACAGATGAACAATTCAGATTAAAAGCATAGAAGAAATGCCAAATCTGTAGTTAATTCTTCCAGTGATTTCTGAAATTAAGAAACAATCTGCACAAATGTTATACCTGAAGTGGATGAGGTAATTACAAAAATCTTATCTACTGATGTTCTGTACCTGTTCTGAATACACATATCCTTAAAGCACTGTCATTCTCCAATCAAACTTTTAGTCTTCACCATTCACCCTTTTCTCCAAAGTATTAAATATACATATCAACCTATCATATCCCAGATGCATATTACTCTTTTTACATCAAATCTTTTTCAGTATCTTTTATTCTCATATTACACAGCCTCTCCTCCTTTCCATCGAACTCCAATAAAGCATATATAAGAATATGGAACCCACATAGGGAGTTGTAACTGCCTTAATAACTATCTATGGTTCAAACTCCCACAACTAACTTGTCAATTAATTAAGATTATTAACTAGTGGTTGTTTGAAAACAGTTATAACTATCTAATAACTCCCATACCAATATATGCATCGATATTATAAGCATGTTTCAATCACAAACCATGTGATGCTGAAAACAATACTTACAAACATGTTTAATACAAATTCATCTGTTGCTGATATCAACATAAAACAAATAGAACTAGGACCATTTCCAAAAATGATACAAAAAGAATATAAAAGAATGGTAACCAAATATGTAGTGACTTTGGTACATTCATTATTCTGTGTTCTGTGATACTTTTAAATTCGCTGTAAAATCTTTGCATTCAGCATTCTGTGATCTTGTAATACTTATGTATGTGTTGTTGTCAAACTACAGATAACAGATGAATTACCAACTCCAGACTGAACGAACTAGAGGACATCAATGACAAATATGCCAACACCTAGTACTTAGCAGATGCCGCAAAACAATTTTTTTGGACGGGTTGTTTTAGTGTGATCTTCTACTTTACAGTTGGTGCACCACATTTCTTTGTTTTCCTTGGAATTTTCTTTCTTAGCTTTCAATTCATTCATCATGTGCAACATGTCCTTCCTTAGGGCTTGTACTATTTTTTATTCATCCTCACTCGTAATATATTCCATACTCTCTTCGTTGCTTTCTTTCTTCTTTCCCTGTGATGTTTTGTTTTCACTTTTGATGTCCATCGCTCGATTGTAAGCATCGGCATACGAGAACAAAGGTACTACCTTCATTTTCTTCCTCAAGGAGGGAATCAATCTCTCAATGAACCCTATCTTCTTCAACCTGTCGGCTAGCTAGTTCTCCATCTTGCCCAACAACTCCTTGACCCTACAATTATAAGCTCACACATTCTCATGCTTTCCTTGTTTAGTGTTATAAATTTCATCCAGAATTTCATTGTTGTTCCTTTGGAGTTTAAATTCCTCTTGGAATGCCTTCTTCAGGCTATCTCACGATTCTATATTTTTATCTTCCAACTCTAAAACTAGTCAATAGACGCTCCCCTTAACGTTGCAGGAAATGAACTTAACCAATAATCCTTATCAATTTGACCGCTTGCCAACCATATAGTTTCACATGTCTTGCAATGCCTTGTAGGTTTCTTCAATCCATTCCCTGTGAACTTGGGAAGTTTCTGCTTGTCAACACTTGTACTCGTTAGGGGGGTCACCATCGTTCCCAATCAATGTGTATTGTGTGCCCAGGACTATATTGGATTGTTTTTCTCTTGAGATTCTAGTGCTTCACTTGCACTCTTGGCCACGTGCGAGACCTCTACATGTCCACTGTCTACGTCCTTTGCACCTTGGTTACCTTCCTCGGCTCTTGACTCCCTCCACCCTAGGATCTCCGACTTAGGCCCCCTATTCTCGGTTGTTTTGCTATAGATAGGTTCTCTATGTGGTGCAGATTGTTCTCAAATATTTCAGCAACCTCGTTGTCAAGATTCCTTCCTTCGTCTTCATTGTTGCATAACAAATGTACGGATGTTGTACTCTGTGGACTCACTCCTAGAGTCTTCATCCGACATTGATTGTATGGACTACTTGTTTACTTGGTCAACAAGATCTTCGTCAGGGAGTAGTAGGTTCTTGGCGACTTCCTCCCACTCACTCCACATACGAGGTGTTGTATCTCCTTCGTCGGATGGTTGTCTCTCTTGACTTTGGTTTCGGCTAATACATCTACTTTTACTCCTTGTTGGACTCTATGATTCTTCGACAATTCTCTATAACCGTCGTCATCATTCAATTTGCTCTTTAAGTAGAAGAAATCTCCTCACTAGTCCCTCTCCCTCCTCTGGGCTATTTGTAGTATTTCTTTCCTTATTTGGTCGTAGGGGCATTAATTCTCGGAGGTATAACGTGTGCTTGTGTCACGCTCTTCTTCCTCTCTCTAGTTCTTTCTTCATATAGTCATAGTATCTGTCGCCGATGTTCCTCTCAATCCCTTTCCTCCCAAAGATCTCAAAGGTCAATGATGTTTCGTGCCAATAGCCTTGGGAGTCTTCAGAGATGGTGGTCAATTGTGTCATTCACTATCAAGTCATAACGAATAACACTCTCAAGGACCTCTCGCTGGAGAGAATCCCTTTGAATGTACTAATTGACGGATACTTCCCACAGGTTTACTAGATCGTGCATCTATCTATCCTCAATTGTGTCTTCCTCTTCAATTTCCAATACTTCTTGTTTGAACGGTCGGTCTATTACATTGTCAAACTGCCTGTCGGCATATTGTCTCTCTGTGGCTTAGATCTCCAAGTTTCGTATTGGGAACGACACCAAAATGTTTTCTCTTGTAGGGAACTATTCAATTACTATGCAAAGTAAACAAAAATCATTTGAAGAACATAAGACAATACAATGTATCAATGTAAAACACAATATAGGCTTCAGAAAGATATTTCATTGATCACCATATGCAATGTTTGTACAAAATCATAACTGGAATCCAAGACACAAATGAGTACATAAATAGTGTTTGGCGGTTGGTTAAGATTGCCAACCGTCGAGAACTGCCAACAACTATCCATTCGGGAACAAATGACATTACATTGCCGACTACAGCACAATTAATTAACATATTATTTATGAACTACGACAAAACTGCCGACTACAACCAAGTCCCTCCACATGGTATCTCCAATGCTGCAATACCTAAGAGGATTGAATTAGATGTGGAAGGAGGAAAGAAAAAAAAAGGAGGTGGAGTTAGAAGCAACAACACTAGAAATAGGATAGTGGAGAAAATAAAAAACCAAGTACATAGGCAAGTAAGTAAGAAGAGATATATCCAAAGGATAGTGGATATACAATGCCTCCAAATGCAAGATTCAGTCTAGGATGTGGAGATCAAGATGTCAAGATATAGCAAAGTCCATCCCAACCATTGGGAGTGTTGTGACCTTTTCACACATCGCCCCATTGCAAACAGGGACCCCCTCTCTCCTACTTTCCGTGCTGGTTAGTTTAGTGTTTTGACAGCGTTGTGGGCAATTTTGAGTTCCCATGCTCGAGTCTCGGATTTTTGATCATGCCTAATTGTCATTTAGGGTTTTTGAAGTTTATAGGATCAAGCACGTAAAGTTGAGATTTTAAATGATCCTAATTTTGTCTAAGTGTAGACCTTTTGAGCGTTAACGTGTTTTTGAACGTCCTCATCGGTGATTTTTAAGTGCCTAGGTGTTTCAGGACCTTTAGGAGTTGTTTTCTCGCTCCTAGGAAGTTATTCAAGTTGATTTTGCACTTTATCTCGAAAGGTTTCCTTGTGTTCCGCTCAAATTTTTGGTGAATTTGCCTAAGTCCGGATGAGTTTAATTGAGTTTTGAAGTTTCCTAGTGGTTTTGAGTGGAAAAATCATCATATTCCGAATGAAAATCCATATTCTAAGGGTCAAAAGGTCAAAATTCCAGGCTAGAGGTGCTTTTCCCCTCATATTCCTAACTACCCATGATTTTACCACTCAAAATTCAGACTGGACATGGATTTCCCTTGGAATCCAGACATGCCTTATTTTTCCCCCACTAAAATTCCAGACTAGGGGCGATTTTCCACCAGGATGATTAAATTTTGTCTAAGTGTTGAGAATTTTCCTGACTACCTTCGAATTTCCCCTAGGAAATGTGGATGAAGTTGCAGATGATTTCAGTGAGGATTCTTGATGACTATCGATTTTCCACCAGAGCTTTTCATGACGACTTTTTATGGATTTTAGTGCGGATAGTGATTCCAGACTTGGTGCGAATTTCCACCAAGTGCAAATTGAAGATTTTCAAGTCCGGATTGCTATCCAGATTGGGGTCGATTTTCCCCAAAAGGTGTTTTTTGGCCAAAGTGATGATTTCAATCAGGATTTTGACCCCAGACATGGTTCGATTTTCCCTTGAAGGTAATTTTTGTGCAATTTATGATGAAATTTTGTCCGGATTTTTATCTAGACATGGGTTGAATTTCCCCAATGTGCATTTTTGAAAATTTTTAATTATTTTTATTTGGATTTTTAATCCAAATAGGGATTGATTTTCCCCATAGGTCCAATTTTGAACAAAAATTTAAAATATTTTTAATAAAGTGACCCAAATTTAATTGTTTTTAATGATGTTGATGATTATTTAAAAAAAATAAAAACAATTAATAAATGATTTGCAATGAGCATTTAATGATTTTCACCTTCTAGAAGCAAATCGATTTTCCCCAGGTAGGTATGAGTAGAAGTGTTTTATCCCACATTGCTTGTGTGGTGAAAGTTCAAGGTGAAAACAAGTTTAAAAGGGGAGGCCAGCATTATAATATTATTATATTTGCCAAGTGTATTTCAGACTTGGGTGATTTTTTCCTCCAACTAGCGAATTTGGTGAAGTGTCAAGTTGACACCATTGGGTTGAAAGTCGATTTTATTGTGCATTTTATTCATTCCCAGCCCTGGACGATTTTATTTGGCTGCCTGTGGAGAGCATTTGACATCATTTTCAGACTTGTACGATTTTTCTAGAGGTGGCGCCATTTTTTGGAGGGGTGATTTTGATTTGGAGGTCATTTGCCTTCATTTTTGGGTGAATTTCTTCACCATTTGTGACGCCTTGGCTGGGAGATTGCTGTTAGACATTCTCAGACCTGATTTTCTCCTCCATTGCTGAAATTTCTTACCACCATTGCTGGCTGGGCACATCATTTTCAGACATATACTTCATTGACAGCTCATTTGTGCCTAAAGACGATTTTGTCCAAAGGCTATTTGGAGGTGTTCTCAGTCAATTTTCAAAGCTTCTAAGTGTTGTTGCAGGTCTGAGATGCCATTGTTGCAGGCTTTTCTCAGAAATTTTTCATTTCCAGCCACTTGTCAACATAGGCGATTTTACTTTGGAAGCATTTTTGCTTCATTCCGAGGTCATTTTCTGAGTTTATCTTCATTCATAAAGGTGCTAGTTGTCTTCAGACTTTTGGCAGCCACTATTGACTTCGGAAGGGTGTCCTCAAACATTTTTTCGTGTCAAAGTTATCCTTTCCACACCTTTCCGTAATCATTTCTTGATCCGGTACGATGTCAAAATCCGGAATCAAGGAAAGGAGAGAACAACGAAGGATAGTTGAGACGGGATTCTATCCAGAATCCAAAATGTCATCCAAATGGAAGAAGATTACAGACACGAACATGCATTTCCTGAACATGGGCCAGATGCGACAGCAGATGTTCGGAATTGGAAGCCAGATTCCTTCCCCAGCTTATGTGAACATTATGAAGAGTGGCATTTATCAAGCCATTGGATTCCTGTAGTCCATATAGTGCAGTGACCTTATCCTGGGGTGTGCACGATGTTATGATCCTCGCTCCTGAATGATCAAGACTCCTAAGGGCGCCATCATTGCCTACCTTGCTGAGGATGTGATTGCTGAGGTGTTTGGAATTCCACGTGGAATAGACATGAAAGATATAACCAAGGATGAATATGAAGACAGATATAAGAAGAAGATGGATGCGTGCAAGACCGTAGTAAACAAGGAATGGATGATCGAGCCTAGGACTCATCATTCCAAGGCTCCCAAGACACTCATGTGCACAAACTTCAAAGATGAATATAGTGATTTAGTATTCCTGTTTAACCGAGTGATGGGGATGCCGCAGGCTGCAATATTCAATGGATGGATGTTCTATTTCATCTAGGATTGTCTGAAAGGAACGTTGGTTAATTGGTCTAAAATCATAAGTGACAATCTAGATTTTCAGTTGAGGAATGTGGAGAGGTCCAGGTCATTCGCCATGAATTCCTATTTGGTGTACCTACTTGCACGATTTGTTACTTACAAAGGATTGATATGCAAAGGTGAAGTCGGGAATGGACAAGGACAATTCAAGAGTTATGAGTGCTATCCACAGCTGACCATGTATCAAATTGAAGATTATAAGAGAGTGAATGATGCATTCACTATGTACATAACGTGAATGTTGCAAGGCAGAATCTACAGGAGGTTGTCCAAGGAGGCAACAGAGCTGATAGAGAAATATGGATTGTGGTATATACAATTTCCCACTTTCACATACCTAAGGATTCATGGATTTCAATCTGAACCTTACAAGCTTCTGAGGTATCCTTCTGACAAAATGATCTTGTTGGAAGTGGTGAGACAGCTTCTGGAATATGATTCCATCCAGAAAGATAAGCATAGAACAGGCATGTCAATTCCTAATTCTATAGGGAAGACATTGGAGGTTTGCCAATCCGTTGCAGCAGCTAGCACATCAAGTGAGGAACTTGCATTCTATCGATTTGCAACATATAAGAAAAGAGAAAGATTTGATCCGGATAAGAAAGTTGGAAGGATCAAAGGAGAAATTTCATTCACAAGGTAGACATAGAAGATTATTGGGCCAACTTGATGGACGAGCAGGCAGTGAAAAGAAGAATGTGGTCCAAAATGTCAATGGATTTCATGAGGAAGTGTGAACTTTTCCTCATTCCTGATCGAGTATTAGATGATAAGGATCATACACATCCACAATATGAGAATGAAATGAAGAGGGTGATTCTATTGCCTAATTGGTCAAAACAAGAAGTGACAGATTTGAATGTGTTGATGAGGGAGGTCTTGAATTTCTCCTGAGGATGGGTAGACCATCAAATGAACAAGTTAGTTGACATGGGTGTTACCTTCACTTATGAAAAGATGAAACCAAAGGAATCCTCTTCCGAAGATGATCAACGAACTATTAGTGATATCAGGATTCATGCAGATGAGGAGAGTCAAGCTCCCAAACGAAGGAAGAACACATCAGGAGAAGTCAAGGCTAGAGGGAAGAAGATTGAGGAGGTTAAGAAAAAGAAACAAAAGACTGTCATTCCTTCACCGGCCCTCAATGTCTCATCAATCGAGGAAGTTGAAGTGCCAAAACAAAACAAAGAGACTGAGCAATGTTCCAACATAGTGATATTACCAGAGAATATTCAGGATTTACACGCCACAGCTACATCTGCTCCACGTAATGAGGATGATGATTAGCCGAGATCCCCTACTGTCCTTTTGGAGGTTAGTTTGGGAACGAATGTATATGATTTGAGCAGGGATAATCTTGATGATGATGATGATGTTG
Source organism: Cryptomeria japonica (assembly GCF_030272615.1). NCBI lineage: Eukaryota > Viridiplantae > Streptophyta > Pinopsida > Cupressales > Cupressaceae > Cryptomeria > Cryptomeria japonica. The sequence goes on along the minus strand of NC_081412.1, from coordinate 410,750,233 downwards.
TCTTGGCATTGAGAGAGCTTGATCGAGAGATATGTCTCGATGATGGTATGGAGATGGCCACTCTTCTTGATTGGCTGGTGAGGAGTATGGAGAAAAGTAAGAAGACGATAGAGGCACAGCCTATTGACGATATTGATGACTACTTAGCTAGGAGCAACAAGGAGAAATAACCTAAGAAAGCTGAAATATTGTCACACATAGCTAGAGATGAGACAAGAATGTGGATCGCGCAAGTATTTGTTTCTATTGGGGGTGTGACGACGAACATTGCTACTCCTATGGATTTCCAGATTACTTCGATTGCCCTTGGTCGTACTACAAAAGAGAAGGAATTTCAGGAGGTTGGTGATACCTTTAAGCCAATTAGTGCGAGATTGGATAGAGAAATAGAGAAAAGAGAGAAGTACAAAGAAGAGAAGATCAGACTTAGAGAGTACATTGCAGGGATAAGGCGTGAGAATCCCACCCTTATTTCCCCTATTGCAATTGATCGTGGACTACATTCACATTATGAGGTAGCGAGAGATACACTCTTGGAGGTGGAGAAATGGATTGAAAATACGAAGAGACAGGCAAATGATTTCCTTACTCAGTTTGTCCAAGCATTTGACAGGACAACAAGGCTCATATTCAAAATACAGTGTTTGGAGTGAGTTTGGGAAGAATTCCAACCTATTCAGGAGAAGACTATTCCACACCTTAGAGCTTTGAAGAAGATTCCTAAGTCCACATTGATCAGGGAGAATGTTGTGCACAATGGAGATAGATATGATTTCCATGGCTGGTATTGTTCATTAGCCATGAAGAAATCAACTTATGAGAGCGCACAAATGAGTTGTGCAGAGATGGAAGGATCTATTCATGATATTCAGTCGAAGATCCTTGCCTCAATTGAGGAATTATTGGGAGTTGATGTCAGTGAAGTCAGTGGGTTACACTTAGCAGAATTGAGAGACAAAATAAAATTCATGTATTTCAATCAGTTGGACTCTTTGAAGAAGAGTCAGATAGATGATTTGGTGTCTTTGTTGATTCATGTTCATAATTCGCAGAAGCTCATGCCAGATTGGGAGAATACTTTGGATGCTTGCTCGGATGCGTTGGACGTGATTGATTTACGACATGATACCTTACCCAGCATTTCCATGGAGGAGTTAGATTCTGTATTGGCTAGATTCTTGGAGTATGCTAGGAGAGAGAGAGAGATGCAGGACGTAATCTTCTAGAAGTTCCCTATTTGATGACTAGGTATTTTTTTGTTGGGCCATATGTTGGTGGCACCATTTTGATGTAAACCCTAATTAGGGCAACTCTAGGGCTTCGTTGGCATGATCTTGGCCCTTGATTTTGTTTGAATCTTGGCCATCCATTTTGTATGTGACTCTATATACCTCATTGCCTCTCATTTGTAAGAGAGATTTTTGTAGAATTGTTGGTATATGCTGCAACTTTTGAATATTAATCATTGTTTGGCTTGATGGTGATTTTGTTTTTCAAGTCTTGTTTTGCATTCAAGGTTCTCAATTCCTCCAAGTTAGATTAGAATTTTCCTTCATGTTTGTTAGATTGAATGAAAGAATTGTTGAGTATATTTGTGTGGAATCTATTAATCCATACCACTAGCCTCTTGCTGATTGTAAGTGCGCCTTGCGTGGTCAAGTGGAAATTTATGCAAACTTAACTTCAATTATTACATATCCATTGTGTAAAAATTTGCCAAGATCAAGAGCTCAATGAAATGTTCAAAATAGAGAGACAAAATATAGGACAAGAATAAAATGTATTCTCATCAATAGATAAATGATTAGTTGTTTCATACAATGAATATGAGCCTGCTTATATAGGCAATGCTATATGGATATGTGAGCACACAAACATGACATGTGGCTCAATAAGAAACAAGGGTAGGTAGGGATAAGTAGGGGTAGGTAGGAGAAACAATATAATATTCCACATGAGGTGGATCACCCACCGAATGTGGAATGTAACAACAAGATAAGATCACAAAAGGTGGAAATTCTCCTACACACACTATCCCAATGTGGCACAAACACCCAAGTGTCTCATACCCAAACTACTATGGAATGCATTATCCTAAGTAAACTTAAGTAAGGTGTAATAATATCCAACATGAATAATTAATTACACCAACACCCCCCCTTAAGTGCAACTTAGGGGAATGCACTTAATTCTACAATGCAAGATGGGTCTTGGCTACTAGGCCATGTTAGGTACCCATGTACAAATGCATGCAAACCAATGCAATGAAATCTCTCGTAAAGCAGGGAAAGAGAGAAAAACCCAATGGGAAAAAACCCTTCCCAAAAAAAGAGATGAAAACTATACAAGAGAACTCTCATAGAATTATGTGAAGGACCAAACCCCATGTGAGGAAAATGTCCCCCCCATATGAGAGAAGAAGAGAAGCTAGGTAGCCCCCCCTCAATGTAGAATCTGCACCAATGGTAGAAGCTCGAAGATGAATGAAGAAACTGCTCCATGAACGTCGAACAACATTCTTCCCCTTGGGAAGAAATAAAACCAAAGGTATCTCCATGAAGTCTCCCCAATCATGAAGGGAAGATGTAGGAAAAAAACTCATGATGAATGAAGTCTCTGAAAACTGCTCAAGTGTCCCCATGTTGATGCTGAAGATACCCCCTCCAAAGGTGGTGAACTACTCTACACTACTGAAAAAGGCACTCCAAGTTCTAGTGGAGAAGAAAATAGAACAAGTCCCAAAGACTCACATGTCTCCTCTAAGGATAAAGAGACCTCCTCAATCTCATCAACTTGACCATACAAGTCTTGAAACTTCTGCCAAGCATCCTTAATTAAGGTACATTTTTCAATATGAAAGATGAGATCCTTTGATACATACTTTCTTAAGGTACCAATTGCATGATATTTTTAGTGAGCCAATCCAAGTGATCAACAAGATCATCCTTAGGATCAGCGGGAGCAACAATAGTTCCATCAATGTAATGAGTTAGTTATTTTTCCAAAAGTTTACTCCATACATCAATTTTTCAAGTAGCATAATTATGAGGAGTTAAGAGAGGAAACTTAGAAGAACCCATAGCAGCAAAAAGGAAGGAACACAAGAGCACAAAAGCATAAGAGACACCCCCCCAAATTCACTCAATCAAAGTACGCCCCCCCCCAAATGATGATTTTGGCACTTTATATGTAGTGCGGTTACAATAGGCCACTTGCAAACAATGGCAAGGTGGACTTCTGATTTTGTTTTACAACTGCCCCAATAGGCTAAGAACTACAATGCAAAAGACCAAAAAGATAGATCTATGCAATACAAGTGTCAAATTGGCCAAAAAAGACCATATGCTGAAAGTACAATTTCTACTTAAAATCACTGCAAACTGATAGCAGATTATGAAAGTAAACAAAAAATTATGCACTTTCAAAAAAAACGGCATCTGAAAAGGAGTTCATATGAGCCCGAACAGAGTCCCGGAAGTTGCAGGAACGGGGATTGGACAGGTACAGTCACCCAAACCTGATATTTCTGAAATATTTGTCCATCAAAATCAGAAAATAATGCCACCACAAGAAAGTACACGAAAAATTAGCCCATTTCAAAAAAAATTACACCAAAAAAGAAGCAAAAATGAGCACAAGATATGGCCATTTGAAGTTGAACTGCAAAATCAAAAAACTCAACAGGAGGGGCCTGCCAAATTTTCAAAAATTGATGACGTCAGCTTATCACAGGAATAAATTTGACGGTCGTATGGACGTCGCCAAAACTTTGCCTCCCTGCCTGTGTGACGTTCGTATAGTACGGACTGATGACGTGTCATACAGAACAGTTTGTGTGGCAGATAAGGTGGTGACTATGTGGCTGTACGGAGTGTTGAGGTGATTGCTGACGTGTCAGATGAGTTGGCTCAATGATTGGGCTACATGTGTCTGATGACAGGTGGACGCGTGGTGGCCTGCGTGGAGCTGACTTGTCGACCTACGTGGCAAACCTACAGTGTTGACTATACAAATCGTTGATGTGGGCGACTATCCAAGTGCCATGTAGCACTGACGGAGCACGAGGTTGGTTGCGCCGGTTGTGAAGCAGATGCTGTGAAGTAATCATCGGGCGGGAGGAGTGTCGGCAGTGTTTGGCGATCGCTATTGTCGGTGGGGAAGCTATCGTCGACGTGCGGTGGTGAGTTGTGGAGTGCAGGTCGCCAAAGACAGGAATAATAGCAGCGTAACAACACGGTGGTCACCAACGGACTGAAAGTTGTAGATGGCGGCAGCAAGTTTGCCCAAACAGGGGATTCTCAAAGTTGTTCGGTGGTAGGAAGCACTCCCAGTAGGGTTGCGGCCAGCCCGAGGAAAAAGGGCAGTGGTACGGTGGCGGGGTCTGATAAAAACCCTACGTAATGTTAAATGTGCAGACGAGGTACAATAGGGGGTGGGGGTAAATAGCCCCCCCCAACAATAATATTTTTTGTTTTTTATTTTTTATTTTTTAAAACCTTTACAATGCCCCCCCACTTTTTCTTAAAACATTTCTGCAAATGATAATGAAAAGATTTTTGAAATAAATTCACAAAAAATAAAAGAAATATTTTTTTTTTTAACAAAAATCGTACCGTATAGCCAAATTGGCTAAAAAATTCTTCCAAGGCCTCGAAATCGACTTTCACCCTATATAGGCGAATTTATAGTCAAAATTCATGGAAACGGCAACCCAGATTCAATGGCGAGGTCGGATCTGATCTAGGACGCCTCCAAAAGTTGTTGCTCCTCAAATCCGAAAATGCAAACCTCCAACAATGCCGCTCAAAGACAAATCAATGACGCTCTAATGGCTCTAACACAATGTGAGATTTTGCCAAGATCAAGAGCTCAATGAAAAGTACAAAATAGAGAGACAAAATATAAGACAAGAATAAATTGTATTCTCATCAATAGATAAATGATCAATTGTTTCATACAATGAATATGAGCCTGCTTATATAGGCAAGGCTATATCAATATGTGAGCACACAAACATGACATGTGGCTCAATAAGAAACAAGGGTAGGTAGGGATAAGTAGGGGTAGGTAGGAGAAACAATATAATATTCCACATGAGGTGGATCACCCACCGAATGTGGAATGTAAAAACAAGATAAGACCACAAAAGGTGGAAATTTTCCTACACACACTATCCCAATGTGGCATAAACACCCAAGTGTCTCATACCCAAATTACTATGAAATGCATTATCCTAAGTAAACTTAAGTAAGGTGTAATAATATCCAACATGAATAATTAATTACACCAACACATTGTTATGCATCAAGTTGGATGGTTTCAATGCTTGATGGTACTAATTTGAATATCTATGAGATACCCCTTAGATGATTACACTAAGCTCGTGTCAAAATCTGTTCAATTTGATGGTGAGACCTTGCCTAGTTTGATTCCACTAAATTTGTTCATCATTTCCTACATTCCTAGGCTTAGAATAGATTTTCTGAACCCTATTCCCTTTTTGTCCCTTTTTTCAGAAAGTCTTGTTAGAATAAGTCCAGAACTACATTGCCAAATCCTAAGTTATCAGCACACCCATTCCACATTCATGATATACAAAGTTGATTCAAACAATTGTGTAAGTCCCCAAGTGAAAACAACAATTCACATCGACCATTGAGTTACCCACTCGTCAAGACCTGACTGTAGAAACTTTGGAATCATTTTAGTTGATCTTATCCTTAGCATCTGAGGTGATTTTGTTCAAGAGAGGGTAAAGTACTTTGGTATTTTATTTTGAATGTTATGTGCATAAAACACACATCAACAGGGAGGAGGTGGAGACAAAAGAAACGAGACAAGGGGTAAGGATGCCACTCCTTGTGGTTTAGTAATGCCTTATATTCCTAATGTCGATAATTTGGCTATACCACATGATCATCCTTTTCCTAATTATGAGCCTTTTGATATGACACAAGTCAAACTAGAATATAAGTGCAAATAGGAGAACTCCCTGTAATTTTGTGCCCTAGATTAGTAATCAGATTTATATCCTTTAATTATGCCCTAGATTGTAATCAGATTTATAACATTTAAGTAACTCATAATTCAGTAAACTTAGAGATGAAGGAAGTAAACAAGAGACAAACACAAATACCCTAGGAAAACCTCCAAGGAGGAAAAACCTAGCATTAAAGACCCACAGGTCAGATTATGTATTCTCCCTTAATAATATAAATACAATACTTAGCTTCCTTGACAAATCTGATTCCTTCTTGAATGACAGATCTGCACTTCTAAGCCTTTTAAGTTTGCACCAAAGATTGCCTTTGTTCTCTAGAACAAGTTCGCATAAGTCTGGACAATTTTGCACCCTCCAAGAGTAAGTTTGCACTTTTCAGGCAGAGCTAATTCACTGGGAATGAAATGAATGATTTGTCTTTTGCAAAGTATCTTTATTTATATGCTTCTTCACCTTTATTATTGCAAGTCAGCCTCCTTTCTTTTGGCGCCAATATTGTTATGTGGCGTGGGGTTTTAGGATGGCGTGAAGCATAGGGCTGGGCTTATCTTGGGGCACGTTACCCTTACGGATAGGGCCCGGTCCTAAATGGGTTCAGATGTTGCCTTAAGGCAATCCGAACCCACATATTACCCTAGTTACAAACAACACTCCCTCTTAACTAGGGAAGAAGAGAATACATAATCTGAACCTTTAGAGTTCCATCTAGCACACAAGCATATAATGGATCTAGCACACAAGCATAGAATTACATCTTCCACCTAGCACACAAGCATAGGATGGTTCTAGCACACAAGCATAGAAAGTGTAATACACAAGTGGGTCTTTACATAATTACAATTATCCATCTAGCACACAAGCATAGATTGGACACAATTCATTCTTGCACACAAGCAAAGAATGATTCAAAGTACTGCAGATAGAGTCACTGAGATTGGAGCTCCCTCTCAATCAAGGTTCCGTTTTCCACAACACCAAGTCTATCTCTGAAGTCTTCAAACTTCACTCTGGATAAAGGTTTGGTAAGGATGTCCACAATTTGTTCATCCGTGCTAATGTACTTTAGATGAATGGCGCCTCTTTGCACCATGTCCCGAATGAAATGATACTGTGTTTCCACATGTTTGGATCAGTCATGGAATGCGGGATTTACTGACATCTTTATACAGCTTTGATTATCACACTGAATGGTGGTAGGACCACTAGCTTGACCAAATAATCCAACAAGGAGCTTGCGAAGCCACACTGCTTCTCTGGATGCAACATATGCGGCAATGTACTCAGCTTCTGCAGTGCTTAATGCTACCGAAGATTGCTTTCTACATGCCCAAGAGATCACTGCAGAGCCCAAGTTGAAGTAGATACCTGAAGTACTTTTTCTGTCCTTGACACTTCCTGCCCAATCTGAATCTGAGTAGCCTTCCAAGAGGATTGAGGTATTAAGTGAATACTTCAGCCCATAACCAATTGTGCCACGCAGGTATCTTAGAATGTGCTTGGCAGCAACCAGGTGAACAAGTTTAGGTAAGCTCATGAACTGACTGAGGGCATTCACAGCATAACAGATATCTGGCCTAGTATTGACTAGGTACATTAAGGAACCAATCAACTGCATGTACTCAGATGGATCTGCAAAATCAGAGTTAGTTGCAGAAACACTTAACTTCTTTAAGTTAGATTCCATAGGAGTATGCATAGGTTTACAATCCATCATTCTAAATCTTTTCAAAATATCAATAGTATATTTTCCTCGACTTAGAAAAATTTCATTGGATTTTTGCCATACTTCTAGCCCTAGGAAGTAATGCATTAGACCTAAATCCTTCATTTCAAATTCTGAGGCTAATTCCTTCTTACATCTTATAATTAATTTATTTTCACCAATGAGAAATAAATCATCCACATACAAAACCAAAATAAGCATATCATCATTATAAACCTTTAGGTAAATGTTAGCATCAGCATCATTCTTACGAAACCCTAAGCTTAGTAAGTACTTATCAATTCTTTCATACCAAGCCCGAGGAGCCTGTTTGAGCCCATATAAAGCTTTCTTTAACCTGCAAACATGAGAATCTCTTTTATGGATTACATAACCTTATGGTTGCTCAATATAGACTTCCTGCTCAATGACACCATTGAGGAAGGCTATCCTAACGTCCATTTGATGCAACTCCCAACCTTTGGCTGCAGCAATAGCTATTATAGATCTAATAGAAGTATATCTAGCAACAGGGGCAAACATTTCTTCATAATCTATTCCTTCCTTTTGAGAAAAACCACGAGCTACAAACCTAGCTTTATATTTTTCAATACTACCATCAGCATTATGTTTAATTTTAAACAACCATTTAGAGGAAACAACAGACTTACCTTTGGGTCTGGGTACAATGTCCTAGACATCATTCTTGATGATAGACCCATACTCTTCATCCATGGCTAATTTTCAAGCATGATGGGATATAGCTTCTTCGACATTGTGAGGTTCAGACTCAATGATATTACACATCACAGAAATGTAGTTGGCGTGATTTTGGAATCTCTTGCTATCTCTAAAGGTTCCTCTGGGAGCAACAAATCCTTCAGCATCTTGAATCGTGTTTCTAACCCAAAGTGGTCTCTTCTTGCAGACCACAGTATCCTGAGGTATATCAATAGAATGCATAGGTTCTGTTGGGTCATTTTGAACTTCTTGATCCGGAAGGTCAGTAGACTCCTTCTGTATCTTAGGGTTAGCATCAACCATTGAATCTTGATTTTCAATCACCATATCATTATTGTTGGATGATGAACCTTTAGATCTTTTGAAAGCAATATCTTCTTCAAAAGTTACATCTCTACTTACCTCAACATACCTTTGACCTGAAATGTAGATCCTGAAGGCTTTGGAAGATTCACTTTATCCCACTAAGATGCCTTTCTTTCCAAATGGATCCAACTTGGTTCGTTTTTCTTTAGGCACATGAACATACACCGGGCTCCCGAATATCTTTAGGTGGTTGATGTCAGGTTTGATTCCTGTAAAGGCTTCTTCAAGAGTCACATCCTTTAGGGCGCAATGAGGACATCTATTCTGAATATAGACTGTTGTTTTGGATGCTTCTGCCCATAGGAAAGGTTGTAGGTCTTGATCATGGATCATAGCTCTTGCAGCTTCAACAATGGTCCTATTCTTTCTTTCAGCAACTCCATTTTGCTGAAGATTGTAGGGAACACAAAACTCCCTCTTAATTCCTGCTTTAACACAAAAGTCATAGAAACTACCTAAGGTGTATTCACCTCCATTGTCAGACCTCAAACATTTAATTCGATTTCCTGTAATATTTTCAACTAAGGCTTTGAATTCTTTAAATCTGTTTAGGACTTCTTCAGACTCTTTAGATTTAAGAAAGTAGATCCATGTTTTCCTAGAGAAATCATCTATGAAGATAACATAATATAGGAATCCGCTAGGAGATGCTACAGACATAGGACCACATAAATCTGAATGAATAAGCTCTAACTTTTCTTTAGCCCTACTATCGCTTTTATGAAAAAGATTCTTTACATTCTTACCCATTGCACAACCTTTACAAGCATCATCATGAGATGAACTGAGTTTAGGCATACCTTTAACCATTTTACCGAGAGTGGGAAGAGCTTGAAAGTGTAGATGTCCAAGTCTTCTATGTCATAGCTCGCATGATTCAGGGGTCTCATGAATGAGAGCTTGAATTGGGTTAACTGCAAGCTTATATAAACTATCACATCTATTTCCAATAATACGAGCAGTTTTGAAATTAGATTTCTTAGACCAAGCGAGTACTTTCCCTTCAGAAAATGCTATTTGCAAACCCTTATCTTCTAAGGCAGAAATGGAAATAAGATTTCTTTTAATACCAAGTACAAAGAAAATATCACAGAGTTGTAAGGAAATACCAGAATCTAGTTTTAAAGAGGTAGTACTAGAACCTTTTACCGAGTATCGAGCATCATCACCGATTACCACATGAAGGTTGGTGTCCTTTTCAATCAGATCTGAGAGATGCTCACGAAAACCTGAGATGTGTCTGGAGGCACCATTGTCAAGTATCCACGTATCACAGTCCGTAGGAACATTGTTGGATAGTGCAGAGATAAGAAGGTAATCTTCACTTTGTTCGGCAACTTCATTTAAATTGACTTCCCTTTCCTTTGGATCATTCTAACAGTCTCTGGCATAGTGACCATACTTATCACATCTGAAGCAACGAATGTGAGAGGAATCTCTTGACTTCTTTCTTGGATCATAAGAGGATCTAAAATCTTTGCTTCTCTTTTCTTTCTTTCAATGTCCACCTTTCCTAGATTTAGCTAAGAGAATATGATTATCTTTGTGAGAGTTATTGAGTTTTCCTCTTACCTCAATTCGAGATTCCTCTTCGATGCAATCAGATTGAAGACGCTCAAAGTTGGGACGATCGGCTCTTCCACCAATACTATGAATGAATGGTTCCCATTCATCAGGTAGACCATTTAATGCAATCATAACAAGATCTTTATCCGAGATTTGACAATCAAGAGTACTTAGCCTGTCCTTTAGTTCATTGATCTTCATGAAGTAGGCTATGATTGAGTCTTCTTCTTTCATTTTCATGTGAAGAAGCTGCTGTCTTAGAGCAAGAGTCCTGTTGAGGTTGTTGACTTCATACCCTTCCAAGTGTTTGATCATTTCCCTAGCAGACACAAACTTTGATATGACAGTGACAAGATGATTCTTGACGGACTCAATTATGATCTTCCTAGCCTTGAGGGAGTCTTTCTTGAACTGTTTCAGCTCTTCAGCATCTTCTGGAGGAGACAGCCCTTCTTCTTCTACGAATTTCAGCAGATCATTTTCTTCAAAGATCAATAGAATACGGACTTTCCAAGCAGCAAAATCAAGGGCTCCATCAAGTCTATCTTCAGCCCTCAAACCTGACATTTTAATCTGAAAACAAACAGCAGCTATATGCAACAAATGATTCACTAAAATCAGAAGTTAGAGACACCTTAGCTCTGATACCATGTAATTTTGTGCCCTAGATTAGTAATCAGATTTATATCCTTTAATTATGCCCTAGATTGTAATCAGATTTATAACATTTTAGTAACTCATAATTCAGTAAACTCAGAGATGAAGGAAGTAAACAAGAGACAAACACAAATACCCTGGGAAAACCTCCAAGGAGGAAAAACCTAGCATTAAAGACCCACAGGTCAGATTATGTATTCTCCCTTAATAATATAAATACAATACTTAGCTTCCTTGACAAATCTGATTCCTTCTTGAATGACAGATCTGCACTTCTAAGCCTTTTAAGTCTGCACCAAAGATTGCCTTTGTTCTCTAGAACAAGTTCGCATAAGTCTAGACAATTTCGCACCCTCCAAGAGTAAGTTCGCACTTTTCAGGCAGAGCTAATTCGCTGGGAATGAAATGAATGATTTGTCTTTTGCAAAGTATCTTTATTTATATGCTTCTTCACCTTTATTATTGCAAGTCAGCCTCCTTTCTTTTGGCACCAATATTGTTATGTGGCGTGGGGTTTTAGGATGGCGTGAAGCATAGGGCTGGGCTTATCTTGGGGCACGTTACCCTTTAGGATAGGGCCCAGTCCTAAATGGGTTCGGATGTTGCCTTAAGGCAATCCGAACCCATATATTACCCTAGTTACAAACAACACTCCCAAGGATCCCTAAATATAGAGAGAGGGTTCTATGCTACTTCACTATTGTAAAAGAAGTGAATGGTCTGCCACCACTCCCAATTATGCATCAAATGATAAGGATAAGGAAGAAACCATTGAAGTCTATGTAGGAAATTCCTTACCCAATAGCTAGCTTAATTTTGATACATTGTTAATTAATGGATGACTAGTTCAACTACATGTTAGAGTTTGGAGCTTCAAGTATTGTCACGCCTCTTCAAGTTATGAATAGTTTGGGTCTATAGGTGTCCAAATCCTTTGGAAATACTTTACCATGGATTCTAGAGAGTTTTAATGTTGTGGATGTTAACTTGCAGATTTTTTTTTTCATTTTTGCTGAAAACTTATTGGAACTTAGGAAGTTCATGAAAACAACAAGCTGTGGACTGTGTACATGCACCAAACTCGATAAAAATACAATTTCGACACTCAAAATTTCTTGTTTTGTAAACCCCCACTCACCTTTCTTCACCACGTAGGTAAGAATTCTAGAGAAAATTGGAAAGATTTTATAGGGAATTTGAAGAAAAAGTTCGTATAATTTTAGACTTGCATTAGGTTAGTTCAATTCTTTTACATTTTTTTTTGCAAGCATTTAAATTTGTAAATTATTTCTAATTTTTTTAGCATGTTAAATTTACATCTTTTATTGGATTTCATTGATTGAATGTCTAAATTTATGGATTGATTAAAAATTAAATGATTTAAATCATTTTTTAAAAAATTTCAATTTCTTTTTGAACATAGTGTTTATATTTTAAGGTTGAAATATTATATTTTTGCCAAATTCACTAATTAAATTGCCATGTTTGATATTTTTTTTAAAGTGCATGTTCAAATTGCTATATTTTTTTAATCAATTTTTTTTGTTTTTATTGATATTGCAAGCTAATAGATAACCACAATGGCATTTCAATTTTTCAATTTCTTTTTTAACATAGGGTTTGTATTTTAGGATTGAAATATGTTATTTTTGTCAAATTCATTAATTAAATTACCGTATTTGATATTTTTTTTTTAAATTCATGTGCAAATTGCTATATTTTTTTAATCATCTTTCTTGTTTTTTCGATATTGCAAGTTAATATATAACCACAATGCTATTCATCTTTGCATCTAGTTCAGACTCAACAAGTGGATGTAGTCCATTGGAATTAGACCTCCTAGAAGCATGGCCTTGCTTGGAAACATTCCATTTATGGGATTGGTAGTGGGGTTCAAGATTTGTAACTAGTGCACAAAGAAGCTTAGTGGAGGCATCAAGGACATGAAATGCTATGTTTCGAGAATTCCTAAATATGATTCCAGCCATGCTCAACAAACCTAAAAGAGGTGTGAGAGATGGTGGTCCATTTTACATTATTGGATGAAAAAAATTCTAGAAGGCTAGAGAACAAAAGACCATTGCTTCTAATTTGGCAATAGAATATGATGAAAATACAAAAGACATTGTGGGTTCTAATCGTGGTCCATGCATGCATGGCACATGCACCTCATCTAAGTCAAGTAGAGCTTAGTGATAGGGATTTTGTGCCTATAAATGTTCTAGGAGCACAACTTTCATTGGAAAATATAGGGTGAAACAAGGAGGTACACAAAGTAGTTAAGGCATGCATAAATTTTTGGTATTGCAACAAACTTCCCTTCAATGTATCAAGGAGTCCATATTGGAAGTATATGGTGATAACATTGATAGTTGTAGGGAAAGGGTACAATGTACCTTCTTCAAAAGATTTAAGTCGCAAGTTGCTCCAAGATGCTATTATAAATGCCAAACAAATAATATAAGATCAAAAGAAGCAATTGTGAAAGTTTGGATGCTCAATTTTTTAGATGGGTGGACAAATGGAATGAACCACACCCTTGTCATTTTTTAGTGGCATCAAATGGTGAGATAACTTTTTGAAGTCTTTTGATGGCTCCAACAAAATAAGGAATGAAAAAAATGGAGCTTAATATTGGAGGAGGTTGTTTTAGAGGTGGGCATACCAAATGTCATACAAGTTGTTATTGACAATGCAACAACATATCTAGTGGCTAGAAAATTGCTTCAAGAGAGGCATCCAACACATTTTTGGACTCCTTGTGTAGCTCAATGTTCCAAAACATGACCAAAATTAATTGGATGAGAGTTATGAGACTAGTTGTAGAATATATAAAAAAATATCACAAAATGTATTTGTAATCACTTGTGGATTCTTAACTTGATGAGAGATCACATCAGGAGGAAAGAGCTTGAGTGAGCGGGTGCTACAAGGTTCACAACTAAATTTTTAACATTGCAAAATATTTTGGTTTATTGACTCCCTTGAAGTGGATGTTTGTGAGTTAAGCATGGCTAGACTCAACTTATTCAAAGAAGGATTGAAAAAACAATTTATGATGTTTTTGTGAAGAAAGCTTTAGAGATTGTTGAAGTAACTTCAAATTTCAATTTCAATTTTAAAATGGATCCTTTATTTTTAAAATATAAAAATATTTAGTTTCATTACAAGTACTAAGTTGTAACTTAAATTTGTTTTTTACTTTGTATTTTGTAGGTATTAGATCCACTAGTTAGGGTTTTGTGCTTGGTGGATGGGGAATAAAATCCAGTGGAATCTATTATAAAGCCATGGATAGGGCCAAAGATGCCATCCAAAAGTATTATAGGGGGGATGCAGGTAGATTTTCTCATGTTTGGGAGATTATTGATTGAAGGTGGTACAATCAACTCCACCAAGCCATTTATGTATTGTGCTATTATCTCAACCCTATTTTTTTGTTCTTTGATAGCTTCACGGATGCTAGGGGAGGTTATAGAGGGCCTATCCACATGCATTGAGAGGATGAAACCCAACATTGAGGTGAAATACCTCATCATTTTTGAGTTCTAGTATTATAAGCAAACTAGGGAGAGGCTCTTTTCTTGCCATTAGTTATATGAGGAAGATCCATTGAAACACCAAGTAAGAAAAAATGAAGTCTTATATCTTGCAAGTTACAAATTGTAAGTATTAATAGAATATTTTTTATTTGCAAACTCTTGAATATCTTATTTGCAGGTTCTTAGCGGGAAGGTTCAGGTGGAAATACTCCAAATCTGCAAAAGCTGGCCTTTTGAGTTTTGTCTCAATCTTGTGCTTCTGCATGTGAGTGCAACTAGAGTTTGTATGGCATTAGTCACATGAAGAAGTGCAATAAATTGACTCAACAAAACCTCAATGTTCTATTTTTTGTGCAATACAACCTTTGGCTCGCACAAAAAAAGTGAAGGAAAAATCAAAGTAGCCTATTGATTTGGATGAGATTGATCCCTATAATGATTGGACCATGCAAGATGATGAGCCCTCCTTGTTAACAAAGGATGAGATTGCTGATTTCAATTTGCAAGGTATGAAAGATCTGGCTGGGACAAAAGTAGGGGAGGTTAGATTGTCTTTGAATAACATTGATATGATAGAGTCATTAGCACAATGGAGCCATAGGCACACTCTTCTAGGCCAAGTAAGGAACTACAACCAAGTGCAAGGACCATACCCTATATTGCTCAATTTATCACTAGAATGGGGAAGAAGAAATTGTAAAAACTAGTAACTTTTTACTTGCCAATATTTACAATATATGATGATGATTTTCAAAGACAATTATGATAAATTTATAATAGTTATTAGTCAGTAGCTAGCTATTGTATTCAGCTTCACAAGATGATGCGATTTTGTAATCCATATGTATTCAAGAACCAAATCTAATAGAAATAACTTCTTCATTATTTTTTATTGTCATTTGATACTTTTTTTAATTGAATTTTACAAAAGAATTGTGTTTTTTAATAAATTTAAGATTTTTTTTTTAAGTTGCCAGGTTAAATTTTTTTGTCTTGCTAAGTACTGAATACAAACTATGAAAATTAGTCTAATATATTGTCATACAAATGAGTTTCTCTTAGTATTCCAAAATTTATAGATGTCACTTTTAGGGTTAATGCTTGTTTTTTCAGTTTTGGAGGCAAAAATGAAGAAATTTTCAATTAAAAAATCCATCATTTTTAACCTGGATTCATCCCAATTTCTATCTGTCTTGCAAAATGGAGCTAGATTTTCCCAGGTCCTGTCTGCAGAAAACTCAGCTAAATCTATGTCTGTTTTGCAAGACCTTGGATGGCCCAATAGGGGATCCATAGGTTCAAACTGGACCCAAATCTGGGGGTTTCCAAGACCAAACAGGAAATATGTTTCATGGGGAATTTTGTGATAGTGCTTTGTTATCATCCTCACTGTAATATCCCTTGCGAATAATGTGATAAAAATAGCTGAATTTGGACTTCAGGGATATTGTCAAACAATTGTATGCACGCTGAGACTTACAACAACTTATTGCAAAGTAACGAGGTGATATGCAAACATCAAAATATGCAAAAGATCCTTCAAATCAGACTTATATTCGCCATTGACATTTTGTCAAACAATTAACATACATGCTTCAGACTTAATATTTCAATATTCAGGTCTGCTATAAAGTGTTTCTAATTGTATTTCAGACCTTACATTAATCATGAAAAAATCTCTTACAATGATCAATTACACATCTAAAGGTTGCCCCCTAAATCTGAAGACAAATACTCAGAAAAAGATGACCAAATGACAATCCAAAATGAGCCAAATTCTGATTTGAAGATGCCGATCTGGAGGATGATACTGGGCGATAATGACTGAGTGTTTGGGTAATTTTTGATGTCCTCTAATCACAAAATCGCCCTGCCTGAGGATTGTCACCCAACCTCAGAACTTGCAGATTAAGACATAAATAAATGTCACCCTTCTAAGCCTCCAAAATATGATCAAAATGATGTCTAAGCCAAGGCGATCTGTTTGGGCTTCTGCCCATAAAATTCTGACCCTCTAGCTGATAATAATGAACAAAAACCTGAGAAATAAGAAGTCTGGTCGGACCTCTGGCAGACCTGCAAAGTATGACAGAACTCTTCCAAAATGCACCTTCAATGTGCCCCCACATTGATCGCCTATCTCCCTAGGTAGAAACAGATGCAAATGCAAGCTTCATAAGCCCAAATCGTGGGTATACTACTGATTGGACTACTGCAGATGTAAAAGTCTGATCATAAATGATTGACAGTAGATAAGTCTTCTTCCAACCACTAATAATCATTGTTGTTCTTCCCCAAAGACAGCGCTATTATCAAATGATGGCCTTGATGCTTGAACAAGGTGTAATATGCTAAATCGTGGGTGAGGGAGGTCTACTGCACTTGTCTTCAGATCTGCAATTATGATCAGCTGCCTCTTATATCCACCCTCAATCAAACCTCACACATATCGCCTTACTTTTCCAATAAGGATCGATGCATTTAGGAAACCAAACCAAAAAAGCTGAAGACACCATGACTCCATTTTCAAAAAACACAATAAGCTCAAGTGAAAGGACTGATTGTCCTTCCCAACCACCATAAACTCATTATGCAGAGTGTGGAAAACTGAGTATCTCCCACTCCCAAAAAGAAGAAACTAGGATTTCGTCCAGCCCTTCTATCAATCTGCTGAAGGTTTGCGTCCTCAGAGATTCATCTAATGCAAAGCATCAGAAAGTTCATCAAATCTATAATCCAAATCTCCCATGACCATATAATGAGACTCAACCTCTATTTAACCTTTCCCCACATACGTCTCTTCAACTTTTAAAAGATTCCATTTGCAATAAAATAATATTATTTTATTTTAGTGACTATGATTTAATATTTTATTTTAGTCACTATTTAATTAAATTAATTAAATATAAAGTCACTTTTTAGTTTTTAATCTATTTTAATGACTAAGAAATTAATTAAAATTAATTTCTCCACTTAGCCAAAAGGCTAAAACTTCATAAAAGGCTAGAAAAATGGGGACATTACACTAACAAATTTCATGGTTGTTTGAGGAACTTTGTAAAAAAAAACTTTACTGAATACTGTCGTTAATTTATTATAAAAAATGTATTGATTACAGGGTAGACTTACTGAATTAACAAGTCACTTTCTTTATGTTATTACTTATTAGCTTACATTGGCCAAAAAGAATATGTGATACATAAGTTTTCTCGCAAGCTCATAATTGGTTCAAGAAAATAATTGAACAGGCTATCCACATTCTTTTCTTATCTGAAAATCCTTTTTATTTTCAGGAAAGTAATTCTATATGTTTCTGATGCAAGTTTTGTCACAAATGATAATCATATCATGAATGAGAGTCTTTTTATATTTTCCCCAACTTATTGTGTAATAAATTGTCAATTTCTCGCAACTGAATATATTCATCTTTTATGTTGTTATGATTGGATAAATATTAATAAGTAGCGATAAATGCATGAATAATCAAATCTGAAATATTTTTGGGTGGAACATTCAGGTGAGTTGTGTAAATTCACCCAAGGAATGTGCTAAATTAATTGGTTAGTAGAAAATCTCTCAGTTTCTATTGCATTGTGAATGGTGAATTTTATACTCAAAAAGTTCACATGTAATCACTTACATGCATATCTTTTCAGATGCCAGTATTAAATTAGGACTGGGAAGTGGAATATTGATCGGAGTACCCATCCCAGAGACAAGTGAAGCATCTGGAGATTCAGTAGAGTTAGCCATACAGACTGCACTTTCAGAAACTGTGTATGCCTTGTACTATCTATTGTATTTATTTGTTCTTTTTGTTGCAATGCAATAAGAATCCATTATGTTCATTTGTTGAATTATGCCCATGATAATTTGCTCTTACATCTATCAGAGTGAAGGGCATCAATGGAAATGCTGTGACTCCTTACATACTTTTGAGAGTAAATGAGTTGACAAAAGGAGCTTCACTGGCTTCAAGTATCCTTTTCATCATGTTTTGTTGGTTCAGATTTAAAAATTTTGTGCAAGCTTCTTGTTTTGTTTCATGCTTTTGTTTTTGGATGCTCATATGGAAAGCAGAATTTGTATTTCAAGAATAGCTTTGCTTCCGATAGTATAATATGAACATAGAGTGAGGGGAGGCTCATTTTCAATTTGACATGTAGGGAGATAATTGTTATAGAACTGTCAATTTTGTTTTGTCTTAACCATTGCAGATATTGCACTCATCAAGAATAATGCCCTCGTTGGTGCAAAAGTTGCAGCTTGTTTGATGAAATTACAGGATTCTTGAGGTTGAATGACTGATTGCTGTTATAGAAATCTGGAAGCAACAGCTGAGATTGGCTGAAGGGATTTGTAGAAAGATATCAAAACGGAAATTGTTGACAGTCCTTGTCAACCTATTTTTATAGACAATGCAAGAGTTTGGTGGTTTAAATTAATAATTATCACCTTCATTCTGAATGTTTGAAGTTCTCATTTTCATGCTTGCGAATGTTTTATGGTCTTCATTTTCTTGGAAGTGGTTTCTTTCCTTATTCCAAAGGATAACATAATAGACATTTTCGAAAACAGTAGTAAAAGCTACATTTATGTTCCTTTCTCTTTACCAGAATGTTTACAAACTGCTGAATGTTTGTTGAGGGATATTCCTCATCCTACAGTTAAGAGTTAAAACTATATTACAATATCAAAAGATTTACATCTTGATAGCAGTCATCTTTATCTTGGTGTTCTGTCAGGTTATGAAGGCCAGAATAGCAGGAAAAAGAATATAGATCAATATGGGCTGCAAAAGACTCCATCAAGGCCATAACATATATTCCTATAAGTATCAACAAGATAATTAAACATAAAAATAAATTCTGTCAACACTAGTATTGATGCTGCCTGGGAATCTTTGAAAGAACTGTTTGTAGAAAAGAGAGACAGATGACTCTTTCGCCACCATACACCACTGGCAAAAATCTTTAAACACAACCTGTAATCTGAAATTGTGCTATGATCGGCCATCAACCAGTAAGGAAACTAACTACCCAATCATCTGGCAAATCGGCAATACTTTATAAATCACCAGGGCTGTCTGCGGAACTCATCAGGACTTGACTGGAAATTTCATTCATTATCAAATTTTCATTCTTATTACTCCTGAAACTTGTTTGAACAACCTATCTTGGCAAAATCAAAAGCCCAACCATTAACAACAGTAGTAGAAGGAGAAGTATAATTACTGTCACCTTCAGAAGCCATTCCATCAAGGGCCAGGAGAGCAAGGGAAATAATGAGGGCCTGCAATATCTCCTTCTATGGTAGCTTTTGAACTGCTTCATGGACATCTTCTGTCATGTCTTTAAACATTGAAGTTTCTCATCAAATCCTCATATTTTCAGAGTAATACTGTGGGAGCCTCAATTTTATTTCCTAGGAATTTGTTAGTTCCCATGAATATAAATATACATTGATAATGGTGGCTTTAGTAAAAGAGATTATCATTCATTTGGTTTGTACCGCTATCAGATAAAGCCTCCTATATCATACTGTCTAATTCCAGCTTTCTTTCAGCCTCAGCTCTTCAACTGCTCAAGCTGCTGCTTATGCTGTGATTTATCATTTGTCCATCCTCCCATTTTGACATTTTCTTGTTAGAAAAGGACCATATTGTTTTAGCTACTGATGTGTCACAAAAAAGAGTAATAATATGTTGGGAAGCAAAGCATGATAAAGCTAAATGCAGAGGGGGAACCGTACCAACAATGTTGGAAGAAATTACCACAAGAATTACGGAGTAATTACTACAGTCTACAGTGGTAAGAAAGAGTGAAACTCAAGGCACAATGAAGGTTTATATAACAGAGAGGAAACTCAGGCTTCCTTAGCTTCACATGTGAGAGGTTCAAGGGAAACTATACTTGCCTGGGGAACTGAAAAAGTCCCACCCATAGGAGTAGATTGCATTTTGGAAATCATCAAGAGAAGTGGCTTGACATGAAAGGTAAATCATTAGAAAATGGACAATGCAATCATGTAAAAAGGTGGAGAAAATCTGACGATAAAAGAAAATGAGAAGTCAAAGACGAGTCACCCAATCTATGCTTAAACTAGGATTAATGAGTCTTGATAGGATCCTTGAAATAAGAGACTAAAAAGAGGGCCCTTGGCCCCTATAAGACTTAAGACCCTTTCTATTCATTATGATTTTCCACATTGATCAACTCCTCTAAGTGGATTTAGAATATGGAGCCATAATATTGATTATTTCATTGGTACTTTCCTCACCCACCATTATGCTGGGAGCTTGATTGACTAAATGATCTCAAACAGCATTGTTCTCACATAGGGTATGATATGCATTAAAATTCAAGAGAAAGAAACTTCCAAGAGTGTGTATCTCCCCACCAAAAATATGGAGGAGCCAATTTTGGAACAAATGGGAGCTCAGTTTTAGAAAAGAGACAAGCATGGATTTGGTTTTTCCTCATTTAGAAACAAGAAATGGACAACATGACAGCAACCATAACATGGCAAAATTTAGGTTAGATTGGTGTAATGTCCCTACTAGTTAGAGATCATTGACCTGCAAAACAGACTGTTAGAATGCAACAAATATATAACTAATCTAATTTGCAATTAAACTTCCATTACTTAATTAACACTAACCTCAATTCCTCTTTAATAAAAAGGATACGAGTGCAATACTGGGACATGTCCATAGGCGGCTGTGCAGCTTGCCTTCTTGGAACCCATCTTGGTTCCAAGCCATACCAGGAAATCGAAGGTTAATTCGATTCCTGTCTTGGATGTAATTTCTTACACCCAAGCCATCCAGGAAATCGAAGGTTAATTCAATTCTTGTCTTGGATATAATTTCTTGCACCCAAGCCATGCCAAGGAAGACCATCATATTTGATCAATTCCTTGCCTTGGATGATGCATCTCACCATCCAAGTCCATCAGAGAGGACCGGCCAGATCTGTCTCTTCTTGAATGAACTTTGTCAACCAAGCCATAACATATATGCATATAGATACTCAGTATATACTACCTACCAGGGATTATCATAACCCCTGCATTAGACTAAGGGATTCTTCCCAATAGCCTCCATCATATAGCCACATCATTCATATTACATTCTACAATTTATTATCATTTTCATTCCATAATCTACCTTTACATATTCCTATATTAACATGTATTCAGTAACATATATTCAGAAAATATTCATTAACATGTTCTCAAAAAAGTTCATTAACATATATTCATGACTATTCATTAACGTATATTCACAAATATTCATTAACATATATCTAGAACTATTCATTACTATATATGTGTGTGTGGCACACACATATATATCCTCTATGAACCACAAACATCACTTACCTATTGCAGTCTGCAGTCTGTTGTTGAAGCTCCTAGACCGTAGTCTGCTTGCTATCCTCCCGTCTCCCTTCCTGTTGTATCACTTGTAATGTCCCCTACTAAGTTAGGCTTGTTTTAACCATAATTAATCAATCTCGACATACTTTGGCTTAAACTAAATTGATTAGGAGACAGAACTATCTTTAACATGAACCCAATCAGTGATAACAAGAACATAGGCTTCTTCTTGATATAATCTTAAACATTCCATCTGATTTATATACTAATATTTATTATTAATATATATATATTTATATACGTTATTTATTCTTAGATGTTATCATTATATTACTACAGATGCAAAACTTATAATAATAATAATTATATTATTATTATTATTATTATTATCTAAATTTATATTACTATTAAATTCTACATAAGAATGTTATCAGGTTTCATATATTAAGCATACATATTAAGCACATCCCATGCATACCACCAAGAACACAAATGTTACTCCCTGTAACTCCATAACAATTATGTTCTAATCTGATCGTAGATGATATATCCTTCTTTTTTCCCTCTTCCCATCATTCTCTTTTTATACCTCCCGATAGTCATGTCTCTTTGGAGTAATCTTTCCTTGAGGAGACGAGTCTCATACTAATTGCTTAATTGCTGTTTTGGGGAATTGTGTATTTTTTCTTTATAAATGCTGACTAGTCAAACTACTATCTTATTGATAACTATTATTTTCTTATTGGAATTGTACCTTGTGTTGTCCGTAAAAATTATGGAGGATCGACCCACGATGTTAATGTAATACTCCATATTGAAAGCGATCAGCAATTATAACAGTCAGTTCTAACAAACCCGATATCTATGTAAAACATTATCGCTCAGGTTGCTTTCCATCTTATAGTCATTGGTGTATATTTGTTCTATTACTAATCATAAGCTTGCTGCCACAGAACAGAGTTCTGACCAAGATCGCTACCTTCATAGGTTTCTAACTTACTCCGCGATTACTCTCCCGTGATTCCCCCTTAATATTACTTGTGCTTTAGTATAATATAGGGGGAAGTGGTGACTCAAGGAAGGGTCACCACCTTCTAACAGCAAGGTTACGTGGGATCCTTGGGCCCATACATTTAATGAGTTCATTAACAAATTAACTTTTTTTTTTATAAGTATTTATTAATTGACAATAATAATTAATTAATAATAGCATCAAATAAAAAATATTAATTAATAGGTAAATATTAAATAATAAATAAACATTGATAATATTTATTGTTTAATATTCTTAATGATGTTAATGTTTATAATATAATGTTAATTTATTTTATTTGGATATTTCAAAATATTATTATCAATGAATATTAATCAAATGATATTTAATAAATAAATAAATATTTAATAATTTCAAATAATCATTCATTGATAATTAATATATTGATTAATAATAATTATTGTTTCATTTATGCTCTACATAATGATCAAGGAGGGGACATAACAGTCCGCCCTTCCCGAAATTGCTTGTCCTCAAGCAATTGACATTTTTTCTCAAATTGAATCATCTCCTAATATACATGAAGTATACATTATACATGTACGACACATAGATATGAGCAAGACATTAAGCATATACACTGCAAGGTATGAATATACACATGAAAATACTTACGTTATAATCATACATATGAATACACAAGGTATGAAACACTCATATGAATACGCATAAGCATATAGGACATGAAGCATACCTACAAATATATGAGCATTCATTCAAGGCATACAAATATTTTTAAAGCATATGAAACAAACGCTCATTGGATAGTTGCAAGTCATGAATCATGGATGTATGTAAGGCACGAAGTACATGTCAGACATAAGGCAATGAATACATCAAGCACATAAAGCATGAAACTGTACACTCTATTATACCTAGCAGACATTAAACATACATGAGAAATTTCCTCATGGAGTAAACAAGTGTGAGGCAAACACAAATACACATATGAAGGGTATGCTTGGAGTAAGCATACATTTGCCAATCAATTCATATCTTCGGAACTTTTCTAGATCAACCAAAGTACAACCACAATGATTTACTTCCCATAGATAAATGAGACTCCTCTTCCCTATTCTGCTAACATTACAAGATGGAAGATTTACTGTGCCAAGGGCGCATGACACAGTCTACATGCGACTCCCTCAAGGTTTGCTACCCGTCTTGGGACATTTTCGCCATGTGACCGATTTACTCTGCCTTTCCCCCACACACTCCCTATCTTTGCAAATATTAGAGAAAGGCGAAGAATCCCATCACTACAGAAATATTTGAATTACATTGTCAATTATTTACTTAGGGCAAGAAAGTTTCAAATGAATACACATGTAAAGCACATAAATATGGGCAAGGTATTAAGCATATTCATAAGCATTCATACCACTAGCCTTTAAAGAAGGAAGCATGTACATAAGTACATAGAACATGAAGCATATGAAACTTGTATGAATATACACATGGCATGAGCTAGGTAAGGAACATACATGAAGAATGAATTTATTATTCACACATATTCACAAGGTAGGAAGCATATGCTTGTAAGGAATGAAATATTCATCTGGAAAGTACACACATTATAAAGCAATGTTGTAGTTTTGTCCCACGGGATGGCAGGATCATGCTCTGATACCACTGTAATGTCCCTACTAGTTAGAGATCATTGACCTACAAAACAGACTGTTAGAATGCAACAAATATATAACTAATCTAATTTGCAATTAAACTTCCATTACTTAATTAAAACTAATCTCAATTCCTATTTAATAAAAAGGATACGGGTGCAATACTGGGACATGTCCATAGGCGGCTGCTCGCCTTATTGGAACCCATCTTGGTTCCAAGCCATACCAGGAAATTGAAGGTTAATTCGATTCTTGTCTTGGATATAATTTCTTACACCCAAGCCATCTAGGAAATCGAAGGTTAATTTGATCCCTGTCTTGGATGTAATTTCTTACACCCAAGCCATCCAGGAGATAGAAGGTTAATTCGATTCCTGTCTTGGATGTAATTTCTTACATCCAAGCCATGCCAAGGAAGACCATCATATATGATCGATTCCTTGCCTTGGATGATGCATCTCACCATCCAAGTCCATCAGAGAGGACCAGCCAGATCTATCTCTTCTTGGATGAACTTTGTCAACCAAGCCATAACATATATGCATATAGATACTCAGTATATACTGCCTACCAGGGATTATCATAACCCTTGCATTAGACTAAGAGAATTTCTTCCCAATAGCCTCCATCATATAGCCACATCATTCATATTACATTCTACAATTTATTATCATTTTCATTCCATAATCTACCTTTACATATTCCTATATTAACATGTATTCGGTAACATATATTCAGAAAATATTCACTAACATGTCCTCAGGAAAGTTCATTAACATCTAAAAATCAACATATATTCATGACTATTCATTAACGTATATTCACAAATATTCATTAACATATATCTAGAACTATTCATTAACGTGTATTAAAATATTCATTACTATATATGTGTGCGTGTGGCACACACGTCCACACACATATATATCCTATGTGAACCGCAGACATCACTTACCTATCACAGTCTGCAGTCTGTTGTTGAAGCTCCTAGACCGTAGTCCGCTTGCTATCCTCCCGTCTCCCTTCCTGTTGTATCACTTGTAATGTCCCCTACTAAGTTTAGGCTTGTTTTAACCATCCATAATCCATCTCGACATACTTTGGCTTAAACTAAATTGATTAGGAGACAGAACTATCTTTAACATGAATCCAATCAGTGATAACAAGAACATAGGCTTCTTCTTGATATAATCTTTAACATTTCATTTCATTTGATTTATATACTAATATTTATTATTAATATATATATATATATAAAATTTATTCTCAAATATTATCATTATATTACTA
Organism: Cryptomeria japonica; assembly: GCF_030272615.1. NCBI lineage: Eukaryota > Viridiplantae > Streptophyta > Pinopsida > Cupressales > Cupressaceae > Cryptomeria > Cryptomeria japonica. Next base: position 410,724,312 of record NC_081412.1, on the reverse strand, counting down.
CAGATGCAGAACTTAAAAAACATTATTATTATTATTATTATTATCTAAATTTATATTATTGTTAAATTCTGCATAAGAATGCTATCGGGCTTCATATATTAAGCATACATATTAAGCACATCCCATGCATACCACCAAGAACACAAATGTTACTCCCTGTAACTCCATAACAGTTATGTTCTAATCTGATCGTAGATGATATATCCTTTTTTTTCCTTCTTCCCATCATTCTCTTTTTATACCTCCCAATAGTCATGTCTCTTTGGAGTAATCTTGAGGAAACGCGTCTCATAATAATTGCTTAATTGCTGATTTGGGGAATTGTGTATTTTTTCTTAATAAGTGCTGACTAGTCAAACTACTATCTTATTGATAACTATTATTTTCTTATTGGAATTGTACCTTGTGCTATCCGTAAAAATTATGGAGGATCGACCCACGATGTTAATGTAATACTCCATATTGAAAGCGATCAACAATTATAACATGTGTAGATGCTTGCGGTGGCATCACGATTGATCGTTTGAAAAATGTTGGGTCTTCCTCTTCGATGGATGACCCTCTCGCATCCCAGATTGTTGTTGGATCTTCTGTTGTCCCTGCCTCTCTGGATGATGGCTCTATTCCTCCTAATGTTGGGAGGTCCTCTATTCTGGACCCATCCTCTTGGCAAAAGACTGCTACTAGGGTTGAGGAGGGATGGATTACTATTAAAAGTAAAAAATCTAAATTGTCCCAGTCCTCTTTTGATATGACCCTTCGATCCCACAAGGGTAGGACAAATTCTTGATCCTTCCTGGTTGGGTTAGGGCTGCTGGTTTTTTGCAGCCTGTTGGTTTTTGGTGGGGGTATTTAATGTTGTTCCCCTTCTTTTGATTGGCTGGGCCGAGTCTCTTTTGTGTTCTGTTTCTTTGAGTGGACTTTCAAGTTTATCTTTCGGTTCGGGTTGCAGGTCCTTCTAAAACCTGTCTTGTATAGGGTTTTTGGTCCCTTAAAAACTTGTTTTTCCTTAATCAAAAACAATTATAACAGTCAGTTCTAACAAACCCGACCTCTACGTAAAACATTATCGCTCAGGTTGCTTTCCATCTTATAGTCATCGTTGTATATTTGTTCTATTACTGATCATAAGTTTGCTACCACAGAATGGATTTCTGACCAAGATCGTTACCTTCATAGGTTTCTAACTTACTCCTCGATTACTCTCCCGTGATTCCCCCTTAATATTACTTGTGCTTTAGTATAATATAGGGGGAAGTGGTGACTCAAGGAAGGGTCACCACCTTCTAACAGCAAGGTTACGTGGGATCCTTGGGCCCATACATTTAATGAGTTCATTAACAAATGAACATTTTTTTTAATAAGTATTTATTAATTGATAATAATAATTAATTAATAATAGCATCAAATAAAAAATATTAATTAATAGGTAAATATTAAATAATAAATAAACATTGATAATATTTATTGTTTAATATTCTTAATGATGTTAATGTTTATAATATAATGCTAATTTATTTTATTTGGATATTTCAGAATATTATTATCAACGAATATTAATCAAATAATAATATTTAATAAATAAATAAATAAATATTTAATAATTTCAAATAATCATTCATCGATAATTAATATATTGATTAATAATAATTATTGTTTCATTTATGCTCTACTTAATGATCAAGGAAGGGACATGACAATTGGGCTGAAAGAAATCAGAAATTATTTTTGTGCATGTGCACCAAAATATGCGTTCTTAAATTTTTTTATAGTATTTTCTGTATTCGGCAACATCACTTGAGATGTGATTGGATGTTTTGTAAAATTACTTATGAAGCTCTAACCATACAGTGTCCATGCATATTGGTCATACAAAAATTTATGTTCAGGAGACATTCTTTTATACTCTAGTTATCGTTAACAAAGTTTGAGGACTCAGACTCAGACTTGATTCAGTAGGCCAAAATTTTGACTTGGACTCAGGACTTAGCAAAAAAGAAAACCGTAGAATTACACTAAAAGCAAAAGATGACAACTTTAACCTTATTCATGTAATTCCACTCCTAGACCCCCTCATTGTAATCAAATTTCTTATATGACAAAAAATATGCATTTATAGGGCAAAAATATAATTGTTTTTTACTTATTTTTCCACTTTTGTTGGCTTGTTGCCCTTTTATTCCTGCCCAAATGCCTGTCTTCTCTGCTCCTTCCTTGCTACTTCACTTTTCAGACTTGAAATGGATGACTTTGAGCCAAAAAATGAAAAAAAAAAATCACTTTTTGTTGTTTTAATGTGCCTGACAAACCGAGCTTGGGACTTGGCGAGTCCTTGCGCAAGACTTGGCCGAGTAGGAATTGTGCCTTGCACACACTCCCCATCATCGACAGGGTCCCCCCCCTTTCTTTTCGTTGTTTGCCTCCTTGAGGTCCTGAGTAGGAGTTTTGCAAGTAGGCGGAGTGGATAGCAACAGTGAGAAATTTGAGCTTGAAGAAGATGATTCGACTTGAAATTGAGATACCTTGAGTCCTGAGTCCTAAGTCCTAAAGATTTCGCACCTCGAAAATAGGGATTTGACGAGCAGCCTGGATGCATTGAAATGTTGATTGCAATTCCTTTTGCAAGGGAAAATGGAACAAAGAAGAACCTAAGGCAAAAATGCAAATGTTGACACAAAAAGAAAACAAGTCAAAATCTTGCAAAAATACCAAAAGAGCCGAAGTTTGTCAAAATCTCATAAAAGTGCCAAACTGGCCGAAGTTTGTCAACATCTTACAAAAGTGCCAAAATGACCGAAGTTTGTCAAAATCTCGCAAAAGTGCCAAAATGGCTGAAGTTTGTGAAAATCTCGCAAAAAATGCCAAAATGGCCGAAGTTTGTGAAAATCTCGCAAAAAATGCCAAAATGGCCGAAGTTTGCAACTTGAAAGAAGGCGTTTAGTGTAAAGCCGGAAAATCACTCATTTTGTCCAAAGAGGCCGAAATTCACATTTTACAAGAAAGCAAAATCCCTAAGGCAAACAAAATCGCACTTCTTGACTGATTTGACCAAATTTAGTGAAAAGGGGACTTTCTTGCATTTTTGCTCTCAAATCCTAACTTTCCCCTTTAAGTGGCACAATTTTAAATCAAAAAGTGACATAAAGTAAAGGGGATTCAAATTGTTTTTAAAAAAGGAAACACCTTTCATCTTTGCTGAAACAAAGCCCGATATCGCCCTATAAATTTAATATTTGTTAAATTTATTTAATTTTGCGAGGTGATTAATTCAAGTCGAAATTGATTGTTTGCAGATCGATGTCATCAAGAAGAGTTAAAGTGGCAACCTGAAATGCAAATTGGAGACATAATCGTGATCAAAGCTAGGAAAGCAAAGATGCAGAGCGCAAGATGAAAACGAAGCACAGAGAAGCATGCCACCACCTGAACCACAAAGTTGAAGTCCACCTTCAAGACTGAAGACAAAGAACACTCAGAATGCTACAAGTGTATGCATTCCCAAAAATACACAGCTGGAATTAATTCTAGAAAATCAGTTGTAAAATTGATTTTGTTTTAATGTAAAAGGACTGCTTGTGGGCCCTGCCTAATATTTTTAAAGAAAAGGGGTTGCACAGGTCAATTATTTCCAACTACCAAATTGACCAAATTGATGTCAAATAGTGGTTGATAGCTAGAAAAGTGGTTGGGAGGACAACTAAAGAGTTACTAGGCATGGGTTAAAGCTGTCAAGTTCTAGAAGGCAAATCAGGACTGTTGGATGCAGTCAATCCTGGCCTCTAATTCAATTTGTTAAATCTATAAAAGGCAGGATGCCTCTCATTGTAAAGGGTTAGAATAAGTTAGATTTTTTTTAGAGGCTAGAATCAATTAGATTATTAGGAGTGGCATAGAACTACTGCAAAAATTGTTGTAATGGTAGCTGAAGCAAATATATGAACATTGAATATGGTGTTTGTTGTCTTTGTTTTCTTTTGTTTGCATGGTTTCCCTTCAGTTGGTTAGTTAGAGTTCAATGATTTTAATAGCAAAGTGTGAGGGTATTTGATGCATTTCAGGTTCATACAATTGGTGATCTGTTGATTGTAGGTCAGTGTGCATGGTTAGTCTGAACCCAAAACTGTGCATGGTTTACTTGTAGGTGTTTGTTTTAGGTTGCGCCAGGATTGGGTGCCTAGATGAATCCCCATAATCTAAAAATCCATTTATCCTTTGGATCTTGCATCGTTCTTGTCGAATTGTGAGGATGTCTCTAGCCGAAACAAGAACTGGTTTATCAAAATCTGTCTACCCGCTACATTAGTTGTTATCATCACTGTCCTTAAGATCCCCGAACCCTTCCCTTTTGATTTTATTTCCCAGTCTAAGAATCGCATCATTTTAGATGCAGACCAACTTTTAAACGTAAGGCCCCTTGTGTTACTAGCAAAACACATCAAATCACTGAGCTATCCTGCACTCATGACCTGACATTTGGAACCTTGAGGTTGTCCCCTTTGATCAACTAAAACGGCATTAGGGATTCCTTATTCAAGAGAGGATAGAACACTCGACCGGAGAGAGTTGTAGTAATACAAATTTAGCCACATCAACGGGACTCTTCAAGACACAGCTCGCAAGTCCTTGGTGAGTTGACTCACCAAGCTCTTGGACTCGCAAGTCCCATAAGTCATGGGAAGTACTTGTAGAGTCCTAAATCTATGATTGTTACAACATTAGGTGTTAATGATACTAGTTTAGGACTCTTTTCGAGTTACTCTTTTGTCATCACATAATTTCAATTTTTCCTTTATAGACTCCTTACAATAATGCAAATAATGATTTCAAAAAAGAACCCAAGAATTTGAACTTTGAACTCTTATACAGCTTATAATTAATAAATAGAAACAATCCCCAAGAATTTAGTAAAAATATTTTCTATCAATTGTTGAAGATACCTATTACTAGTTTCATGCTTTGATCTAGTCAAGAACACCCACAAGAAGAGTGGAAACACATTAAAGAAATCATATATTAAATGGTAGTAGGACTACAATGCATACATAAATACAAAGAGAAAATGATTTTGAATTCAGAATGACATACAAAGGTGAGAACATAGAGGTGGGTTAAAGAAAAGGCTAAGTGGTGGGTTCCAACATTAGCATGAATGGTGGACCTAAGGCAAGTTCAAATTTGATGGCTAACGCTTCATCTCTAGTACAATATTTATTATGTTTATGTCTAAAACATTGCTCTTAAAATGATGCATGGTTCAAGATAATAGCAAGAAACTTTAGAGACTATATAACCTAGAATCCCTTGAAACTATGAGCATTCCACCTAAAATTTTGCTTTTCTTCCAATACTATCCTTAAAAAAATGATTTTCAATGTTTTGTTGGCAATGGCGTTGCAGCCTTTGGATTATGACTTGCAACAGGACCCAAAATGTGCCCATTGTTGCTGTGAGTGCTAAGCAGGCCGATGGCCAGTGAAGAAATAGAACAACAATCTACAATGGGTATTTCTTCCTCCCTGTCATGTTTCATGAAACAAGAATTTTCACCCAAACATACTACATATTTTAGCACCTAGCCCACTAAAAACCTTGATGGAAATTATAGATTTGTGAAATGTAACAATTATGCAATGTGTGAAATTTTGAACAAGACCAAAAGAGTTGTTTGTCCTATAGGCTATAACTTAATAGATAATAGTTGCATAAACAAAAATTTGGAATAATCTGCTCATCCATACAAATATGAAAAAAATAATTACACCTTATACAATAAAATTGAAATTACTTATAAATGGGTGGTGAAAGGAAATCCATGCCCCAATTTCATTCAACAAAAGCAACCAGTTTTGTTGTGACAGATAGGACAAAACACAAAGATTGCAGATTTGTTGAAAAGTGAGGAGTACATAGATCTCTGTCGACTATCAAGAGTTTTGGTGTTTTAGTGGTGGAAAGGAGCAAGATAATGAGAAAGTGGAAAGTGGAAGCAAACCAAGGGCTTCATCAACAACAAATGACAGTGCAAATGTGTGGATATCAAGGCACAATTCGTCAAGGAATAGGTGAGTCCCACATCTCCGCCAGTCTAAGTATAAATATTCTCCAAGAATCTTTTTAAATGGTGTTCTTTTTAAACTATCAAACAAGGCAATTTGCATCAAGTCAAAATATGTTTAAACAATGAAAGAGAAACAAGGGGAAAATAGTGAAAGAGAGGGAAACTGAGATCAAGAGGTTTACCATAGAAGCTTGCCATGTCTTTTTTTCGAAATTAAAAGAATTGATTGAAGACTCCTAGGCTAATTTTATTTCCCATAGGCCAAGATAAAATGGGGGAAAGAAATTAATAATAATAGTTTATGTGTGCGGGAAAAGTGGGTCAATAGAACTTAAAATGTAAAAAAATGAAGCCTAAGGAGCCTTGCTCACACACCCACAGGACTTCTTGGTGCAAGCTATGGAGTCATGAGGGATGACTCAACTTCCCAAGGTTGGTTCCATGGTTCTCTATCTCACAAGGTCCCTCAAACCAATGTCTTTGCTCTTAGATCACTGAGCAAAGTGGTTTAGGGATGACAAATGCAAGAACGAGGGATGCTTTGGTTGATTTTATTATGAAATGCATCCTAAGCTATGCATGATCTTACAAATGCAATAAACTAGATTATAAGATGACAAGATTGGTAGCAAGACCATCCTAGCATGATATATTAGTCTATGATTAAGCTAAATGACAAGGAAAATACTCTAAACATGCATATTTAGATTAATTCCTATTTAAAAGAGAGGCTAAATGATGAGCATAAATGAGATATTAAAGCTTGGATGGATTTGAGTATAAGTATGATGCTAAAGACTTGGATATATCAAAATGGAGGAATGAGAGCTCTATTTATAGCAAAAATAGGGCAATGGATGGCCAGGATTGAAAGAGTTAATCAAGGGTTGAGTTTGAAAGTTGCTCAATCCATGTTTGCAATTTGCACCAATGAAATGGTGACAATTGTCAACATAAGGTTGGGTTGAGAAGAGAGGTAGGAAGCATTAAATGTTTGAGAAGACCTCATGGTTACCTTAAGAGGTAAGGGTTAAGGTTAGGTTAGGGTTATCCAATGGGTAAAGGTTTTACCCAAAAGATAAACTCTTGTGCAAAGGATTAAGGACTAACCATGGTCAAAGCAATAAATGCTTGATGAGACCCTTGGGTTACATGGAGATTGAGTTTAGAGAAAGTCTTTAATCATGCTGGAGGGTTGAGTTAACCATTAATGGTTTGGAAGAGAAAGTTGTTGGAGACTTGAAGCCTTTAATGGTTATCAAAGACTTTGAGGATTTGAGAAGTGACTTCCTCTTGCTTAGGGATGTGACAATATTTAGGAGATAGGTTAGGCTAATTTAGAAGTGATTAGAAGAATCTAGAATAGGGTTAGGAATAGGGTTTAGGAGGCAAGTGGGACATGTAGGAAAATGCAAGTGGGTGAGGGATAATAGGTTTAATTAAAATAAATTGTTTTATTTTAATTTGGTTGCAAGTGGAGGTTTTTAAATAAATTAGATTTATTTAATTGGGATTCCCTATTTAATTAAATGTAAATTTAATTAAAAGGTTTAGAAGAATAGATTTAATTAAATAAAATGATTTATTCAATTAAATGACCTAAAAGGGGTTAATTGAATTTAATTAAATAAATTGAGTAATTTACTTAATTAAATAGAGGAATGTGGATAATTTAATTAAATCAGATTTAATTAAATAGAGAAATGAACATAAAATATGCATTTAGGAAAATAGTCATTTTTATACGTCTGCAGTTTATATGGAACCCAATAACTTTATTTTCAAAAGGGCAACTTAAATATTAGTATAGGTCTATATGATTTTATTTTAAAAGTTTTTTCAGACATTTGATAAGATTATTTTTTTTTAAAGGTGTTCTTTAAACACTAGGAGGGGAAAATGAATTCGAATGGAGGACCTAAAGATAGCCATAAAAGAAAGTCATTTTCTCAAAACGCTCTTGTCTATTAGAGATGATTCCATCCTAAAATCATAATTGTGCTAATTTCTTGAGGGTTGATGAAGAATTTGAAGTTATTTTCAAATGCTATAGTTTTGCTACAATGTGTGGGTTAGATTTCCTAATTTTTAAGGATTTTCAAATTTGTTGCTTTTCATGAGGATTTTTAGTCATCGAGTGGTTGTTTCTAGCCATTGTACCAATTCTCCTTGCTACAAATTATATATTGTTGACTTTGAGAGTTTCAAGGGTTCTAAGTGGTGTTTCAGATATTTGTTGTTGTTTGGAGGGATACTAAGTGTTGTGTTTGAGTGTTGTTGCTATGTGGGAGATATGTAGTAGTGTTTTTTGGAGGGTTGTCAAACCACTCCAACCTTGATTTTCCCCTTCCAAGCATTGTGACCAATTTTGCCATCATCTGCCATCCTATTTTAGTCAATGTTGAGCTTGGTTTCAGTCACAAACTAGTGAGTATCCATAGAAAACACTCAAAATCTAGCCATCAAAGATTGTTACAGACTTGCCATCATTTGTTCTAGTAGTCGTACAACAAGATTTGGCATAATTGTGATTGGAATTGTTGTAAAAATATTTAAAATTGTAGTGTTTGTATATCTTATGTTATAAAAATATTTGAAGAAATAATTAGTTGTTGCAGCCTTAATAGAGGTCTTAATATTGCATGAATTTTGGGATAAATTATTGGTTTCACACTACTAGTCATTATCGCATTAAATTAGGAAATACAAAGGCGTAGGGATTATGAATATTCTAATTTTCAGCTACCATAAATTGGATTACTCCTAGTGTTTAAATCCATTCTTCATGATAATATCAACCAATAATCTACTATCACACTTGAATATTATTGGCTTGTGAGGGTTACCAAAGCTCATACCTACGAGGTTGAATATTTGATTGATAAGGATTTTGCAAGATTGTTCTTTTGTTGATCAACATTAATATTAATAGGTTTGGCATTCAAAGTTGGTATTTTTTCATCATTTTAGCTTGCATGCATTAGAAAAATTGTTTGATTCCTACACTTATTTGATTGGGGACTCTGCACAATTAACACTTCAAGGGAAAACAAAATACAGACATCATGTTAGTGTAAATGGAGTCATTATACACCTACTTAGCTAATCTCCTTTTTAGGATTGATCTATTCACATTTAGCTTAAATTTACTTAGGCTATTTTATGCTTTTGTCTCACTTCATAGCATTGAGACATGTGTCCTCATCACTTGACACACCTAGTGCATGAAGAGAACGTGGTTATTTTGAAAGGTGGGGGGGTGAGGTGAATCAGTATAACAACCATTTTTACCAATTAAATAGTATCACTTCTATCAACCACAATAGTATTATTTACTAAATTCCAACAATCATGCACATAAGAACTCAATAACACAATGTTTACATGGAAACCCTAATGGGAGAAAACCACGACAAATCAATGCTTTTATATTATTCTTCTTTTCCAATGTTTGTAGGGACCAACCTACTAGAGGCACTAACCCCTAACTTAGTTTGTGAGAACCAACCCATTAGAAGCACCAACTCCCACTTTTGAATTTGTAGGCATCAACCCACTGAAAACACCAATCCCCACAACTAAGCACCAACTCAACAAGAGACACCAATCTCTTATTTGATAGACACCAACCTACGAATTCTTAAATGGATGATATTTTTCTCCCTTCCTCACAAATTTGATTACAACTTCTAATTCGAATGATGCATATCTTTCCTTGACAAATCTGACCCAAGCTTATTTACTATTCTTTCTTCACAAATCTGATCACAACTCAAGCAATAAACTTTTTTCACAAGTCTAATTACAAGCATCCACAATTCTTTCAAAATTTGATCACAAATGTGGCTTTGTCCTCCCTCAAATTTCTGCTATATAGTAATGTATCATAAGTTCTTCTCTTCACAATCTACTTATCCTCCTCTATAGATTTGCCATATATTTTTCTTCAATTTCTGCAAGAACTCCTTTATACTTGCATGATTACTTCTCCCAATTTTGGTATAGACTCTTTTAATTTTGCATTTGTATCACATTAAATTTAGCATACGTTTGCTCCAAGAACATATGAATTTTATTGCAAGGCTTTATTAAACATTCTTTATCTTCTTGGATGATGTGTTATGCTTGTTGGATATTAGAGTTGTTGGAATGTGTTGTTGTCATTGATGTCAACATATTCCTGTGTTGCAGATAATAGGTTTGTTGCAGAGAGTTGGTTTGGGTGATCTATTGCAGATGTGCTGATGTGGATTAATGGGTTTTGAGATACTTATCTGTAGATGATTCAATATGAGTTTTAGTGTTTCAGAAGGTGATTTAATCGATTTATGTGATCCGGTGTGATGGTTGGTTTTGTATTGTAGAGTTGTGATTTTTGGATTGTATTACTCCAGAATTAATTCCTTATGTTGTGCAGATTTTGGAGTGTTTGGGACGTTCATGTGTGTCCTTAGATCGGGTGGTTCATGATTTGGAACTTCACAAGCATATCTTTCAGTTTGTCAGGTGGTGTTCTTGAGCTCTAGTGATGAAATAATGATGATTCTTGTTATTTGAGTTGTTGCGGTTATTGCAGTGGAATTCATGTTGCTTGTTGATGTTCTCTAATCATGCTCTATGTGTTTTGGTGGTCCGCATTATTGAAGATTTTATTGGTCTGGTAGTATTTTTCATGTTATGCGACATATTTGGTGGTTTAGCGTCATGTGGATGACCTTGGTGAATTATTTGATGGTGTTGCATGTTTGAGGATTTGATTTGAGTCCATGCTATGTCCTTGCTGACATTGTAATGGTTCGGTTATGGATTTATGTACCGTGTGATGTAATTTTGTAATTAAGTCTTATGTGTTGAGTCGACCTTAAGGTTAAGGTTGATTATTTGTATAAATAAGTGTTGTCATATAAGATGTGTGTATGTGGTTGTGTCCATGATCTGTGAGAGTATTGTATGTGTGAACAAGCGAATTTATCCTTCGATAATGGAGAAGAGTAGAGAAGTGTTGTGTAGACAGTGTGCTTAACCGGAACTATGATAAGGCATTTGGAGATGCTATTCTTTCAGTTCATGTAATCTGGATTGATGTCCGATCTTTGTAAGGCAGTGAGACTTCCCAGGGTTGTAGCTCTTTGTTGTTTTTGGGAAGTGAGCTCTAGGTAGTGTGCATTCCCCATTGTAATATTTACACATACTACTACAAAGTACCATCATATTGTGGGTAGGTTCCCATCATGGTTTTTCCCTTGACCGGGTATTCCATGTCAAAAATCCATGTGTTATGTGTGTTGTTGATGTGGTGTTTATCTTTTCTATTGTTGTTCCTGATCAGATCTAAAGTTGTGATTAATTTGTTTGAGTTTGGTGAAAACTGATTCACCTTCGCCCTCCCTCTCAGTTTTCTTGCGTTGTTGTTGCCAACAATTGGTATCAAAGCCAGATCCTCTGGAAGGAGCTTGACCACTTAGGGAGATCCGAGATGGCAACTGTTGTTTTCAAGGAGAGTTTGAGATTTGATGGAACTAATTACTCTATATGGAAGAACTAGATGGAAGTCCACTTGAATTATCTTGGAGAAGATTATTGGAAGATTACAAAGAATGCATACATTGTTCCTCTGAATGGTCCTATTACTACAACTGAGATCAAAGATGTTGAACATAACATAAGAGCTAAAGAAGCATTGTTGAGCTCCCTGATTAATGCAGAGATGACTAATGTGATGGGATTGCAAACTGCACATGAGATCTAGGAGAAGCTAGAAACCCTATATGAAGGAGAAAAACATGTGAAAGTTGCTAAATTGCAGAGATTGAAAGGAAAAAATGAGTTGTTGGGAATGGAAGAAGATGGGAATATTTCATCCTTTATGGCTAAAGTGAATGATCTTGTGTTAAACATCAGGTGTGACGGTGGAGTCCTTGAAGAAGATGAGATTGTGGCTAAAGTGTTGAGATCTTTGCCTCTTGCTTATAAACACAAAGTTGTTGCTATTGATGAAATTCGGACTGTGACAAGAGATAAGCTTGTTGGTAAGCTTATTGCTTTTGAGTTGAGCGAACTTGGTGAATCACATGGCAAAATTGAGACTGCATTTAAAGCTACTGTATCCGGGAAGCAAAAGTTCAAATAGGGTTTCCAGATATGAAAGAGAAATGAGAGAGATGGAAGAATAGGAAAGAGAATTAGTTCAAGATCTTGAAGCACTTATTGCCAAAAGATTGCCTAAGGGATCCAGTAAGTATGAAGGGAAGTTACCTTTGAAATGTTTTTCATGCAATAAGATTGATCATTTATCTTCTAGGTGTCCGGAAAGAGCTAAAAGAGTGTCAAAGTATGATAAGACTTACAAGCCTAATCGAAAGTATAAATATCAGAAGAAGTCTTATTATGCTAATGATGAACGTGTGACAAATGATGAGTCTGAGAAAGGGAATTCAGAAGATGAATTTGTGTTCATTGCTATCAAGGAAGATGATCTGGTATCTATTGATTCTAAAAGTTGTATTGTTGAAGAGAAAGATGAGTGGGTGATTGGCAGTGGTTGTTCACATCACATGACAGGTGATAAAGGTAAATTTATGAATATGGAGAAGTATGATGGTGGTGTAGTAAGATTTGGAAACAACAAAGCTTATGTAATCCGTGGTAGAGGTTCTATATCTCTTGATGGTAAGCATAATACTAATGATGTTTTATATGTTGAAGGTTTGAAGCATAATCTTTTGAGTGTTGGACAGATGGTTGATAAGGGATATGATTTACAATTCAAGAATGGGAAATGTAAGATCTGAAATAGCTTTGATATAGAGATCGCATCAAAGACTAAGACTAAAGGTAATATCTTTCATCTAAATGCTAGTGAGAAAAGTTGTTTGATTGCTCAGATTGATGAGAGTTGGTTGTGGCATAGAAGAATGTGTCATGTTAATTTTGACTGCATGATTAAGATTAGTTCTACTCAAGCTGTTAAAGATCTGTCTAAGATAGTGAAGCCTACTAATCCGGTGTGTAAAGAATATTATTTGGGAAAGCAAACAAGAATTTCATTCAAGAGAAAATTGTATTCATCTGATGGATTATTAGATCTTGTGCATACTAATTTATGTGGACCTTCTAGGGTGAGAAGTTTGCAGGGTGGCAGATGCTTTATGTTGCTAATAGATGACTATTCTAGGATGATGTGGGTCACTTTTCTAAGGGATAAATTTGAAGCACTGGAGAAATTCAAAATATTCAAAGCTAGAGTGGAGACAAAGACAAGATTGAAGTTGAAGTGTCTGAGGTCTGACAGAGGAAGAGAATTCACTTCCAGTGAGTTAATCTTTTTTGTGAAGAGCGTGGAATCAGGAGATAGTTATCTACTCCGAAAACCCCTTAGTAGAATGGATTTGTTGAAAGGAAGAACATAATTGTTTTGGATGTTGCTAGAACTATGATGATTAAAGGAAATATTTTACATATCTATTGGAGAGAAGTTGTTAGCACTGATGTATACACATTCAACCAGGTGCATATAAAAGGTGATTTTGGTAAGACTCCTTATGAGTTATAGTTTGGTCATGTTCCTACAGTTAGATATTTTAAAATCTATGGAAGCAAATGTTATATCAAAAGAGATGAGGATATAGGAAAATTTGATACCATATGTGATGAAGAATCTTTTTGGGATATTGTACTAAGAGAAAAGCCTACCGGTGTTACACAAAAGACTGAGAAAGATAGTGGAAAGTGTGAATGTGAATGTTGATGAGAATCATGAGAAGCAAATCAAAGCATGTGGATGAGTCTGATGATCAGGATGTTACTTCAAAGAAACTGCAAACTCCGAGTATGAAGCAAAGTGATCTGGAAGAGATAGTAATTCAAGATGTTACCAGTGAAGTTCAAGAGACTGAAAATCAGAATAATCAAAAGACTCCTAGGTATGTAAGATAAAATCATTCAGAGAATCAGATTATTGGTGATAAAAATAAAGGTGTGATGGCTAGGAGAAGGATTGTTATTGAAGAGACATGTTTGATTTCCAAAATTGAGCCTAAAGATGTTGTTGATGCTTGTAAAAATGAAAATTGGGTAAAAGCTATGGAAGAAGAGTTAGATCAGATTGAGAAGAACAAAACATGAGAACTTGTTCTGAGACCTAAGGACAAGAATGTAATTGGTACTAAATGGGTGTTCCGGAATAAGCTGAATGAAGATGGACAAGTTGTTACAAACAAAGCAAGACTGGTATGTAAGGGATATTCACAAATGGAAGGTATTTATTTTGAGAAGACATTTGCTCCGGTAACTAGAATTGAAGTTGTTAGATTATTTCTTGCATATGCTGCTCACAAGAAATTCAAGGTATATCATATGGATGTGAAGTCAGCCTTTTTGAATGGTGAATTAGAAGATGAAGTCTACATTGAGCAACTAGATGGATTTTCATTGACAAATGAAGAAGACATGGTATGCGGATTGAAAAAAGCATTGTATGGACTTAAACAAGCCCCTAAAGCTTGGTATGCCAAATTGGACAGGTATTTGATGAAGTTGGAATTCTGTAAAGGTACTGCTAATAGTAATTTGTACTTCAAGATTGGTAATGATGATATTTTGATTGTTGAAGTCTTTATTGATGACATTATTTTTGGAGGAGATGATGATTTGAGTAAGAAGTTTGTTGATATGCAAAAAGAATTTGAGATGTCTATGATAGGTGAGATGAAATTCTTATGGGATTACAAATTACATGAATTGATAAAGGCATTTTCATATCTCAATCTAAGTATTGAAAGGAATTGTTGAAGAAGTTTGGGTTAGATGATTCCAAACCTATTAGAACTCCTATGGTAACTGGATGCAAGATGACAAAAGATGATGAGTCTCCGAATGCTAACTAGACCTTGTATAGATCTGTGATTGGTGGATTGCTTTATTTGACTCAAACTAGACCTGACATTATGAATGTTGTATGTCTTGTTGCAAGATTTCAGGTTGATCCTAAGGAAAGTCATGTTACTGTTGTGAAGAGAATATTCAGATATTTGAAGGGAACTGTTGGTTATGGTCTATGGTATCTAAAGAATGATGATTTTACTTTAAATGCTTATACTGATGCTGATTGGGTAGGTGATGTTGATGACCAAAATAACACTATTGGTGGAGCATTCTTTTGGGGAAAGAAGTTGATTTCTTGGGCAAGCAAGAAGCAAGATGCTATTTCTTTATCTACTACAGAAGTTGAATACATTGTTGATGCTAGTAATTGTATTTAGGTACCTTGGATGAAGCAAATGTTGAAGGATATTAGAGTTGTTTTTAATGAGCCTACTATTATATATTGTGACAATTCTAGTGCTATCAATATTTCTAAGAATATGGTGTTGCATTCTAAGACAAAACAAATATCAATCAAGTTTCATTTCTTGAGAGAGAAGATGAATGAGAAAGAAGTCAGATTGGACTATGTATCTACAAAGGAACAAATTGTAGATATCTTCACTAAGTCTTTGCCTGCAGAAATATTTGTATATCTGTTAGAGAAGTTAGGGGTGATTTCCCCTCCTATTGTGAACTAGATGCATTGAGTTGCATCGATCCGATGGACTTCATTGTCTTATTTTGATATCCGGATTGATGAGTAGGTGTTGCTACTCCGGGGGAGTAGTCAATGTGTGATTCAGTTGTTCAAATGTGTGAGTTTGTTCTAAAGGGGGAGGGAATAATGACTTGTATGTATCTTTGGCATTTTTGTCAAAGAGGGAGAGAAGCATGTGAAAAACCCTGAAGTATTTTGAGTTGTTTGTCAAAGGAGGAGTTAATCCTTGTGATTTTGGGGGAGATTGTTGGAGTTGATTTCTTTCTTTGCATTGTTTTTTTTCACATTCATATGTTGCCATCAATCCCAAAGGGGGAGATTGTTGGATATTAGAGTTGTTGGAATGTGTTGTTGTCATTGACCTCAACATATTCCTATGTTGCAGAGAATTGGTCTGTTGCAGAGAGTTGGTTTGGGTGATCTATTGCAGATGTGTTGATGCAGATTAATGGGTTTTGAGATAATTATCTGTAGTTGATTTAGTATGAGTTTCAGTGTTCCAGAAGGTGATTTGATCGAGTTATGTGATCCAGTGTGATGGTTGGTTTTTCTATTGGTTCTGTATTGCAGAGTTGTGATTTCTGGATTGTATTGCTCCGGAATTAATTCTTATGTTGTGCGGATTTTGAAGTGTGTTTGGGACGTTCATGTGTGTCCTTAGATCAGGTGGTTCATGATTTGGAACTTCACAAGGGTATCTTTTAGTTATTCAGTTGGTGTTCTTGAGCTCCGATGATGAAATAATGATGATTCTTGTTATTCGAGCTATTGCGGTGGAATTCATGTTGCTTGTTGATGTTCTCTGATCATCTTCTATGCGTTTTGGTGGTTTGCATTGATCATGGTGTGAGTTATTAAAAATTTTATTGGTTTGGTGGTATTCTTCGTGTTATGCGACATATTTGGTGGTTTAGTGTGTTGCGGACGATCTTGGCAAATTATTTGGTGGTGTTGTGTGTTCGAGGATTTGATTTGGGTCCATGCTATATCCTTGTTGGCATTGTACTGGTTCGATTATGGATTTATGTATTGTGTGATGTAATTTTGTAATTAGGTCTTATGTGTTGAGTCGACCTTAAGGTTAAGGTTGATTATTTGTATAAATAAGTGTTGTGGTCATGTAAGATGTGTGTATGCAATTGTATCTATGATCTGTGAGAGTATTGTATGTGTGAACAAGAGAATTTATCCTTTGGTAGTGGAGAAGAGTAGAGAAGTGTTGTTGTGTAGATAGTGTGCTTAACTGGAACTGGGATCAGGCATTTGGAGATGTTATTCTTTTAGTTCATGTAATTTGCATTATTGTTTGATCTTTGTAAGGCAATGAGCCTTCCTAGAGTTGTATCCCTTTGTTATTTTTGAGCAATGTTATTGAATGCATGTGCATTCCCCATTGTAATATTTACACATGCTACTACAAAGTATCATCATACTGTGGGTAGGTTTCCACCATGGTTTTTCACTTGACCAGGTTTTCCACATCAAAAATCTATGTTTTATGTGTGTTGTTGATGTGGTGTTTATCTTTGCTATTGTTGTTCTTGCATAGTCTAAGATTCATATAGAGAAGTTAAGTCTTAATCAAAATTCATCTTATACATCAGATTATATCACATTTATTGAACAAAGAAACCATCATCATTGTACAAGTCAGTTGTCATTATAATTCTTGCATAAATTAAGGTAATCAACTTTGTATTTGCAAAGGTTTAATACAAAGAAGTCTCTTGCAATCAAATTATAAGAAATTAGTCCCAAAACCATAAAGGATCTTATAAGGGGATATTGCAAGTGGTATCAAAGCTAATGAACTTTCTAGACTATGGGGGAACATTTCAAATGAGTAGAAGATAAAGGCAATTCAAAGGTTAAAACAAACTCGATGATAAAATAAATCAACTCATGGCAGAACATAGAATCACTCAAGTGAGATTAGCTCAATTGTTGGACATGCTAACACAAGTAAACAATAATAAAATTCATAATGAGAACAAAGGAGGCAATGTAGGAAATTGTAATGTCCCCTTAATTTAATGCCTAGCAAATAGGGACAACTAATCAATTGCAAGAGATTTATTTCCTCAAAAACTTATAAGAATCAATTGCAAGAGACTTCTTCCCTTCAAGTCTCAATTAATACTATGAATAATGATGTATGATACCACTTTGATGTTTAAATTATGCAATTGATAAGATAGATAATGATAATGTTATTCAAAGAATAATGTATATTGATTATAGATCATTGTTATAGCTAATATAAACTGATACGATTATGCAAAGATGATTTTGACATTAGCCTTCTCTAGTTTGATAATGGATATTGAATTGCTATTTATAATATAACCCTTAAATGTATGCAATATATATATAATGATACTATCGCTTGTAGCAATATGTTGCTATTTCAGATATGGATATATATTCTTGCAACAAATAACTGATGTTGTTTATGATATAACAGATTAATTCTTGCAACAATGGTGTTGTCTTTGATCTTACTTTGTATGTATGCAACTAGTTAATGCCAATAAGGCATTCACTCAATCGAGCAGATCCAAGAATGGATAAATAAGAGAGAAAAGTTTCCAAAATGATAATTGGTTGAATGTGATCGATTGCCTTCTTATAGCTTTTAATTGGAAAAGTTTGCATCTCTTAATAAGTGATGGGACATCTTCTTTCCTATTGCAAATGTTGATTATTCAATAATCATTTCTCTTTAGCTTTCACTTATCTTAATCGATGTTAGCATTAGTTTGAATGGTCACTACCTCTTCATAACATAATCCAATTAGTATTGCTCACAAAAGATATCTAAGATAATTGTTGTCTCCTTGCTTAATTAATAATCGATGCCTAATCATTAGTTATCTTTTCCTTAAGTCACATTGCTTAACAATGCAAATCGTTGCTTTGCCAAGATGCATAATTGATTATGAATGATGTTGTTATCATCAATGATGAAAAACCCTTTGAATAGTTAACTCCTTCAATCAATAATCTTAATCATATTTTTATCATTAATCGATGCTTTCATAGACTTCATCAATATCATTACTTTGTTATGTTAACCAGGTATTTCGTGTATTTTTTATTATTATTATTATCTTCTTTTTTTATTGAGATAAGGATTTTAAAAGTTTTGTTTACAATTTTAATTTTTTTTCAAAAAGAAATTAGAGGTGCCCTTTCACCAAGGGACACCATACTTTATTATAATATTAAATAATTAAATATTAATGATTATATATATTAATATAATATTAATATATTATTATATTATTAATAATTATAACTATAATTATATTATCACAATTAATAATATAATTATATTATCTCACAACTAATAATATAATAATTATATAATCACAAGCTTTGTGTTATTTATGTAGGCCTGTGGATTCCGACCACAACTACAATAAAATCAGCACTCCCTCTTAGCTAGGGAGGAATCCTACTTGACATCTTCAATAAGTAATAACACCTTATAGTAAACACAATAGCTTCATTTATTATGTGAGAGAAAGATATCACCTCACCATGATATCAAAGGTTATGGCATATCCACGGATATCACGCCACATGATATCCACCATAGCCACATAATGTAATATCCACCATTATGGAATTTAAGGATATTACTTCATGGCATGTCCACGGATATTATGTCAAATAATATCCACCATGAATATCTCTTTATGTAATATCAACCATCATGGTTTATCCACAAATATCACATCTCATGATATCCATCATGATGGTATGGTCAATCAATATTGCAAGATCATCACCTTACAATAATGATCAAAAGTACAAGTGTTCATCATTGTGAGATCGTCACCTCTCAATAATGTTCATAGGGGCTCAATAAGCACTGAACCAATGAATTCATGGAGTAACACACATGACATCCACCATGAACCATATCAGAGGGTGGAGATAAGGACTTTCACCTCAAGTCTCTCCCAAAGAGAAATGTATTATCAAATCACAGAAGATCACTAATGTTGAGCCTCCCTCTTAATTAGAGCTTCATTTTTTCATATCTCCACACTTGTCTCGAAGGTTTGCATCACCATTGGTGAATCCCAAGCCCACCAAGTATCCATCCATCCATGGATATCACATGGAACTCTATCTCATGAATCATAGATTCCTCTAGCTGCTACAATTTCCTGATCACTAGAGAAACCATCTCAACATGGTCTACTCCCTCTAAATAAATATGATCAAGATCCTTGGAAATCAAATAAAGCAGATCCCCTAGCTACTCCCTCTGAAGCTTGAAGTACTAACCTCAACCTCTTGACCTTCTCGTCCAAGGTTGCTTCTATAGGTTTGTCAGACTCCCTTTGAATGTTGATTCTTCCTCTTCGAAGAAATGCAAGCAATTATCAAGATTTCCCTTCCTTGAATGCAATCTCTCATCATCCTTATGCTCCCCAGTCCATCTTGAAAGCATTAAGAGAGATTACTAATAGTTCAAGACTATCTCGAAGAGAAATATCAATGCCAGAATCATACATGATTCACTATCCCAATAGCATGAATTAATAACACCATGAAAAATTCAAGAACATTATTCAACCATAAAAAATACTTATCTCTTATAAGTTACTCTTCAACATTCTTTCCTAATTTCACTCAACAATAAAAATTTTGTCCATACGAAAGCATCTAGCGATGATCTGATGGTTGTGTGGCCTTTGGCCCTTGCCATCACACATCATCTACCTTTAGCTTAGCGATGACATATTCATGATATCGACTCTGTGCATAGCTTAAGCATCATCTGAAGAACTACCTCATCTTGATTGTCAAGGATATTATGTTCTTAAGCACATAGATTGCACGACATCCTTCAATATCATCCACAACCCTCCAATGGAAGGTTACACACAATCTTTGAACTCGCACTCCTTGCCGGTAGGTAGTCTGGACCTTCTTAGTAATTGTTTAGAAGAATTGTTCCATGTTTTTGCTAACTATGGAGCACACAAACTATCAAGTCTTAGCCAACTTTCAATGTCATCACAATAAGGAAGAACCGCCATTGTGCTTTGTCGAAAGACCTCAAAGCAAGATGAGAGACATGACACATTGCTAGCAGAGAATCTAGGGCCCTTTGACTAGGTTCAACTCTAGCCATAATGGCGCACTGTGGCTATAGAGATGTGACGAAAGGCAAGGAAGAGGATGCCATTGTTGGTGTAGCCTGAGAGAAGCCTTAGCCATGAGGCAACCCTGCTGGGCGCTACCACTGATGCTTTTGAGAACCATACTCGATCATACATTAGCTAGGCATAATAATCACAATACTCTCCAATAATAATCTTTACGGCCAAATCCCTGTGCATATGATGTCTATGGAAACTCTCGATGCCAATGGTTTGAGAAAATATCATGAGTTCTAGAATGATACTAAACTACTAATATTGTGATAATATTATTATGTCAGCCAGACTCCCATCCAATTGATTCACGTCAAAACAAAAAAAAATCCACATCTTCAATAATCACAGTGAAGTTATCTTCATTCACGATACCGTCAATATGAATCCCACAAGGTTGGACAATGAAGGTGATGATTCAACATCGATAGTAGGTTTGAGTGCATTGCAAGGAGCTCGGAGAGCAAATAAGAAAATTCGCACAGCTTTTACTCCTCAAATTTATAATATATCGAGAGGGGAACTGCACATCCAGCCTCAATATTAAAAGTATGGAAGATCCAAAGAAGAGGGAACGCAAACATTGAGAACATTTGTATGTCGTAACGTAGTGGTGTATAGAAAGAATGGAAGAATCAAAGTTTCCACTGTGGCCATATGAATTCTGGACCATGGAGAAGCATACTCTCTGCCTTAACTAGGACAAGCAAATTTCAAGAGCCCATGGTCGCACTGATACCAGAAATGCCTATTGGTCTCGCTATGGATGCAATTGTGGGAGTGGTTCAGCACTGGTAGTCATTTCTATGTGTCTTTGTTGTTCCACTGACCTGCAGTTCCATAGAATGAACCTGATAATTCCAACTCATTCCACTCTTCTCCTTAATTATGATTGCACTTTATTGTCACTTGATTCGATTAGATGCTTTCCTGATGCTGCTAGAAAGGCTGGAGGTTGGCGAGTGTAATCGCTACATTATCCACTATAGTCATTTTTCGATTTGGAAGAGATCTTAAATCTACAATTCTATCTGATTGAATTTCCCTCAAAAAAAAGCATAGGATCTACCTTCAAACGGTTAGGCTATATGGAAGGAACCCGACACTAGCTTCGCTCCATGACAACACTTCTCAGGCATACCAGAATCTCATACCTTGAAGATCCAGAGATATTATGAACCGGGGGACATCTATCTTGACTTTGAATGGTACGATTTGGGACAGCTTCAGAGGTCCAACCTCCTGCACCAACAAGCAATAAGTTTTTTTTCCACTGCAACAAAGTGTCTAGTGAGTTTTTGATGGGTCCAGTCCAACAAAAAATTTGCGAAGCAAGCCACTCAAGGCTCTAATTGAGCTTATTGATGCAGAGAAAGCCTCCACATATGTCAAATTCACTCAACACTCTGCCCGTTTGACCAAGTTTTTTGTATAGAAGCTCAAAAGACACCGCTCAAGATCCCACTAGGAGAGACGATATCCCCAACATACCTCTAACTTAAAACAGTCTCTTGAGGTGTTGAGGCCCCCAAGAGGTGATCCGCTACTCAAAAATAATAAAAAATGGGCGTTGTTAATCACCCTTCTCTTCACCCAAGGTCCATGAAGGTGAGGGGAGAGGATACTTTGTGTAACAGTGGGTCCACCCTATAGATGTGCAAGTACACCAAACACAAAGAACACTTGTTCATTTTAGTCCTTCATAGAAAAATGTGAGTTTGTAGTTGTCAATCAAACATGAAGATTCTTTTTATGCCAATATTGCAAAATGAGTTGTTCTTTTTACCGATTGTAAGAAAGCATAAAATTGATAATGTTGTTAGCTTGAATTAAAGAACGAAAAGCATTGTGTTCTTTTTACCACTTGCAAGATTAAAGTGTGAGTTCTCAATCCCAAAATGAAAAATTCATTGTTCTTTTTAAACCCTAAAAATGACAAATTGATTCTTCGTTTCAAACCCTAAGAATGACAAATTGGTTTTTCTTTTTAAACCAAGATAGAAAAATGTGAATTTGTTCTTTTTCAGTCACTCATGAAGGTTCATTTTATGCCAACATCATAAAATGTGTTTGTTCATTTTAACCAAGATAGCAAAGTGATTTTTCTTTGTAACCCAGACAGCAAAATGATGGTTCTTTTTAACCAAGATAGAAAAATGATGGTTCTTTTTAACCAAGATAGAAAAATATGAATTTGCAAGATTTTACGCAATACAAATTGATAAACTTATAAGGCACTGAGAGGGGGGGTGAATCAATGCAAGCAAAAACCTTAAGAATCTGATTACACCTCTTAACAACCTTAAAATCAATAGGCATGCAAGGAAAATAATCACATAAGCATAAAACATGCCAATCATAACACAATGATTTATACATGGAAACCCAAAACGAAAAAACCACGGTGGGAGTTAGTACCCACAAGATTCGTTATTTGCAGAATAGAAACCTCTGACTAGTCAAGGTCTTACAAATATGGCCTATTAGGAGCATACCCTATTAGGAGTCACCCGGTGAAGGGATTTTCTAAGATGAGCCCTATTAGGAGCAACCTCACAGGAGGATTTAAACTCAGATGTTGAGCTACCCTATTAGTGGATTTACAGATTAAATCATGTTAGGACCTATCCAGTTAAGGGATTTGATTGTTGCAACTATTAGGATAATAACAGTTTAATGATCTTCATATAACAATTTTGTGTCTGATAAGATCCGCTTCAGTTCCTCCAAAACTTCAACAACACATCAATACAAAGCTTCACTAATCACTGCACAATCAAAATCTCAATATTTGCCTTGATCTCATACTCCATCTCATAACTCATCACACTTTTTAAAGACATCAACTTCGTCGGCTCATAACCTTGGAACAATTTCCTAGGTTCAATGAATCTAGACAAACTTACATTACATGCCAAACTTATGTCGGCCACTGACATAACAAACCAAAAATAAAACAAAACTATATTGGTTTATTGATCTTAGTGACTTTATCACTACCGGTTAAGTGTTCTTCCAGATAGCCTTCTTTGTACATCAAATCTCGATCATCATGTTGAATTTGCTAATTTGGTCATGAATATAACACCAAATACCTGTCTCCATCACTCCTATAGAACTGCATCATCCAACTCTTTGTCAATCGCCTGAATCAGTTGCTTGAATGCAACTCAGTCCCTGCTTACCGGTTGAGGACCTATTTGCCAGTTTATTGCTAAATTGTCTTCTCTACCGGTTAAGCTTTACCAGTTGGCTTACAAGACATGTGACTATAAAAATATAGTTTCCATCAATGACAACATAAAACAAGTCACCAATCAACTCTTTACATTAAAACATCATCATCAAGCCAACAATCTCCCCCTTTGGCATTGATGGCAAAACTTAGGAAAAATGTTGTCTAAGTGTGCAATGCAAAAATTGACTCTATTCATGACACATAATCCCCCTTAGTAATTACATGCTATTATAAAAATTTAAACCATTACAAGACTCATACTACTACTCCCCATTATAATTACAACAAAATTTTGACCGACTCTTTTCAACTACTACTCCCCCTTTGACAACAATGACAAAGGAAAGTAAATACATGAAAGGATAAATACATTTGCATCAAAATTGCATAGCATATATAGATATAGGAGTTCAAAATGTTTTTACAATGCAGTTTTAGAAAAAGCATCACTAAAATGATATTTCAACTATTTTAGATCATTATGTCAGGTCTCCAAAATAGTGTTGGTTATCTCCACATGTTTCCTCAACTACCCAGCAAGCTCCTCCATGGCATCTATAGTGCTCATCTATAGTGCTCATCTTCAGGGTAGCAAGATAGCTTTTGACTCTTTATACCCTCACTGCAAGATTTCAACTTTTGGTATCAACTGTGTTTGTAGTTCCTGCAGGGATGTAGTTCTCTTTGCCTATTCATTTTCATAAGCTTTCAACTTATGTTGAAGTTCAATAACGAACCTTCCATATTATATTGCAGAATCATTCAGGGGCTTATATGAATCACTTAGAACTTCAAGTTCTTTTTCTGCTTCTTGTTTCTTCATTACCAAATCATCACAAAATAAAGAAAATTTTGCCACAATGGAAAGGATCTTACCGCCAATCTACAATGATTCCATTAAGTGGTCCTTATTAACAGTCAAAGCAACTTTAGCTTGATCAATATCTTTCATTAACTATTGTGTCCTTTTCTTCTTATAATCCTTTTCTACACAAACATATGTCACATCCTCAAATGTTTTCATCTGTTCACCTGCATCATTAACCAATTTGACCTATCTTATCAATCGGTGTAGAAAAATTGTTTGTATCAGTCTCTGGTAATATACTTGACAAAATTTCAAGTGCATGTTTGATTGTCTCAATTTCTTTCTGTTGCTCCTTCATTCTCTTCTTCTTTGCTCTAGATTGCATTGTAGTGGCAATCTTCATTAATTTTGTAGAACTCAGCATATCCATATCAATGGGTCCTTGTATACTTAATGCATCATTGTCCTCATCATCATCAATTTTATTCTTAGAAGTAAAGGATAGAGGTGTCACTTTAGGTTCAAATTTATCGGTTTCCTTCTCTTCTTCCTCTTTCTTCTCTTCAGGTTTATCCTTTGTCATTTCTTATGTCTTTTCTTCTTCCTTATTATTTTCACTGTCATTCATCAGTGGCAGAACAGTCTGTGTATGTACCGGTGGCTCTTCAGAGCTCTTGTCTTCTCCATCTTTCTTCTCTTCCTGTCCTTGTTGTTGTTGAAACATTTGCACATCATCAACCTACACATTTACACTATTAGTTGCATCAACATCACCAGTACCGGTGTCATCATCAGTAATGACAATTGTCTTTGTTTGTGTATTGACTGGTTGATCATCTACCTATTGGTCTCCCATAACAATCTTATAAGGTGTAAAATCACTGATATCAACATTGTCCGGAATATCTTTTGTCTCAAACTTCTCTGATTGCTCTTCCTCATCAGGAATCAAACCCTGTAATTTCTTCAGTATCAGCTCAGTTTCCATATGAACTGATTAGGTTTCACCAATTAACATTCTTGCCAACCTTTTTTTAGATCTGAAAGATGATTTTACCTATGCAAGAATTTCTTCTATCTCCTCTCTTGTAGCTTCAGGTTGCAGATTTTTAAGAATGAATTCAATGCCTTCTTTGTCTTGTTTCATAGCAACCTGCCATCTTGCATCAATCTTATTATATAAAGAATTTGAAATTAACCCTTGTAATTTAATTAGGGCTTTTTTGTACTTATTCATCATGAAAACTATTGCATCCTCTATCTATCTTTGTTCATCCTCACCAAAACTATGATAAAGTTTCTTCACATTAGTTAATAAACCATACTCCTTAACATGCATAATTAGCTTTTCAAAAGATGTAAGCTTTGTTACTAGTTTCTTTATAGTCTTGACAGTGGAAGTTCCAACATCCTTTGATCTCTTACCACTAGCACTTAAGGATTTCTTCTCACCTTTTGATTCAGTTTCTTCTTCATCAACAGCTACCGATTTATTTGCTTGTTCCTTTTTCCTTTTCCCTGTAGTTACCGGTGCTTTAGGTGTAGGGGGCTCAACAATTTTGCCTTTCTTTTTGAATTGAATCTTGGAAGGCTTCTCCTTCTTTGCTTCAGCAGGTTTCTCTTTCTTAATCTTTGCATCTTCACTTCTTGTTTTCATATTGGTGTAGGTACCGATTGGGGCACTGGATGGACCTGCCTGTTGTGTTGAATGTCTTTCTCTTGCTTCTACAATGGCTTCCTTTGTAAAACCTTGTTGTTCCACAAATGCCTCAACTTCTTTTCTCACTTTCTTAGCAATTACCGGTTTATTTAATTTAGAATGCACCTGTAGAGATTTCTCCTTGTAGGTGCCAAATCTTTATGCAGTTGTATCTACCGATTGAGTTAACAAGTGATCTGCATATGCCACCAAAAGATCTACCTTGACTTCATAACCCATAGGCATCACCCAAGTTGTCCTAAGATCAACTTGTAAAGTGGAAAATTCCTAGTGACTCCCCACCTAGGAGAGAGAAAGGAAGACACTAGGATGATTTTCACTTGGGAAGAACTTTACATTCAAAAGATGGGTTGAATCCACTAGATCTAAATCTAAGGGGAACAAGGATGTGAATTCTGAGTGGATTGCAAGTGGTTGAAGTATGATTTACCCTCTTTTTTAAATGAGAAAGTTGACTTGTTGACTATGTGGAAAAGAGAGAGGAAATGAGTGAAATGAGGTGCTACCAGTTCGGGATCGCGTTGTAACTTTGGATCTTAGCTAATTAAATTGACGCGGATCTGCCTTGCAAATTCGGAGAAAATTCATCGGGACTATGGAGGGAATGTACATGGTCCACCACAAAATCCAAGAAATGAAAAGGGTTCTTTTGTCTCTGCAAATGAATCCCAAACCTGCAATTACAGTCGTGCACCTGCAACCTACACACAAAAATAGAAGAAAAGGGGGTTGTGGATAGGGTTTTGCCTCAATCAAACCCTAGTTGAGGAATCAACCTAGAAAGAAAGTAATTGCAAATACTTGAATGTAAATAATGGAAATGTATACCTTGTAGATCTGCAACTTGTTGATGATGATTGATTTGCTTCTTGAATGTAACTACAAATGTTGTATGAAATAGCATGTAACATGACAAAACACTAACACACACATGTGCTTGCAAGTGAATGTTGTAATGTTGCTCCCATGGATGAATGAAGAATACTTGAATGCTTGATGATGACCTTGAAATCTTGTATCTTCTCCTTATGCTCTCTATCTATCTATTTGATATCCCTCTATTCTCCTTCCATTCCTCTTGAATGAGGGTATTGAATTCTCTCTTATACATATCTCAAGGATTAACTTTCAACCATCGAAGGCCGACAAAGTGGAATAACAAACCCCGAAGACAAGAAGTGCATAGGAGATCGGGCAACCCACAAATAGGACCACCCTAGGAGGTAGGGACAGGGGCACCATGCCATTGTCCTAGGGGGATAGGGGCACCATGCTCTTTTCCTATGGGAGACAAGGGTGCCACACCATTTTCTTGCCCTATTTTGGGGCCCAAACAAGATACAGAGCAGCCACAAGACATAAAAGAGGAAGGGAGAAGGGTTAGAAATGCAAAAGTAGGTCCCGGTTAAGGAAGGAGATGTTGTCACCAAGGTGAGGACCCCAAATGTGGTTAAAATTGCAAGGGTTGCAATTTTATGACACTACATTTAGTCCCCACTTTACCCAAAGTATGGCTTACGCCACTACTGTCGGTAAAGTAGAAGAAAAGAGAGATGAAGATGAGAGATGCAGAGCAAAACCACAAGGAATATAAGACACCGCTAATATTGAGGAGCAAAAAACCCCCAATCTTAGGGTCTCAACTCACGCCAACATATGAAAAAGCACACAAAACAAAAAGGCAAAAGACACACAAAACAAAGACAAAGTGCAAAAAGACACATGACAAGAACAAGACACAAGATGACAAACTAACTAGCCAAAGAGATCGTGAGCTCAGATGTCTCAACAACTAATCAGGACACAAAGACCAATGCCATCACATAAACATGAGTGACCACATAAAAGAGAAAAGCTGACATCATCCATGAACTATCAATAGTAAAACTATGAGTTCATGAGAGGAAGAAGAGAGAGAACATGAATACACACTCTGGTGATCCTTGTGAAGAAAATTGAAGAAGAAAGAGACCATGGATGTCTCGCCCCTAAAAATAGGGGATCCATGGAGAGAAGAACATGGAAAATCTTGCCCCTCGAGCTTGCCTAGGTGATCTATGTAAAGAGAGAGAGAGAGAGAGAGAACTTTGTTAGATCCACTCAACCTCATGCATGTGTGTACATGTGAGGTTCAAAGTGCCTCATAGGAGTCTATGCTCAAGTATGATACAACCTATATAGAATGTCAAGAAAGGTGTGATATCTCTCTCTAAGAGACTATGCTCTGGTTCTGAGAATAATCACCCCGCATAAGAGAAAAGTGGCGTCATCTCGCTCTAAGAGACCATTCTCTAGTTCCGAGAATTACCCACTCTACAAGAGAAAAGTGACGACATCTTTCTCTAAGAGGTTTCCCCCTAGTTCCAAGAATGTCTCACTGTACAAGACAAGAAGAAGTGAAGACATCTTTCTCTAAGAGACCATGCTCTAGTTCTGAGAATGACCCACTGTACAAAAAGTGATGACATCTTGCTCTAAGAAGTTTCCCTCTGATTCCAAGAATGTCCCACTGTTCAATGCATGATAGAAGTATAGTACAAAGGAGCAGTGTTGGTGCCCCCCCTTAAGATGTCAGCATAGTCTAATGTTTATATCTTAAGGAAAGTAGAACAAGGATACCTAACTTCGTCACAAAGAAGATATCTGCTATGCAACAATGTCATAAATCCAAGCAAGAGAGGGAATACTCTTCAAGCAAGGATAAGATAGCTGACAAGAGATATCTTGTTGTAACTGTAAAGGTGATCCTTGGAGGAGAAGAGATCTTTGTTCAAAAGACATCTACCCCCAAGAGGAGTTGTCTTAGACAAATATAACATATTCTAGAACAAGAAAATAAAAGATCAAGAATGCAATCATTCCTCCTATTGCTAGGTGAAAGGGATTCTTGATGAGGGATGACTCACTTTTAGCCCCCAGAGGGATGGTTGGATTTATCATATATTTACATAACCAAGTGTAAAAGAGGTTGTATTCAAGGATTAAAACTTCTTGTATAAGAGAGAATTCTTAAGCCAATAACCAACAATTCTGCACAAGGAATGACATCAATTAATAGAACTCACACCATCCACTTAATAGGGAAAAATGGATCCCTAGAGAAAGAGAGAGAGATAAGGATCATTTCCCCCCAAGCTAATGGGACAATGATAAGAGATTACACAATCTACTAGAGAGAGATTAAATAGAAGCAAATGTGCAATGAACTTACATGACCACTCGCAATAAATGGCATTAGTAAATGTAAAATACATGTCTCAAGAAGTGGTAATCTTCAAAAGGAAGAGAGAAAAATCATCATAGATTCCCCAAGGGGGATTAATCATAAAATCATACCATTGTAAGAAATGATAATCATATATGAAAAATGCAGCCCCTAAAGGAAATAATAATACAAGGGAAACAAGCAAAAATCCTTGCCCCCCAAGTGAGGAGAAAAAGGAGAAATATTGCACATTTTCTAATGGTGATTAGTTTCAAGTGATATGTCGTCGTAGTGGAACAAATCCTCTCAAGGAAAGGATACATACCTCCCAAGAGATCATTCCTCGCTAAGGGGCATATCATACTTGCAAATAATCAAAACCATAGAAGAGGTAAGATTTCCAAGAGAATGAAGAAAAGAGAAGTGTAGTACTCATTAAAGATGCCCCTCTCCAAGCAAAGAGGAAAACCAAAGAACAATTATATGCTCACATAGGAATAGCCCTATGCAAGAAAAGAGATCTAATAATGAATAATGCATAAGGATAGAGATAGATGAATGGAAAGAAAAAAAAGGACTCCATGTTGCTGCCCAAAAGTATGTTAAAGTAAAATACTACCACCACTAATGATAAAGAACCCCCATTACATGGGCTAATTATGCCATAGGGCAAAGAGCAACATGAAAGGAAAGGAAGTGCTAAGGCACGATATTTTTACCAAGAAAGACAGCTAGATCTTCTGTGAGACAAATGTGTGCAAGATTATATTGTAGTTGAACAAATTTCTTAAATGTATAACATTTTCCATATAGAATGTGAATATAAATCATGAAAAATGCAATATTCAATACCTTTCACTTGCTTAAGATTTTTTTTTTTTTTTTGAGGAAAGGAAATGTTCTTGTCATATTTCAATCTCCAATAGATTCTTTTAGCTAATCTATCGGGGTGGTAAATATCATCTTTCCATGAAGAAGAAGGTTTGTTAGAAGAAGGAATTTCATTATCCACAATTCTAATTTTGTCACTTTCTATGCCATCTTGAATAGATTTTTTAAAATCAGGGCAATCATCAGCATTATGGTCATGGGTGTGATGAAATGAACAAAAAGGGCGCTTTGAAGAAGAAGCATTCTTGCGGGCTCTCTTGATTTGTTGTTTTTGAAGGTATTCTTTAAAGTTTTGAAGTCTAAGGAATTTGTCCATAGAAAGAGGGGTACCACTTCCTAGGCCTCTTGTAGTAGTTTGTGTAGGAGGATTTATAGGGACACGAATTCCATGCTCAAATTTCCCAATTCCTTATCCTTTAAAACCTTGTTTTGTAATTATATGAAAGCCACGACTATAAGAGTGTTGCAATTGACTAGATGGAGGAACAAGATCATGAATTTCTTTGAAATCTGATGTGTAAGGAGGTAGAAAAGGATTTTTAGATGAAGGAGGAGTATCATGTGGAATGAGAATCTCTTTACCTTTATCAAGCTTATCCTTTTTGGAAAATTGGGGAGGAATATCTTCATCATTCAAAAGCTCATTTTTAGTGATTTCTATGCGAGGAGAAAGGTCATGAATAAAATGCATGACATCATCCTCCCTACATAGACTTTGATGTTGAAGATAGGTCCTAGGAGAATAAGGAGCTAAAGATGTAAGAATGTTGATGTTTTCATATTGCCCCCCTTGCTCAAGGGTATGTGTAGAAGAAGAAGATGGATCCATATTACTTTCCAATGCTTTCTCTCTTGTAGAAAGATCATTGGGTAAAGCATTGGATCTCATTTCTTTCACACTAGATACCCTAAGAGAGGTACAAAGATTAGGATCTCTAGGTTTAGGATCGACAAAAGCTTTAAGATGATTAACATAGGAAATGCATTTTGTTAACAACATCATCATAATGCAACATAAATGATACATGAAAGCTTTGAGATCTAATAATTTGGAAATCCTAACAACACAATATGACCAAGTGCTATGAAGAAAGAGAAGTAACAGGAAATGGAAGAAACTCTTATCCAACACATGATAAATATATGCAAAAAATAATGTAATCATGTGCAAAAGAGCAAGTAAATCCAATTTATTAATTGCCATTAAAAGTCTCTTAATTGAAATCTGAATTTGCTGGAAAAATAGATCTAAAATTAGGACCTTTTTATGAAAATTAATTTAAAGATGAGAATTTAATGAATTTTGAATTTGTGTTCGACCTTAGGGAGTGTTAAAATTGATAAAGTACGCTGATTTTTTGGATTTGAGCATAAAAATACAATCAATTCCATCTCTTGAAATTTCGGGAAAAAAGTCGAGGACCGTGGCGGGAACACACACGATCCGACCGACTTTTTTTAAAAAAATTCAGGGATGATAGAGATTATGATTTTAATGTGGAATCCAAAAATAAGTCGATTTTGGAGATGTCTAGATTGGTCAAAATTGCAGTCAAAGGTTGAAAATGAAAAGATCTTAAAAATTAGGGTTTTATGATTTAACCACTGAATTTTCAAAATAAAGAGACAGATTTGGATTGCAATTTTGAAATTAAAAATAGATCTGAAACAAGCAATTACAATTTTGCACTTAAAAAGCTTAATTTTCTCAACATGAAAAACTAGGGGTTTTATGCAATTAACCTCTAAAATTTGCAAATAGATCAAACTTGAAAATGAAAATTTGAAATTCAAATTGCAATTAATCAGATCTAAAAATGAGAAATCAGAATTAATGTGTAAGACGTCAGGCACACCAAAATATAAAGTGGAAAATTGGATCCTAGTGACTCTCCACCTAGGAGAGAGAAAGGAAGCCACTAGGATGATTTTCACTTGGGAAGAATTTTACATTCAAAAGAGGGGTTGAATCCACTAGATCCAAATCCAAGAGAGACAAGGATTTGAATACTAAGTGGATTGCAAGTGGTTGAAGTATGATTTACCCTTTTTTGTAAATGAGAAAGTTGACTTGTTGACTATGTGGAAAAGAGAGGAAATGAGTGAAATGAGGTGCTACCAGTTCGGGATCGCGTTGTAACTTCGAATCTAAGCTAATTAAATTGACGCGGATCTTCCCTATGAATTTAGAGAAAAGTCGTCAGGACTGTGGCGGGAATGTACACTGTTTGCCACAAAATCCGTAAAATGAAAAGGGTTCTTTTGTCTCTGCAAATGAATCCCAAACCTGCAATTATAGTCGTGCACCTGCAACCTACACACAGAAAGAGAAGAAAAGAGGGTTGTGGATAGGGTTTTCCTTAGTCAAACCCCCCTTGAGGAATCAACCTAGAAAGAAAGTAATTCCAAATGCTTGAATGTAAACAATGGAAATGTATACCTTGTAGATCTGCAACTTGTTGATGATGATTGCTTTGCTTCTTGAATGTAACTACAAATGTTGTATGAAATGGCATGTAACATGACAAAAATCTAACACACACACATGCTTGCAAATGAATGTTGTAATGTTTCTCCCATAGATGAATGAAGAAGACTTGAACACTTGATGATGATCTTGAAATCTTGTATCTTCTTCTTATGCTCTCTATATGTCTATTTGCTATCCCTTCATTCTCCTTTCATTCCTCTTGAATGGGGGTATTTAATTCCCTCTTATACATGCCTCAAGGATTAAATTTCAACCATCAAAGGCCAACAAAGTGGAATAACAAACCCCAAAGAGAAGAAGTGCATAGCAGACCAGGCAACCCACAAATAGGACCACACTAGGAGGTGGGGACAGGGGCACCATGCCACTATCCTAGGGGGACAGGGGTGCCATTCCCTTGTCCTAGGGGGGACAAGGACGCCATGCCCTTGTCCTACCCTATTTTGGGGCCCGAACAGGATACAGAGCAGCCACAAGACATAAAAGAGGAAGGGAGAAGGGTAGAAGTAGGTCCCGGTTAAGGAAGGAGATGTTGTCACTAATGTGAGGACCCCAAATGTGGTTAAAATTGTAGGGGTCACAATTTTATGACACTACACAACTGCCTCCATCATACAACTATCTGTATCAACCATGAAACAAATTGTATCTGCATATGTCTCGACAATACTCTCCAGTAACCTTTCTCTTGCATGCATCTTCTTCTTAAAATCTTTAAAATATCCCCATGCAATCTTATCAAAACCATTACCCAACATTCTAATGTTGTTCTTCATCTGTAATAGTGTTAGTGTGTCCTTAGACCATTGAACATCACCGATACCAGGAAAACAGTTCTAAAAGTAGAAAAATAAACCAATGATCAACTGTCCAAATTTAAACTTTAATCTCTTATCCTTCTTGATGGACTCAAGATTCAGTATCAATTGACTTCGCAGTCCCTTAGACAAATCATATTCAACATCTTCCTTTATCATCCAGTATGCAGTGTGAATGGTTGCAGCAGGGATGTTGTTCATCTTGATAGAATGATATATTCGGTAACCAATAACCATTGAAGGATATTTAACTGTCAGATTGTTAATATCATTCACTAACATTTCTCTTCCATCCTAGCTTGAATTAGTCATCTTTTCAACATCATTCTTAGGAACGGATCTCAATAGTGAAACCTCACCAGTGGCACAAAACTCGATGACTACATGAATAGCTTCTTTTGTAATATTATGTGGTTTGTCGAGCCACATAAATTGCTCGTGAATCCTGCTAAAACATATCTGACATGTTCACCATCAAAATCAGCAATGGAATTCAGTGCATGGTGAAAACCTTTCTCGGTAACCTTCTTAAATTGTTCCTTCAACACTCTGTTCTTATCACACAGCAATTTATATTGGTCAAAGATCACAAAATACCAAGATCCTCCAATTTGTAATGATAAAAAGATCGAACATCTTCTACATTTAACACTCCATAGGGAACTCTGGATAGGGCTCCGGCAGGATCAGTTTCAACAGACTTAAATGGGTGCCTTTTGAATTTAGGATGAGGTCTATCTATAATATCTACTAGATGTAGGGTATCCATTCTCAAAGATTCAAACTTCAGATATAGAAAATAGGATTTTTCAGATAAATACCTTTTACCGCTTTCACAACAAGGGTTTTGACACTGACAATGTTCTCTCGCCGATTGTCGATCGTGGATCACCTCAAATCTCCTCAAATCTCTGTTAATCCAATTAGATGTTGCAAACACAATTTTTTCTCTACTCTTTTCACTCTTCGAGTGCTCACAAGTATCCAAAGTGACAAATGACATTCACAAAGTTCTTTTTATTTGCCCATTATCTACCGCATTAAATGCTATTACCGGTAAAACCCTAAAACATATTTTAATATACTATTGGTTCTCATAACACATCAAACCTACCGGTTTGATCATAAAATCACTTCTCAATATCATAATGCATCAAAGTATGCAGATTTAACTTGCCTCATGGTCCTTCAGGGGGTTCTGAAATGGATCTAACATTAAGCTCCCCCTAAGATTTTTAACAACTTAGTTTGTCGGTGAAGGGTTCTCCATACTAGGTGAAGAATTAGGATCTTCAGATGGTTTCTCATCATCCTTGTTTTTCTAGATTTTGTTCATTTCAGCTCTAGTCTCCTCCACATCAATTTTTCATCTTCCCTTTTCGGTCATCAAATTGATTTACCGGTTGATTCACCTTTTCTCTGCAAAACTTTGTGTTAGAAATTAGGATCTTAGGATACTAATCATTATAAATAAGATCATAAAGTAAATGAAATGAGAAACATACATGTATAAATGTACACATTATAGAAGATATACATGGGGAAAACCCTTTCGGTAAAAAACCCCATAAAGCATCATTTAATTAAAACACATACATATATAGTCTATCATAAAATAGACATGAACTTGGGGATACTCCTCCAATACTTCCACATGGCCAATAATACCTCTTGTGCATAGTGATACAACTCACCATAAAGCTCCAAATTCACACAACTCTCAAATAAGATAAAACCTCCATAAATATAGGAGGAAGGGTGGCTTCACTAGTCACACCTTTTCAATATCACCCACTCATAAATAATTAATAATCTAATAATTATTAGATTATAATTATTTCAAATGGGATACGCTTATAAAGCATATAATATATAAGGTTTTATAACCAGGTTATATTAGAACATTATATATAAATGTTATAAGGATGTGATCCCTAATAACATTATGTTCTAACACTCCCCCTTAATGTTAATAGGGGATCACATGTCAATTTCCATAAAAGAAAAAATGAAGTACCCCAGTAATGTAGGTCTTCTTTGATAGTGATAAACAAGGACACAAATATATGCCAACATGAAGATCATGCATTCCGAACTACATGAAAGTCATCTTGTCATAATTTATAATCCTAGTTATTTAAAAAATGATATTATGAGGTCTTAAAAAATTATATTGGAGTCGTGGTCTCCTCAAATTAGCCTCTCCCTAGGTTCATAACATAGTGTCCGTAGGACTTAATACAATGCTTTTAAAAGTGGAAGATTTACAAGGAGAAGAATTTACAATATGCCCGTAGGACTTAAGCACAAATGTGCTATAGGACTTACTAATGCCTACCTGCGGTATTTAAAACAAAAAAGGACTTACATATGCCTATATGCAGGCCTAAAGGACTCACTAATGCCTATACAGGTCTTATTTCATACCCATTAGGACATATGCCTACCTGTAGGATTTAAAACTAGGATTTGGCCACTAAGTGGTGGCATTGACATGCACACTCCCCCTCAATGGAATCACCTAAGGCCAAGCATTATTTGAATTTGG
This sequence comes from Cryptomeria japonica, assembly GCF_030272615.1. Lineage (NCBI taxonomy): Eukaryota > Viridiplantae > Streptophyta > Pinopsida > Cupressales > Cupressaceae > Cryptomeria > Cryptomeria japonica. The sequence goes on along the minus strand of NC_081412.1, from coordinate 410,687,778 downwards.
AGCATATAATGCCTAAAGGTATTATTCCTATTAGGTCTTACATCTAGGATTTAGCCATTGTGTGGTGTCATGTACACTCCCCCTTAATGGCATCACCTAAAACCAATCACTACACAAAGGATTTCAAAGTGATGGCTAAAATTCCAATATATAGCATGTGCCCATGATCTTCAAAGTGTCTTAATTATATAATGATTTCACTGGAGTGAGGTGCCCAAGATCTTGAAGGTGCTTTTATTATAGAATGATTTCACTTGAGTGAGGTGGCCATGATCTTCAATGCTCATTTTGATATTTAGAAATGATATTTTCTAGAAAGAGTAAAGTAACTTCAAGTAAGATGGTACTTTTACATGTATCCAAATGGAACTCTTTCATAAATCTTCAAGGCCATATTGATTCTTTAGGAGCTACATTCATATTTTGCCCATTTGATTCAAAGACACATAGAAGATAGTCTTCTTATCGAAGTATTGCACCATCCATGTAATAGCACTTGCACCATATGTTTTGAAGGCATAACATCACCATAGAAGAAACAATATAGTTAGTATCATAGTAATCAAGTAAGCCTGATTTATGGTGCAAAGAAAGAACATAATATTAGGCATTTGTCATTTGCCAAAGATCATATAATACTCCTCATAAATATAAAATACAGTCCAATAATTGGTATCAAGGATATCAACATATGTTTTCATAAGTATAATCATGAATAATTAGTAAAGTAGACATGTTACTACATATAGTAATGTTCCATAAAAAATTTAAGCAATGAGTGAGCTATCCTTTCCAGGTTTGCTCCCTAGACAATTTATAAGGGCGATAGCCACCCATTATAATAAGGTGCTTTACACCCAATAAATTTAGAGGAAATTAGAAGGTTATATAAAATATATTGTTTTTATAATATAGTTCTTTGCAACTAAATAAATCCTTTCAAATGGTGGGGCAATTGAATGAGACAAATGACCTCCTTGGGTCATTCATCAACTACTTTACACAATGTATATAAATGAGATGCATGTTTTAAGTGAAACAAGGAAATGAGCACTTGAATTATATGAAATAAATGTTGCAAATATTAAGCTTGAAAGCCTAAAAGTAATTGGTTAGCTCCAAGAATGAATTTATGTGATAGACTTATATAAGACAAGGGAAGATAGTATTAGGAGTGAAAATTTTGGTATATCTAATGTATGGATACTTCATCATAAGTATCCAACTAGAAAAAATCATTACGTATTTCATGTATATTGCTTGAGAACATAGCCATATACAATTAACTCAAAAAAACTCCTAAATTTAAAATTCATATCGCTTATGATTTCAAAGGAACAATTAAGGATTAAATCAACCCACACTTTAATTAATATAGAGTGGATCTGAAGGGTTGTTAATGCTAGCAACAAGACATACTCTAGTGAACAAGTCTTTTTTTGTTTGATAAAATAAATCGATAAATTATGTCCCTATTAGGACACATCTTCTATAAGATCGAAATTTGAATTGGTATTATAAGAGTGTAAGAATATATTCTCAATAGAATATAATTCTCATCCTTTATCAAATACCTACTAACACATTCATTGATCCAAATTATGAATGTGGGTCAAAATAACAACTTAATTACAAATGTATTCAATGTCATGAAAAATAAATTAAATGTTGAAAAATAATACATAAATAAAGAGTTATATGAAAATATAATCTAGTGTTCAATATATAAGAGTAAACCACATTAGAAGTCAAAATTTTCACTAAAATGACAAGGTACCAAATCAACAAGACAAGAATATATAAAACAATAAGATAAATGAGCACAAACCTCCTTTTAAAAATATTCTCTATATTTGTTGATGACAACAAGATTATTTTAGTTATAACTACTTTTCTTAAAGGTATAAAATGATATCATTCTTAAATGTATAATGCAAGCATCTTAGTTGTTTGATCATGAATGATGTTTTTAAAAAACAAAAAATACAATTAAAAATATAAATTTAAATTTCATGACTATTGTCACTAGTCTTTCAATTGAAAAAAAAGATTAGTACAACCTAAGTACGGAAAAAAGAACAAGTCAAGCATGTGGTTCTACCCAAGAAAAATTAGGCAACTTAGTGGATTCTAAATCAATGTACCCCATCAATACTTTTTAAAAAAAGAAAAAATGAATACTAAAATAATAAAAAGGATACACCAAGTATATTGTAATGATGTCATTGTTATGTGTTGAATGAGCATAAAGAGCTTTCCCATCAAATTATATATATCTTCTAATATAACCTATAAAAATGATTAGTATGGCCTAACCTACTTTGATACCATGTTAGAAATTAGGATCTTAGGATACTAATTAGTATAAACAAGATCATAAAGTAAATGAAATGAGAAACATACATGCATAAATGTACACATTACACAAGATATACATGGGGGAAACCCTTTCAGGGAAAAAATCTCATAAGACATCATTTAATTAAAACACTTACATATATAGTCTATCATAAAATAGACATGAACCTAGGGATACTCCTCCAATACTTCCACATGGCCAATAATACCTCTTGTGCATAGTGATACAACTCACCATAAAGCTCCAAATTCACACAACTCTCAAATAAGATAGAACCTCCATAAATATAAAAGGAAGGGTGGCTTCACTACTCACACCTTTTCAATATCCCCCACTCATAAAAAATTAATAATCTAATAATTATTAGATTATAATTATTTCAAATGGGATATGCTTATAAAGCATATATATATAAGGTTTTTATAACCAGGTTAAATTAGAACATTATATATAAATGTTATAAGGATGTGATCCCTAATAACATTATGTTCTAACCCTTTGCAATATGTCCTGGTTGATGAAAATGATAACAAGCCATACCAGATGCTCTCCAAGGTCCAACATTTCCTCTACCAATCGTTCTTCTACAGTTCATAGCTACATGACCGTAGTTATGACAGATTGTGCAAACCACATTCATCCTCTTTTCCATCTCATAGGGGCTAGACTGGTTAGCATAGGGTCTCTGCCAATTAGGACTTCTTCGGTCATTAAAGGTTCTTTGCCTACCACCTCCAGACCTCTAACTCATGTGAGGTGTCAGATTATTTTCTCCATACTTGCACTCAACAGCTCTATTCCCATGCATGTTTCAAGTATAACAATACCCAGTAAAAGTTCTAAACTTATATCCTTGATATGTATTAGGTCTATATCCATTAGTGTAGTGCCCTTCTTAAACTTGCATTTTGATTTGCATTCAGATAGACTTATTTAGATTTATGATGGTTATTTGGATGGTTATTTATGGCTCTTCTTCTATCTTAGATGGTATCATCAATGTTAGGACTTATGTGGATTATATGACTTGTGATGATACTAACCCTAATTTGTGATGATGATTCTATGTGATGTTTGATGTCATTTTGTGTGATTGTCTTCGTGAGTAGAGATGATGTCGTATCACTCATTCTGAGCAGGATATGTTGTCACAATTCTCTATCACTTGTCTGTTTATATATATGTATCGTATATGTTGTGTTGGTCTTTGATGTAGGTTTGCAGATACCAGGCATCAATTCCACCTAGCTTCACAGGCCTAAGCGTGTCTTTATCCCAATGGCAAGTTGTTGGAGATAACATACTTTCCCTCACATACTCTAGGTCTAAGATGTGTACCTTGTTGATTTCGCTACGACACAAGTTGTGGTTAAAGTCTTGTTTTATGTTTGTCCCCTTGGTGTAGGTGGGTTTGAATCTATGTTTACCTGTTTAATGTGTAAATTATTCAATTATTAAGATTATCGATAATTATTTGGTTATCTTTGGGTCATGATTTCATTGTAAGATTTTATTTAACCAATTAGGATTTATTTAATGGGTTTATTGATTTAATCATTGTGGATATTTAATCATCTTTGATTATTGATGAGATTTAATTATTTTAATGTTTTGTTTATTTATTATTTGATGATTTATCTATTATTGATTATTATTGTTTATTTGTGTTGTTTTAATGTTGAATATTTATTTATTTATTTGAGGATTATCCATTATTTGATAATATTTATTATTTTGATTTATTGTTGAGAAATCTATTTTTATTTATTTATTTATTGTTGTTGAGCCTAAATTAATTATTAGTTATTGAATTGATTTTTGAATTTGTTGACTTAATCAATTTATTTATTATCATTTGAGATTTGATTTTATATTTTTAAGTGGGTTCCTATTTCTAAGGCTTTATGCTTTTAATTTATTAATTAATTATTATGAGTGGTGAATTATTATTATTTAATGTATTATTGTAAATTGTGTTTATCGATAATTGTATTTGAATATATTTACCTACCCTTGCATATGATTGGGTAAATTTTAATTGGTTGGATATATTGGGGATATAATATATGCCTCAGAACTATACATGTTAGGTAAATAATATAGTTTTTGAAATATTTTGATTGGTTTGTTTTCAATATAGTTTTTAAGTTTAATTTTTGTATTTTATCAAGCTTCTTGTGCATTCACGGGGGTTGGAAAATTTTTGGATTCTTTGAAGATCTGAGTATTGAAGGATTTGCTTGTGGTTTGGGATGGATATTGTTGAAGATTTTTGTTGGAATTGGATTGTGTTTTCCAGATTTCTCCTTGTTTCGTCTTTTCCCAGGTTGGTTCCATTTGTGAGCACTCTGAATTTTTTATTTTGGAAAGATTGTTTACAGTTTCTTGAAAAGATTGTTTGGAGGAATGGTTTGTGATTTGCAGAAGTTTAATTTCTCTGTGATAGTATGTTGATTTGGGGAGAAATTGCATTCCAATGATTCTATTTTCAGGAAATTGCATTGCCGAAAGTCTTTTCATGTCTTTTTTGTGTCTAAACATGTCTTTAGCTTCTATGAATGTTGGATCTTAATCATAGATTGCAATTGTGTATTCTCTTGTCTTGAATTCAAATCTTCCCTTGTTGAGCTTGTTTTGGAAGCCTAGTTCCTATTTGATGGTTGAAAGTTCCCTTTGACTGCACTATGAATGTGCAGACACTTCCAACACTTGCATAGGTTTCAATTTATCCTTGTTGGTCTTGTTTGAGTCTCTTTATCTTGTTTGCAACTTGTTATTTCTTTCTCTTGTTGATTTAGCTCCCTAAACCTTAAATTTGGCTCTATAGGAGAAAGGATTTCCTAAGTAACTTTTACTAGTGAGTATGCAATGGATGTTTTTGGTTGTCCTTGATGTAAATTGGATGTCTCAGACCCTCTGTGTGTAGTATGTTGACCATTTTTGACCCCTGTGCAAGTCTGAGTCAGTGTCTTAGCCTTGTGTGCCTGTTTTGCTCATTTTTTTGCATCCTTGCCAAAAACGCTACCATATGGACCAAAAATGCTATGGTATCAACCCAAAATGCGATGGTATGTACCCTAAACACTAGGGTACCTACCAAGGGCATTATCCTAGGAACTAGGGGCATTGAATTGTCCCAGGGGTCTCCAGAAGTCAGTTTTTAGCTTGTTTTTGTGCTTTCCTGATCTGGGTGAATGCTCTAGAGGCTGGTGAAGGATTTTTTGACATTTTTAGAATTGATTATGATGTTGGTTTATCCCTTATTTTGTTTCAATTCTTCTAGTAAGAGGATTCATGCCTTACCGATGAGGTGATTCCTATGTGATTTGACACTCCGACAAGGGGGAGAATGCCTCGTTGTTGAGGGATTGATTTTATGATTCTTGTGATATGTGCTATGCCTCACTATTGTTAATTTTAGATTATTTGTACCTATTTTATGTTTTGCATCCATGATTGGCTTATGTTGATATTGCATTTATGAAGGTTTCCTTCCTTGAGTTGACCCTTGCGTCCTTGTGCTCAATTTGTGTTTAGTTATTGTTATGGTTGTTGTACCTTATTGAGATTTCATGATGGTTTTATCTGTACTTTTTATTTGTATCTTTACCCTATTTCCTTAGTTCATGGATGGGGGAGTGAGCTCTTGCATGTGTTGGTACTAGGTTGTGAGTACTAGACCTTTAGGAAGGGGGTCTAAACCTAGGAAACCACATGAAGAGTTGATGGTATAATTGCAAGTGATAACATAATAATGATTTATTAGAGGGATGAGTATTAGGAATACACATAATCAAGATAAATAATATGATATTGTATGCCCAATTGGACGGACCCAGGGAGGTGTTTTTTTGGGATCCTAGATTGGGAAGACCGTTGGAGTGGTATACTCTATCTCCCTTGAGTTACTCCAAGGTGGAGACAGATTCCACATGATTCTAGAATGTGATGACACTCTACCCCGCATTTATCCATTGTCCATATGCCTTGTTTTATTGATTTGCCTCTAGAGGATTTTGGCATTGATTTAACCTCTTGTTGTACTTTGGTTTTGTATTCTTATGTTTGGGTTTCAAGGATTCTTGTTGTTTCCTTTGGTCGTTAGGTATTAGTTTAGGTTTTTAGTGTGTGTTGGAACCTTTTTCATCTCCTAGCATGGAGATTGGTTCCTTCATTGGTTCCACATGGTCGGGTGGTTGATTGCCTTATTCCTTTGGGATACTCTCCTTGGTGTTGCATGCGTGGATTGGATTCTTCATGAGTTTACGCTATTGGAGTCTTATGTTTGTGAAAAGAAGACATTGTATCATGATGTAATTTTTATTTAAAAGAAATGATGTAATCTTATGTTGTACTATTATGTATTTGAGAGGGAAGTTGTAATAGGACTTGAAGTTAGAATTAGGTATATATCTATGGTTATTTCATGATGTAAAAGGTGCTTGTTATGAGACTAAAATGATCATGGGATGGAATAGTTTAATTGTACTTGAGTTGTTTACATTCATATGGTAGATGATATTATGATAAGTTATGGATTGAGTAATAGATAAATGAAATGGATATAATTGATGTATATTTGAGTAACTAGGTGATCATTGACACTAAAGGTTAAATGATTTGTATAATGTTATAATAAGGAATACCATGTGTTTGGAAATTTTCATAGTAGGTAATGATGACTTGACTAAATAAAATATTAAACGTCTTTGTGTTAGGAATCTAAATGAAATGAAGAAGGAATATAATGTAGGGGTTAGGAAGAATGTTTTGATGATTCCTTGATGTATAGAATGATTAATATGTAAATGCACTTATGTATTTAATGTGATTGTGAAATGGAGTAGTCATATGATTTTGAGTTGTGATTATATTCATGCATTAGGATTGAGTTATGTTATGCCTTATAATGATGATGAAAAGAATAGAATAGTTGCATTGAAGCTTTACTTGAGTAGTTAAGAATCAATGAGGAATGAATGGTTAAGTTATTTTATGTTGCAATATGATGAAAGGAAATAAGATTGCGTACTTATGTTACTTTTAATATTAAGCCATTAGGATGTGATGTAGAAATAGAGACCATGTGCTTGTTCTATGTACTCCTATGTATTAGGTCTTGGTGAAATAGGAACAATGCTCTTGTAATAAGATGAGGTAATGCTACTTGATTCATATCGAAGAAATGTTCATTATGTTAGGGTTGAGATATTATATTTAAATGATCAGATTATAATCTTAAATACGATTCTTGAAATTGTTTAGAAGTATGGAATCCTATTTTGGGGATAATTAGTGCTTATTATTATAATCTTGCATATGAATGTGAATAGTATTCTTGATGAGATGTATAATGGTTGTGATTAAGGAAATGCAATGTGATAGGTTGTGAATATGTATAAAAGTTAATCTAGTTGCATGGAATGTAATTGGTCATATGCATGGTAGCTTATGATCTTCTAGATAAGTGTTATGTTTAGATGATGTGAAGTAGTGTCGTTAAGGTACCCTAGGGAATAAAAGTGTTGCAAGAATGTATTTTACTATGTGCTTATGCTAGAAGGTTTATTCCTCTTGCATAGAATGGATTTATGATGTTTCTATTCGATGTTTCATGAGTTTTGCAATTGGTTAACGTTGTGTCGGTGTATGCTAATGTTGGAATAATGTAATGGATGTTCAAACAAAAATAGCAGTAGTTTTAAGATTATTTCTCTAGGGTATTTTGGCAGGCATTACAATTAGTAACATTACATCTGCTTTTACAAACATTAGCAGTATGTCCTAGCTTATGACAATTGAAACATACAGGTTTATAAGGTTTCTTACCAGTGGATTTATGGATATTAGGTGCAGATTTACCTTTTTCCATGTTGTCCTTTGTACCAGAAGACTCGCCTTTCTCAAATGTGGTATAACCCAATCCAATTGTGTCACCTTTCATCATTTGTGATTGAATCCGTTCATCAAGCATGGTATAACTTTTGTTAAACTTAGCAAGCTTTTCATTAGTATCAACAAGTTCATTTGTAAGATATTCATTCCTTTTCATAAGAGTCACTCTAAGAGACATTTCCATATCTAGTTCTGCCTTTATGTCTTCTTTTTCTTCTTTTTCCTCATGCCAATGAGCATACAAGGTATTGACTTCCTAATTCAGCTTAAAGTCTCATATTTTTTCTCTTTGATCTTGTCTTCTGCTAACCTCCTTGTTTCAAGTTCTTGACTCATTGTCATGGTTAGAGCTTCTAACTCTCTCCTCAAGTTAGCCTTCTCATCATTCAGGTTCTCCACTTCATCAACCAATGCATCTAGGTTTTCTTTATCGGTTAGCTCTTTTCTCTTAGTAAGTGAGGCTTTGTATTTGTCTTTTGGTGTATCTAGGGCTTCCTTAGCTTCTGCAAGCCGATTAGACATCTCTCTATAACTCATATCCCCCATGAAAGCCTTAGGGATCTTTTCCAAGTGGTTAAGTCTTAAGGGAATTAGGCTCTGATACCAATTGATAAACTTATAAGGCACTGAGAGGGAGGGTCAATCAGTGCAAGCAAAAAACTTAAGAATTTGATTACACCTCTTAACAACTTTAAAATCAATAGGCATGCAAGGAAAATAATCACATAAGAAAACACTACATAAAACATGCCAACCATAACAAAATGATTTATACGTGGAAACCCAAAAGGGAAAACCCATGGTGGGAGTTAGTACCCACAAGATTCACTATCTACGGATTAGAAACCTCTGATCAGTTAAGGTCTTACTAATATGCCCTGTTAGGAGCAGACCCCGTTAGGACTCACCTGGTGAAGGATTTTCTATGATGAGCCATGTTAGGAGCTTTTCCCTATTAGGAGAAACCTTGCAAGAGGATTTAAACTCAAATGTTGAGCTACCCTGTTAGGGGATTTACAAATTAAGGCTTGTCAGGACCTACCCGGTTAAGGGATTTGACTGTTGCAAATGTTAGGATAACAACAGTTTAATGATCTTCATATAACACTTCTATGTCTGATAAAATTCACTTTTGTTCCTCCAAAACTTCAACAACACATCAATACAGAACTTCACTAATCACTACACAATCAAAATCTCAATATTTGCCTTCTATCTCATAACTCATCACACTTTTTAAAGACATCAACTTAGTCGGCTCATAACCTTGGAACAATTTCCTAGGTTCAATGAATCTATACAAACTTACATTACATGTCGAACTTATGTTGGCCACTGATATAACAAACCAAAAATAAAACAAAACTGTACTGATTTACTAATGTTAGTGACTTTATCACTATTGGTTAAGTGTTCTTCCAGATAGCTTGCTCTGTACATCAAATCTCGATCATCATGTTGAATTTGCTAATGCCATAATGAATATAACACCAAATACCTGTCTCCATCACTCCTGTAAAACTGCATCATCCAACTCTTCATCAATCGTCTATACCGGTTGTTTGATTGCAACTCAGTCCCTGTTTACCGATTGAGGACCTATTTATCAGTTTACTATTAAATTGTCTTCTCTATCGGTTAAGCTTTATCGGTTGGCTTATAAGACTTATGTGACTATAAAAATATTGTTTCCATCAATGACAACATAAAACAAGTCACCAATTAGCTCTTTACATCAAAACATCATCATCAAGCTAACAATAAAGGTTCTTTTTAAGCTATCATTGCAAAATGTGAGTTATCCTACAAAACAAAGTGGTTAGCACTCCTCTTTTAGATCCTACAATTGCAACCTGATTAGACAATTCACTAGCAAGTAAAATCAAACAAGACAAATTTTAAAACTAAACCAAAAAAAAATAAAAATTTAAAACTAAACTAACAACAAAATAAATAATAAAATAAAATAAAATAACAAAACAAACAAAACTAATTCTAATTTATATTATTTGTGTTTTAATTTCACCTAAACTTTCATGACCGAAGTTTTGTAATATTTGGGCTCCTTTTGGTCTTTGGAGTCAAAATTTGTTAAAAGACAGGAAATTTTGGTTGTTCTTCGGTGGTTATGGATTCTCCTCTGTTTTTTCACATGAAAACCATTCAATTTGGCTCAGGTGGTATTGATTCCTCTTTTGATAGGGATGCGGAGTGTTGGCATTTTTTATGTTTATGTTGTGATTGTCATTGATGGACACACACTTGCATTGAGATCCTCTTTATATGTATGAGTTAGAGCACAACCGGTATTTGTTCAAACCGGTACGTTGTATTATAGTCTTTAGACTATTGATGTTTTGCAAAATGTGTTTCTCGATCTGAAGTGGCATGTTGACTCCAACCGGTTCGAGGGATTAAAGTGGCATAACACATTTTTACCAGTCTTCATTTTTGTCAAACCGGCAACCAACATTTTGTATGAACCAGTAATACTCTGTGATGAGTTACCAACCGACATTTTGTGATGAGTTACCATCCACTGATTGTTTGACGGTGCCGACACATTAACGATGCTTTTTGTGTTGTGGTACCAAGTATGTCCAAGTTCATTGAACCTAGGAAATTGTAATGTAATCCTATTAGACCAACATGAAATCAGATTCCTTTATAAGGACATCATGTCTAGGGTTTTAGGTTGTTGATGTGGATATAGCGAAAGTTTACGTTGTTGCTAGGGTTTAAGGTGATTGAGGTGTTGGAGAGAATATGAATGTGTAGAAGACTGAAGTAATGTTGGAGTGCATTAGGAATGAGCTACCAAGGATCTAACCAAGCAGTCTATGCAACTAGCTAGATCAAACACTTGTTGATTACTCACATCTTTGACAAGTCTGTAGCCCTTAACCGGGTAGGCCCAAAAGCCTTTTGTAAATCCTCTAACAAGGTGGTTCACATCTATGGATCTAAAATCCTCTAGCAAGGTAGTCTTTAATCGAACTTATCTCCTAACAGAGATTGAGATTCCTAACAGGATCTATTCTGGTAAAGAGCATTGTAAGACCTTAACCGATCTAGTTCCTATTCTGCAGATAGTTACTTGTGAGTTCCATCTCACTGTGGTTTTTCCCATTTTGGTTTCCATGTCAAAATCTCTTGTGTTATGGTGTTTGTGCTTCTGTGGGTGAATGCATTATTAGCTATTTGGTTTGCATATTTGTTAACCGGTTTGTTTGCTAAATTGTTTTACTAGTTTACTGTCAGTCTTGCAAAGTGTTTAAGTGCAAAGAGTTTTGGCATACTAATTCACCCCCCTCTCTTAGTATTCATCAATTGGTATCATATTCAACCTTTCTATAAGTTTAACCACTTGGAAAGAGATAATGGGGAATACACTTTGAGGGAACTTACCCACTGGCTCACTCAGTCTGAGCAAGCCTGTGATGATCTTATGGTCAAATACAAGGCATCTTAAGCAAAAAGAAGAGAACATGCAAAAAAGTTGATGGAGCTATCTGAAAATAGTTCTTCAGATGAAACAGACATGGAAGCCCTAATTGCTGAAGTAAATAAGTTGAATGAATCAAACTCCAACTTGAGAAAGGAGTTGGAAGGACTGACTATCCAGATGTGTCAAGAGCTTGAGAACCGAAGGAAAGCTGAAGATCTGGTGAAAGAAAGAGATCATGAGATCTCCAAGCTGAAACAAGAGATGAGTGCCCTAAATGCTCAACTCCATGAAAGCAAAGTGGAAAAGGAAGACATGCAAGGAGAGCTAAACATTGCCATCTTTGAGAATGAAAACCTGTTGGAAACAAATGTTGCTATTTCCGAAGAACTCTCTGAGTCAAAGGAAATACTTGCTAAGTTCAACAAGAGTACTGTCAAGCTAGAGCAAAAGCTTGAATCTGCCAAACCGGTCAAGAATACCAATGGACTTGGTTATTCCAGTCATGAGGAAGGTGAGACCTCTGGTACAAATACTAGAACATCAAATAAACAACCGACATCAAAGGATAAAGGTAAGCAAAAGTTTAAACTTGTTTGCTTTAACTGTCTTAAAGAAGGACATACTGCAAATGTGTGTAGGAGTAAGGCTTACAACAATTTTCCTTATTTCCTAAATGATAAGCATAGAGCCTATAGATTTGATGGTAACTGTTATGCATGCAACAAGTATGGGCATAGAGCATCTGAATGCAGCTCTGTTATGAATAAAACTCAAAGATATCCTCAAAGGACCCAAGGAGTTGGTCCTGAACCTTTTGTGAACCAGAATCACAACCGGTTTAATGCCTTCAATCATCAGCCAATAAGCGGTGGTTATCAAGCGGCAACCAGATGGAGAGAAAATTATATGATCTATCATGGTCATGGTCACACTGCTGCAACATGTAGAAGGAAGAATGGAAACATGAACAATGGACCTTGGAGAGCACCTGGATTGGTCTGCTATCACTGCAACAAACTGGGTCACATTGCTAGATTCTGTAGATCAAGAAAAAACATATCTGATGATATACTGGTCACTCCGGAAGGAAACATTGATGTTGACACTATTCAAGCGGACATGAACAAAATCTGGAAGAAGAAACCAACGGTGCTACAAGAGGAACCGGTTTCTGCACCTAGTGTGGAAATCACAGAACTGGCAAACTAAGCTTCATAAAAGCTTAGGGGGAGCAAACGGAAAAATGTTTCGAACCCCTAGTTTACACTGGTAAAAGACCTTAACCAGTATGTTATACATGTCGTTTGGCAAAAGATCGGAGACGGTAAAAAGGCAAATTAGGGTTTACACCCTAATGGAGGAGCATTAATGACGGTAGGTGAGGAATATGTTTAAAAGCATTTTTCAAATCATTTCTCACTATCAGTTTTTGAGAAAAGAAATTTTTTTCAAAGAGTAGAGCAACGAAAAGGCGATTTGAGTAGAGATTTTGAGAAATTGAGAAACCGCGAAGAACATTCAAATTCAAACTGGAAATGGTCAAGTGGAGAACACAAAGTGGTGATTCAGCAACCAATGGAGTGTGAAGTGAAGGAGAATCGGAAAGCCCTAATTTCACGTGTTTCAAAAGGTATTTCTCGAGTTCTTAAGATTTCTATCATGGCTTCTGCATCTCATACCAGTTCTAGTGCATCTATCGAATCTGCAAGTTTTATTCAATAGAAGTCCAAGTATAATGCCTTATCACAAGTTCTGGCTGGTGTGATAGTAGAAGAGGGAATTTCTAACTACATAGATTGCAAGATTGAAGACCTAGGGTCTCTAGCTATCCACACTCGGTTAGGTTTATTTTGTGGAAAAGATAAGAAGATCAAACCGGAGTTTAATATTTTGGAGAAGAAAAAGCTCCACAATGTTGTTTACTTCCTGGAGGATTTCACAGAGGATCATATAAGGATCATTCTGAGCAGAGTCCATGGTGATAAGATGTACCTGGAGAGAACACATGATATCATGCCGCAGGCAATTCATGTAGTCACCGGATTCTACAACACAGGGGAAGTGCCAGCCCTAAGGACGGTAAGCAAAACTGAAATGTCCAAGCTCACAGGTTCAGTGAGCGACTCATGAGGCATGACAGCAAATTCTATCAAGGATGATCTGGTGAAGTATGCATGCATGGTGATTGGATACCAAAAATTATTAGCTAGTAAAATTAACTCTGTATTTGTTGCAACGGTAAATGATGCTTGATGCATCATTTGATCTGTGCACTGGTATGCAGAGACAACTCCTGTTGAATCTAAAGTTGATCAAACAGGATAATGCACTTAGGTTCAAGTTTCAACAACTATTGGTTGGGTTGTTCTTCTATTTCCAAGGCTACTTTCTAGGAGTAGGAGATGTCCAATGGTCTGGTGACCAACCGGTGACCAAGCAAATCAAGGAAAGCATTGAAGCAATTGGAACCGGCTACCCTGATGTTCTGAATAAGTATTTTGATGAGTTCAGAAGGAAAATGAGCCAAAGAGTGAGGATATCAGGTGACATCATCAAGAAATATGAAGACGATATCTGCTTCAAAGAAGTGGAGCCAATGGGCTATGAGGTGATGTACGATATACTAGAAGGGTATGCCTCTACCCTTATTGCCTCGCCACTTGATCCTAAGGCAAAGAGAACTGGCACCTACCTAGAGAGGATAGCACTGATTGAGGAACCACCAGCAATGAAAGAAAAAGAACCGACAGTAAAGAAGGCAAAGGCAGTGCCTGCAGCATCAACACCAGTTACTACTGCAACTCCAAAAGTGACCAAGCAGTCACCAGTCAAGAAGAAACCAGAATCAGCATCAGCTAAAGTGTTCGAGAGAAAGAGGAAGACAAGGAATACCTCTCCAGACTCAAAAGAAATTGTGCCTGAGGAAAAGCCAAAGAAAACACATCAAGCAAAGAGGAAGACAAAGAATAAATCGGCATCATCTGCACCAGTAAATATAGATATATCTTCCTATAAACCTTTGACACATTGTCAAAGAACAATAAAGAATGTTAGGAGAAAAGTGCTAAATGACTTAATTGAGTGTTTTGATGACTTTAATGATGATGAAAAGGAAGCAGTTGAAAAGGAAATAATTCAGTATTTATGTGTTAATGACTGGTCGCCCTTAGAGATTAAGTCTCAGACACTGGATTCTTTATATATGTCATTAGACAATAGATGGCGCATTGCCATAGAAAAGGAACAGGAAATTAGGGAGAAATTTTTTGCACAGTACTTTCCCAACCTGTCAAATTCTGAATTGTTTGATGTTATTGACCAAGATAAAGGACTCTTCTTCACTAGAAGAAGAAGACTCTGGCTGTTAGAAGGTAGAGTTGATGATGTTGAAAAAGACACTCATCTATATATGAGAACCACTATCTAGACTCACAAAGCATGTCTAGCCAACCGGCAAGCTGAAAAAGAACCGGTTATATCCAAACCGAACGAAGTATTTGATGATGAAGGAAATCCGGTTGTTGAACCGATCAACACTATTGATGTTGATGCTCTGGAAATTGAGGATGTTACTCAGGAAACACCATCTGAGGCAATAGGTTAGAAGCAACAGGCTAAACAGGTTGATAAGCAAGCTGAGGATAGACAGGAAGCGGCAAAGGAAGAGGCAGAGCAAAGGAAAAAGGATGAAGAAGAGAAGCGGAAAAGGGATGAAGAAGAGAAGAAGAAAGATGAAGAGGAAAGAAAGAAGAAGGATGAAGAGGAGAAGAAGAAGAAAGATGAAGAGGAGAAGAGGAAGAAGGATGAAGAAGAGAAAAAGAAGCAAGAAGATGAAAAGAAAAAGAAGGAAGAAGAAGATAAGGAACAGGAGAAGAAGAAGGAAGCAGAGAAGAAGAAGAAGGAAGAGGAAGAAAAAGAAGAGAAAAAGAGAAGAGAAGCAAAGAAAAGGAAGAAGGAAGAGGAGGATAAGGAAGCGGAGAAGAAGAAAGAGGAAGAGGACAAGGCAGGAGAAGCAGAGAAGAGCACCCAGATGGAGACTCCGAAGGCAATCGAGAGTCAAGCCAAACCAGTTGATCTCTCCAGTCCTATCGATCTCTAGTTTGTAAGTGAAACAGAGCTAATGCAAAGCATCAAGGTAGCTCAAAATCACCTTGAAATCATTCAACAGAAGAAGGAGCGGGATGTAATTCAAGCGGCTATGGATATGCTTACTGGTTTGATACCCGGTATAAATCTTCCCAACACTGATTCATCACTAGCTAAACTCAAGCTCCTATGCACAGTAGTGGATGATTAGGTGCAGAGCCTTGAAGAGGCAGCAGAGGCTAATGTCAAGAAGGAGCATCAAAAAGCTCTTAATATAGCTCTGATGAAGAAGTTGAATGAGCTCTGGACTGAACTGAAGCAAGAACAAAAGGATATAAGGGATGCTCTAGATGAGGGGAATCTGCTACTCAGCAAGACCTGCCAACCCCATCTTTTCTATGATGATGTGCTAGCTCAAAAGAAAAAACTTGAAATGGACTTGCAGTCCTACTTGAGCACATTCAAGCCACCTTATGATTCCTTTACAACTTATGGGCAATTCGTTCACTGGTTTCACATCCAGTCAGTAAAAATGGAGCAAGAGATCAGCACTCAGTCCAGAGATTTGCAGGAGCTACAACTGGTTCTACTCCCACGATTGCAAATTCTTCAGAAGTGCTATCTGAACCTAGATGCCTTAACAGTTACATAGGAGATGAGCACAATTGATGCCATGGAAGAATAGGCCTCCCAGATGCAAATAGAACAAGAAGTAGCCACCTCCCTACTTGAGTCCTAGTCTTTGTTGATGAAACAATTCTTCCAGGACTTTAAATCTATTTTTGACAAGTATCATTCCTTGTTGTCATAAACTTTTATTATTTTTAATATCAAATGAAAACAGGGTTGTTCAGCTGTACTTTGTCATTGTTGGCAAAGGGGGAGAAGAATTCTATTTGGAGAAGTATCTGGTAATCAAAATTTTGATTATATGCTCTGAATATCTCAATGTTTATGCTCTATATGCAAAAGTGCTATACATTGTATTGTTAAAGGGATAGTGTATATGCTTAGGGGGAGCAAATTTGCTAATGACATGATTTTTTTGTAAAACACTTAGATGTCAAAATTTTATTTTCCTAAGTGTTGCCATCAATGCCAAAGGGGGAGATTGTTGGCATTTTTTATGTTTATGTTGTGATTGTCATTGATGGACACACACTTGCATTGAGATCCTCTTTATATGTATGAGTTAGAGCACAACCGGTATTTGTTCCAACTAGTATGTTGTATTATAGTCTTTAGACTATTGATGTTTTGCAGAATGTGTTTCCCGGTCTAAAGCGGCATGTTGACTCCAAGCGGTTCGAGGGATTAAAGCGACATAACACTATTTTACCAGTCTTCATTTTTGTCAAACCCACAACCGGCATTTTGTATGAACCAGTAATACTCTGTGATGAGTTACCAACCGGCATTTTGTGATGAGCTACCATCCACCGATTGTTTGACAGTGTCGACACATTAACGGTGCTTTTTGTGTCATGGTACCAAGTATGTCCAGATTCATTGAACCTAGGAAATTGTAATGTAATCCTATTAGACCGACATGAAATCAGATTCCTTTATAAGGACATCATGTCTAGGGTTTTAGGTTGTTGACGTGGATATAATGAAAGTTTATGTTGTTGCTAGGGTTTAAGGTGATTGAGGTGTTGGAGAGAATATGAATGTGTAGAAGACTGAAGTAATGCTGGAGTGCATTAGGAACGAACTACCAAGGATCTAACCAAGCAGTCTATGCAACTAGCTAGATCAAACACTTATTGATTACTCACATCTTTGACAAGTCTATAGCCCTTAACTAGGTAGGCCCAAAAGCCTTTTGTAAATCCTCTAACAAGGTGGTTCACATCTATGGATCTAAAATCCTCTAGCAAGGTAGTCTTTAATTGGACTTATCTCCTAACAGAGATTGAGATTCCTAACAGGATCTGTTCTGGTAAAGAACATTGTAAGACCTTAACCGGTCTGGTTCCTATTTTGCAGATAGTTACTTGTGAGTTCCATCTCACCGTGGTTTTTCCCATTTGGGTTTCCACATCAAAATCTCTTGTGTTATGGTGTTTGTGCTTCTGTGGGTGAATGCATTATTAGCTATTTGGTTTGCATATTTGTTAACCGATTTGTCTGCTAAACTGTTTTACTAGTTTACTGTCAGTCTTGCAAAGTGTTTAAGTGCAAAGATTTTTGGCATGCTAATTCACCCCCCCTCTTAGTATTCATCAGCGAAGTTGTTTGTTTGGAGCAAGAACCATTTATATTTTTTTGCTGATAATTTACCTTCCCCTAAGAAGACTACATTCATGCCTGAAGCTTCGACAAAGGCTTCTCTACGTTTTGTTCCTTCCCTAAAGACTGGGTGTGTGAATGGTTCTCTTTTGAATAATTCTAATGATCCTAATGATTCTTTACCTTTGGGAAAGTCTTCTGTTGAGTTTGGGAAAGTTTTAGGGTCTGAGATACAATTTCTTGAAGGGTTGAAAACCTCAGAACATCTTGGGGGTGTTGATGTTGTCCCAGATGAGTAGCTTATTGCTCAGGTGCAAGATATTGCTAATACAAATAAGGTCTCTCTAATTTTGATCTTGCCAATAAAGTGATTTCTTCAATCTCAGTTGATTTGGGTAGTCTGGAAAATGACTTGGATGCTTTCCCCACTAAAAACTTCTTTGATGTTCTTAATTTGGATAAAGTCATAGTGCCATTAGATCTTGGGCCATCTTCGGCTCACATTCTTTTGGATAGGGTAGAGGGCCAGGTGGCTTCGGTTCTAGAGAATAGATTACCTCCAGACACTTCTTTGGGCAATACTGGTCTTCCTTTAGTACAAACCCCTCTTTCTCCCACATTGTCAACTCCTGGGAAAAGAGGTCACAAACCCAAATATGTTAAAACTAAACTCGAAATTGATGCGGGAATTCAGTCTACTCTTCTTTCCTCTTTGGAAACTTCTAGAAAGAAGAGATCCAAAAAACCCTTTAGTCCACCAGTCACAAGAGGCTTGGTGACTAAGCATAGTCTTCACAAGACCTTTTTGGCAAGTAAGGTTTCTCCGGTATCTTTGGAAGTCTCGAGGGGAGCAAATGCTTCCCCTCGGGGCCAATGAGGATTTTATCTTGGAATGTTAGGGGCTTAAATGCCCCTAACAAACAACGCTTGATTATGTCACAATTGGACTTAATGAAGTGTGATGTGGTCATGGTACAAGAAACTAAGTTAAATCTTTCTTCGGCTGATAGGTTATTCTCTTCCTGGAGAGGGTGGAATTTTTGTGCTTCTCCCTCTTCAGGTGGTTCTGGGGGTCTTGCGTTTCTTTGGAAATATTCTTGTGTTCATTTCTCATTAAATGCTTCTTCATCCAACTGGATGCTTGGTCTGGTCAAAAGAAGGATATCTAACTTAAAATTTTGGCTCTTTAATGTTTATGGGTCGTCTAGGGTTGTAGAAAAAAAGAAACCTTTGGGACTTTTTGGCTTCCCTTGCTACCCCGTTGCGTAATGTTTTTCTAATTTTGGGGGGGTGGATTTTAATGCAATTACTACTTTGAATGAAAAGGCTGGGGGAATCATCCCTAACAAGCATTCTATGTCAGATTTTGCTTCTTCATTCAGTCATTAAATTTGGTTGATTGTAAACTGCTTAATGGGACATTTACATGGACCAACATGCGTAGGGACTTTTGCCAAATTTTTGAGAGATTGGATCATTTTCTGGTTTTAGAAAACTGTTTCAATTCAGGACAAGACTTTGTTTCCTCTGTTCTCTCCTTTACTGGTTCTGATCATTTTCCTATTCAGCTTACTATTTTTGAGGAAATGGCTCCTCGGAAGTTACCTTTTAAGTTTGAGCCAATGTGGTTCAGGATCAATCGTGACTACCTTCATTAAAGAAATGGTGGTGTTCTGCTTCATTCTTTCCCAGATCTCGAATGTTTCAGCTTGTTAAGAAGATGGGTTTCTTAAAACAAAAGATTAAGATGTGGAATGTATTGCATTTCAAGAATATTTTCGAGGAAAAGGCCAAGATTCAGGAAGAAATTGAACAAATTAATAAGAGCATTATGGCTTTAGGAATGTCCTCTCTTTTGTATGATAGATTGAAGTTGTTGAACTTTCAACTATCTGAGACTTTGGCTAGGGAAGAATCTTATTGGAGGCAGAAGTCTAGAGATCTTTGGCTCTCCAAAGGGGATAGAAATACTAAGTTTTTCCATTCCTCGTCCAAGCTCAAGAGGCAGCGTAATCGAATTTCCTGTATTATTGACTCTAATGGAAACAATTTGGTGGATGAGGAAGAGATTGCTTCCAAAGCTATTAGGTTCTTTAAGTCACTTCTTACAGCAAATCCAGTTGTGTTAGATAATGAGATTGTGCAATCGATCCCCTCTTTAGTTTCTCAAGAAGATAATAAGAAGCTTATGGCTCCCTTTACTCTAGCTGAACTGAAAGAGATAGTCTTCTCTATGCATCTAGAGAAGGCCTCAGGTCCGGATGGGTTTACGGCACTATTCTTTCAAAAGTGTTGGGAGTTTATAGGGAATGACGTATTGCTAGCCTTGGAGGAATCTAGAAGAAATAGGTCTATTCTTAGAGAGCTTATTACTACTCTTATTGCTATCATTTCGAAGGTGGATATTCCTACTTCATTCTCGGATTTTCATCTCATTGCCTTGTGTACTACTTTATATAAAATCTTTACTAAGGCAATTTTGGTTAGGCTCTATAAGCTCCTCCCTCGGATTGTCTCCCTAGAACAGGGAGGATTTGTACCTAGTTGGGAAACATCTGAAGGTGCGATTGTAGCTCATGAAGTTTTGCACTCCATTTCTCAACAAAAGGTTCCAGCTATGATACTTAAGCTAGACATACTGAAGGCTTATGATCAAGTTAATTGGCAGGCTCTTAGGGTTATTTTATATCATCTGGGCTTTTCACATTGTTGGGTTAAGTGGGTGTTTTCTTGTATATCTTCTACTCACTTTTCAGTTTTGGTTAATGGTTCCCTGTCAGGGTTTTTTGCTTCCTCTCAGGGACTTAGGCAAGGGGATCCTTTGTCTCCTTTTCTATTTATTCTTTTGGCAGAAGCATTAAGTAGGGCTATATCTAATGCTACATCATCTAGTTTATGGTCAGGTATTAGAATAGATGGCCTCCTTTCTCCACAATCCCATTGCTTGTTTGCAGATGGTACGCTTATGTTTGGGGCAGCCTCTCTAAGGGAGGCTCGTATTATTAAGAAAATTATTTTTGATTATGCAGCTTTTTCTAGACAAAGTGTTAATAATCAGAAATCCAAAGTCTTTTTTGTGAATGTCTCCCCTCTAGTTAAAGATAGACTCATCCGCTTTTGGAATTTTCAAGTAGGGACCCTCCCATGTGTATACCTGGGCATTCCTTTTTTTCTAGGGTCAGATAAGGCTTCCTTTTGGAACAAAATTGTTCATACAATATCCTCCCGAATCTCTTCTTGGAATAATAAGTGGCTGACGATGGCTGGTAAAATTCTTTTAATTAAGTTAATTTTGAATGTCATCCCCACATATTTGATGTTTGTTTTACAGGCTCCCCCCCAAGTTATTAAGAACATTAAGGTCTCCCTTAGGACCTTTCTTTGGAATGATAACTTGGGTGATAGGTCGAGGATCCCTCTCTTGGCTTGAGACAAAATTTGTCATCCCAAAGAGCTGGGGAGTGAGGGCATTCGTAATTTAGTGGCTTAGAATAAGGCTTTGGGGGAAAAAATGGTTTGGAAGTTATATGTTGACCCTCGTAGTAAATGGGTTTCCATCATGTTTGCTAAGTATTTAAGGGGTGCTTCCAGAGAAAGGATTTTTACTGCTTCATCTCTTCCAAAAGGTTCGGCTTTTTGGAATTTTTTGGTTTCATGTAGGATGGTTATTTTACCACATCTATCCTAGGTTGTCAATAATGGGAAGAAAGTCCGGTCTTGGGATGAAGTTTGGAATGGGCACTCTGCCCTTTCAGCTATTCGAGACTGGTCCCCTTTGTCTGGTATTCTATCAGAGTTTTGGGGGCCTTTTGTTGCTGATTATTTTGACATTGTCTCCACTAGTCCTTGTGTGATTGCAAAATGGAAGATTATCCCTCCCTTGACGGTTGATAATAATCTTATTCTGGCTTTTGTGGAAGAACTTCACAAAAGACCCCTTGTTTTCCAAAATAAAGAGGACTCCTTGGTTTGGATAAAGAGTGTTGCTAGCTCTTATTCAGTTAAAGATGGTTATAATTCTTTAGTTCAGACTTCACCATCCCCTTGCTGGCCTACTAAGCTTTTTTGGCACCCAGCTTATCTTCCTAAAGCAGGGTCATTTGCTTGGTTGGCAGTCCAAGATAAGGTTCTAACCGGGATGTGTCTGGATAGACTTGGGATTACAACTATATTTCCTTGTGTTTTTTGTGGTCATTGTATGGAATCCATGGATCATCTTTTCTTGTTCTAGCCATTTGCTTCTGAGTGTTGTTACTGGTTATTTGGCATGCTTGGTTGGTCTTCTGCGATAGGTCCCAATCTACTTTCACATTTCATGGCCTGGCCCTTGTTGTTTTCCTCATCATTTTATTCATCCCTTTGCATTGTGTCCCCATCACTGGTGATTTGGAATCTTTGGCTTGAAAAAAATTCTAGAATTTTTAATCATAAAAATGCCACTTTGTCTGAAGTAATTGGTAAAATTCAAACCTCCATCATTGAGGTGGTACTTTCTTTCATTCATAAAAACTTAGATCATCTCAGTTCTTTCTCTCATTGGGATAATCAGGTTACTTGGAAATGGTCTGCACTTCGTCTGATGCCTTCCCATGGGGTTGTGTCAGGAGGTCTATCTTCTCTGGTTAAACAAAAATTGGCCAGATGGACTCCCCCTCCATTCCCTTCATTCAAACTTCAGTTTGATGGGGCTTCCAAGGGGAATCCGAGAAAGTCTAGTATTGGAGTAGTTATTTTTTATCATTCTTCAAAAGTCATCAAAGCGGTGGGTAAACAAATTGGGCATGGTACTAATAACATGGCTGAGTTTCAGGCTTTATCCTTTGGGCTTGATCTCGCTCTTTCATTAAACATTAAAGACATTGTTATTGAAGGCAATTCCATGGTGGTGTTTCAAGCAGTTGTAGCTAAGAAATGGCTATCTTGGCATCTTCAATATTTCTTAGATCACATTCTTCGGCAGTTAAAATGCTCTTCCTCTTTTTCTATTTCGCATTGTTTTAGGGAGATCAACATCATTGCGGATTTTTTAGCAAATAAGGTTGTTGTTGAGGGTGTTGATTTCCTGGAGGTCTCTCCCTCAGACATTCCTGCATCTTGCATGAAGATGCTTTTTTAATAGGTGGTCCTCCTTCTTGAAAACCTACTTCATTATATATGCTTCGTTAGTATATGTAGTTAAGGTGTTGGCCTTCATGACAATTTTGTACTATTGATATCTTATGTTAGATTTTATTCATGAAGTAGGAAATTGGTTGGGTTTTCTTCTATTCGTCTGAGATGCCTACTATATTTTTACCTTATCATGTCTTCTTGCTTTATGTGTTGGTTACTTCCCTATATGGCTATAGGGGGGATGTTGTCCTGACTTATGGCAGCATTCCTGTTGTAGTCATATTTGATAAGTTTCTTCACACAAAGTCTGGGGGTAGGAGGGGTATCTTTGGTTTGGATGGTGGAATTTTTTCTTTCTCAATTGAGTGGTCACCTTTTGGTTATCTTGGTTGGCGGGCTTTTTGAACTTCTTTTGTAAGTTTGGGATCTCTTTGGCTTATGGCAATCATTACATATTAATCGGTATCTGTTCGGCAGGGGTACTTGTATAATATCTGTTTGATCCCCTATTTTTGGTAATCATTTTTTGTTGCTACTGATTGTTTGATGACTTTTCATCAGGCTTTTGTACCTTATGTACATGTTTCTCTCTTCGCTTCATTTGGCATCATGATCTATCGATGATTCAGATAGTTGTCTTAATGATTGGGGATATTATGGTATCCGTTGGCTTTATCATTGTGTGATCATCTTCATATTAGTAGGTTTCTTTCATGATGGGGATAATTATGACATGGTGATCACGTTCTCAGTTATATTGTTTGTTGGTGGGTACTTATGGCTATCATTCGATATTTGTCTTGCTTTTCACTCTAACATCATGTTCTATTTTCTATGGAGAATTCTTTCCAAATTCGGTGGATGGTGGCTTTGTCTAAGGGATTGGAAAGACCAGTTAATGTGGTTTTGCAGAGGGTTTCTTATTTTGATATTGCTCCTTTGGTTACTACTTTGGATTATCCTTTGGTTTGGTCTCATCCTTCTTCCTAAGGGTCTTCAATATCCTTCCCTGTTTCTTATTTGGATCTGTCTATGTTTTCTCACCATTTTTGTGATAGCAAGATCTCTTATTCTCAGCTCTCTCATGGCTTTGAGTTTTGCTTTCTTCAGAGCAGTGGATTCTTGTGGCATTTAGACAAGTTGGATTTTGGGGTGATGGCACTGATTTTTGGTGGAAAATCTTGACTCCATCTTCATATGCTCCCTGTTAGTCTGATTCTTACAGCTTCCTTTATATCTAATGCAAATGGCAATGTATTGCAATGTATCTAGGGGGGTTGGTATGCCTATGGGCTTTTTGTAATGGGTAGATAGGCTTATGTTTTCTTGAGCAATACTGAAGGGTTTTCTTACTGGTTCTTTCCCTTCAGTGCTCTTTGAACCAGACACTTGTAAAAAATATATATAATTAATATAATTTTAGTGGTCCCATCCACTTTTATCAAAAAAAAAAACAGACAAACAAAAAACTAAACTAACAAATAAATAATTAAAAAAGAAACTAAAAAAACAAAACTAAAAAAAATTAAAATCTAAATTAAAAACACACAAATCTTGAAAATAAACACAAAATTAAACACTAAAAATGGACTTGTGAAAAAGCTTTAGAAGCTTTCAAGTAAATGCAATTTCATAGGTGGAAAGCTAAGTTTCATGACCGTTTGCCAGTATATGCCAACCCATGCCAAAGCGGAGCGTTGTAACAAAGTATGGATACCTTTCAATGCAAGATGAAGGCCAAGTTTTGTTGATTCACGTCGAGCTCACCAAATGAAACATTGTGAAATGGAGGCTAGTATAAACCAATAGGAATTCATGTTAGTAAGAGATTTCAACCATAAGCACATGCATGAAGAAAAATCCATTCAAATAATTATCAAAGAAGATTAGCACAAGGAGTTAGTTAGGAAATAAATAAAACGAAATTAAATTCCCCATGATGCTCCCTATGTCATGACTCTTCCTTTTCCTCCTCCTCTCCAAACTCCTACTGCTATGTAAAGTATGCCCTTAGCTTGAGCACTAGCACAAAAGGATGTCAAATTGAGGATGGGAGATGGTTGGTTATGTCAAGTGTGGATGAAGATGCAAATGATGTGTTAATTTAAACTAGCAACTCTAACTAGTGGAAGAGCTAAAACAGAAGACAAATCCATTCAAAGCATTATCAAAGAAGATTAGTAACACAAGAAGCTAGTTAGGAAATACACAAAACAAAATTAATATTACTCCATGATGCTCCCTATGCCATGAGTGTTCCTTGTCCTCCTCCTCTCCAAGATCTTGCTACTATGTAAAGTATGCGCTAAGCTTGAGCACTAGAAGAAAAGGATGTCAAATGGAGAATGGGAGATGGTTGATTATGTCAAGTGTGGATGAAGATGCAAATGAAGTGTTAATGTAAACTAGCAACTCCAACTAGTGGAAGAGCTAAAACATCATACAAATCATTCAAAATCGAAGCAAAATAACAATGCATGGATAACTCTTATGACTCTTCAACAATGAAGGAATAAGCTTTATTAATAGGGAAAATGGGTAAATGAAGGGTTAGGATTTCTTGAGGAAGTGTTAATCCTCAATCCATGTGCTCTCCTTCAAGCGAATCACATGTTGAAAAGTATCAACAAGGGAAGGCTTGATAGGTGAAGGAGACAAAGCATTAAATGCTTGAAGACTTGAAGGAAGCCATTAAAGGCTTAAGAGGATTCTAGAAGGAAGCCATTAAAGGCTTGAAGACTTTGAATGAAGCCATTAAAGGCTTAAGAAGACTTTAGAAGGAAACCATTAAAGGCTTAAAAACTTTAAAGGAAGCCATTAAAGGCTTGAATACTCTAGAAGGAAACCATTTAAGGCATAAAGACTTTAAAAGGAAGCTATTAAAGGCTTGAAGACTCTAGAAGGAAACCATTAAAGGCTTAAGAAGACTTTAGAAGGAAACCATTAAAGGCTTAAAGACTTTAAAATAAGCCATTAAAGGCTTGAAGACTCTAGAAGGAAACCATTAAAGGCTTGAAGACTTCAAAGGAAGTCATTTAAAGGTTTGAGTTGATGGGTTTTGGGCTAACCTTTGGTTTAGGAACATGCAAACCATTAAAGGGTGATTAGGATAATAATAGGGGTTTATACATGATTATATGGAGGTTAAATTTCAACTTTCATTTTCTAGAAAGTGCAAGTGGGTGAAGAATTTAAGAATTGATGCAGGAGCATCCCCGATTCATGGCAATCTTGCATCAACCAAAAATATTTCCTTTTTGTTTTGCATTTTCTGGCATTGGCTCACCGGATCTCGTGGAGTTGGATTTTGCTTGAGGACTTGATCATCTACCTTATTCCCAAACTGTGGATTATTTGGATCATTTTTCGGCAAGTTATCACTACCAATTCCTGAGATAGTTTTCTGGTACTGGATGCCTAGTTGTAATCTATCAGGATCTACCAAATCCCTTACGTAGCTTGTAGAGCCCTGAGCATTGATTTTGATGTTCCTTGGCTTGTGGTCGACCTTTCCTTTGATCTAAAATTCATCCTTTGTATTTTTTAGAGGAATTTCTTTGGCAAAGGTCAACCTTGTTGTTTTTACACGTTAGGTCTTGTTCTTCGGTATTTGATCTTTTTTGGGTCAATCAAATCCCTTTGGATAATATAAATCATTGTAATTGAGCATTATAATGCAAGAAAAGTAGAGATAAGTTAAGATATAGAACATAGAAGATAGATCTGAATATTTGAGTTCCCGGTTGTGACCTGTTTTGTGGTTAAGTATGTTTTAGCAAGCCAGTGAGCCGGTTTCTATAACCCGGTTGCTACCAGTTGATTGTAAACAGTTTTCATGATATAATTCATTTAGTTTTGCATTGCCTCCATCATATCCTTGTGTTTTCATTGTGTTTACTCTTGCTAACCGGCCCAGATTGATATCTTTGAGGTCTCTCCTAACCGGTGACTGCACCAAGAATTTAAATAAATATTTATTTATTTAAATGTGAGAGATAGGATTTAAACAAATGTTAATATATTTAATTGTGAGAGGGGGGTTAAATAAACAAATATTATTTATTTATTTAATTAATTGTCAGAATATGGTTAAGTGAATTAAATCAAATAAATTGAATAATTTACTTAATTAATAGAAGAACATTGTTAGGATGAATTAATTAAATATTAATTTAATTAATAGTTGAATGATGGTTAAATAATCAAATAAATATTGAAGATTCATTTAATTAAGTGGATAGATTTGGGTGTCTACAAGAATAAAAATTACTAAAATGGGTAAGAGACATGAGGGTATAATGACACCAATTAGAGAAGAGTGGTTCATATTATAAGAATGAGAAAGAAGACGCAAGTAAGTAATACATATGGTTAAAAATAATTAGAAAAATGAGTTATCAATAAAGCTCTAGTTGTTTGCTTCTTTAGATTGATAGGGTCACAAACTTATAAGGAAATAAATTTAGATCTCAAAGATTCTTATGTACCCCTAAAAAATGACATTTTAGTTTCTAGCACTTGGGAAGTCCTAATAATAGGGAACTTCAATGTGATGATATCAAACAATCAACTCCTCAATTTGAGTAGTGAGGGTGGAGGGAAAATCAATCCATTATGGCTAGAAAAATGGGAAGACTAGATTTAAGAATGAACATAATGGGATGGGAATGATTATGCCATACACTATGGGGTAGAGTTTCTAAGGCTATCTAATCTATATATCATGGTCATTTGCAATATTGTGAGAACATGTCTAAATTTAGGTAACTTTACTCATAATAGACTTAATGGCCAAAGTGTGGTAGATTATGCTATTTATTGGAAATGGTTTAATTTGACGGAAATAAGGATTTAGAAGTTGGGGTTTGCCCCATAGTTATAAAATTATACCATAGTCCAATATATGTAAATCTTGGCATTCATGCAAGCAACCAATGAAGAGAACAAATGTTCACAATAAAAGAAGGCACTACTATAATGAAGAGTGCAAGGAAACAAAGAGAACATTGAGAGAGTTTGAGATGGAAAATTAAAAAGGCTTACGAAAACTTGATTTGGTGCAAAAAAGAAAGAAGGATTTGTGAACATGAGAAGGAAAGAGCTAATTTCTCTTGGGAAAAAAACCCCAAAAGCGTTTGATGAGAACTATAGTAAAAAAGAATAAAAACAAAAAACATTATACATAATTTTTAGAATATTCAAACTTAATATATTAGTGAAGTTAGGATAAATACATCTCCCCCATAATTAGAATAACTAAGCTCTTTTCTATGGGTGATAGTGTCAAGGCATAAAGAGGTTAGCAAGGGGTAAAGCTCAAGATATAGACGGGAAACAAGGAAAGAAGCTCCCACACTATAAATCAAAAGCATCCTCAACAATGTCATTCAAGATGGCTTACTAATAGTGTGGATAAATTATGTTTTCCCTCTCTATAAAAGTGGAGATATAAATAATCCATCAAACTACTAAGTTATTATGGTTAGTCATCTACTTTGATTTTTTTTTGGAAGTATGATAAAGTGCAAAATTAGTACAACTAGGTAGAAAAAAGGTGAAAAGGAGCAAAAGAGTGAGCAAGTTTTAAACCAAGGCACTCTACTATTGACCACTATATCACCCTTAGGCACCTAAATGAAAAAATACGGGGCACCCAAGGAAAATAAGTCTTTTGTTGCTTCACTGATTTTTCAAAAGCATTTGACATAGTACCCAGAGACAAAATTTACAACAAGATGAAGGAACTTAGGATCCTTGATGAGCATAGAATACTAAATCAAAAACTTCATTAGCAAGTCAAAGCTAAAAATAGAATTGGTAGAGGTGTGCCAAAAAAAATTAGAAGTGATGTAGGCATCAAACAAGGTTGCCCACTCACTCCTACTTTCTTTGGGTTATATATAAAGAAATTAAAAGGGTGGATGAAAAAAGTTAATGGGGGTGACAATTATCTTGTGAGGTACCTTGTGAAGTTAATTTTATGTGTTGACGATATCATCTTAATTTGAAAAAAGTAGTTTGAGAGAACACCTAAGGGCTTTAGAGCTCTTTTCTTAGGACTTTTATATTCAAGTGAGCACTAGTAATACCAAAGTCGTGATTTTTTACTAAGAAATATAATAAAAGAATATACCAATACAAGTTCATATGGTTAATTTCTCATAGAAATCTCATTTGGAAGAGATGTGGGGAAGCAAAAATTTAAGGGGGAGGAAGGATTTATACTTTCTACAAAATAGGTGGAAGAATTCAGTGTTATGCGACTATAAAACCAAGAATGTTCTTTTTGGCTTGCTAATCACGCCTATAGTCAAGTATGTGTGTGGATTCTAGGGTGACAACATTTTAGATCACAAGTAGATGTGGATAGAAAGAATCCAAAAGCATTTAGTCACAAGCAACCTCAAATTTAAAACAATAGTTTTCTATGAGATTTTGGTAGATAGAAGAGGAAATTTCCTATTGGAAGCATTGATGGCTCAAACATTAAGTTGTCTAAAAAAATTCAAAATATGAAGAGCCATCATGGCCAAACATGGTGGTGGAGGAGAAATTAAGTTGAAGGCAAAAATAAGGATGAAACAAAACAACAAATGGATGAACGAATGGGGTGTTATCTTGCATAGTTACCCAAACACTAATAAGGAAAAAAAAATATTGCAAGAAAAAATTAGGAATACCACATGGAAAAATCAAATTGGTCAAAAGAAAGCATACTATGTCAAGGTGTTTTGACCCACATTAGAGCATGTTGAAAAAGACTGCATATGGGTAGAAATTAAGGGGAAGACATATATTTTAAATGCCCAATTGAGAAAAAGATCATGTATTATCTTATATGCAAGATTTATAAATGGATTGTACATAAGGAAGAGTGAGAAATGAGAACATGCAAATTTTGTAAGGGGGGGTGGAGACAAAATGATGCTACATCTTGGAGTATGCAACATCAATTATATCTATATAAAGTATGCAGATAACTTAAATGTGAATAATCTAATCTAATATGTGAAGGTGCGGATAACTAAAATAAAATAAAATTCAATCAAGATCCACATGAGAAGATTTGCTATTGAAAAGTATTAGAGAATTTCTTAAGGCTTTAGGGTTGCCCTTGTTTTCAATTAGCTCTTAGTCTAATAAATTGAGTCTCACAGACAAAACATGTCATTCATTTATTTAATAATTGTTCCATATGATCAATTGAGTATAACCATTTCATGCAACTAAATAAAATACAATTTTCAGCTACAAAGTCTAAAGATTTGGCATCTTCAAGAACCATTAGACCTTTAGTACGAACTTGAATCTCAACCTCTCCATTCATAACTCATAAATACAGATCATAGATTGATATAATTAAAAAAACCAATTTGAAAATACCTTATTTTTAAATACCATCTTTCTTACAAAATACCATGAATATATAGATGATTTATTCTTAAAAATTATGTAATTCCATTTGAAATCTTGCAAAAGGTAATATTAATGAACAATAAATGAATAAACATTGAGTAAGAAAAGGAAATAATGAACTATTGCAAGTTCAATATGAGTTCAGAATTTGTCTTCTAGTTAAATAAAACATTACCAAAAAAAAAAAAAAATACTCCCAACTCAAGTAAATAATTTCCTAAGATAAACACCAAATAGAATAGTAATCATTAAAAACTAATGTTTTCATACAAAACAATTTGTTAACCTTCCTTGTCAACATGCTAAGGTGCCTCATTATTTACTATAAAAGACTAGAAACCATTTTAATGACATACCAATACCACTAAAAGAGTTATCAAAATAATTAGTTGTTTGGTTTTATTTATCAACACAAATTTAACTTTTCTTTATGCTGAAGAAAAAGTACAATTAATTTATTTTATTAGTTAATAATTTGATAAAAATAATTCTTTCGCTCTTCATGAAGTTGTCATTACATTCTTGTTCATCATTATCTTTATCATTGCATTATAGGTTTCTATTGAAATTCAAATATTAAGATCTAAATCAAGACAATCTTTTATTTAATTCACGACGATTCTTTTATATTAATGTTAGTCTATTTTTTTATATGTTATTGATGTAGTATTTTAATTCTTATAATTAATTTTTTAATTAAAAAAAGTTTATTAATAGAAATATTCTCATCATTAACTTAGTGGTAAAATTATCAATCTATCTTGAAATTTAAATTAAATGTATTAATTAACATTTTATTTAAATCATGATCATCATTGTAATGATATCAATTCTTATATATAATTCTTCATTTTGATACTACACCACTTCTATTAAAAAATAATAATTATCCTTATTTGTAATCATGTAACATTGTTGTGGGTGGTGCAGTAGCGGATGTTTAGAAATAATAAATGTATTCAATGCTATTATACATGAAATACCATCATTATGTCATTATTATTTCTAAAATTTCAATACCTACTTTTAAAAATTTATTCAAATTGGAAGTACAATTGAAAGAAAAATGGAGCAAAAATATACGACAATGGCCAAAAATTGATAATTTTTTTATTGAACAAAGTTAATTGCCGAAAAATGTAGAGAAAGCAAGAGAAAAAAAAATAAAAATCTTGGAACAAAAAACAAGAAAATAAAAAAATTGAGGTTGGAAGTTGATGCACATGAAATGGAGACAAGCAAACAAGAGCCCAAAGACTTAGTTATTGTTACTCTCAACCAAAAACCAAATAAGCACAACAAACTCCAAAAACCTTCAAATGCATATCAAAGGAGATGAAAAGCAAACAAAAGAAGCATAAACAAGTGGAAGAAGAGTAAGAAGACTCCCTTAGATGCTCTCATTGTGCTCTTGATAGCTCTCCCTTGTTCTTCTCCTCTTCAAGATCCAAATGCTTGCTTGAGTGTAGCTCTTAGTTTTAGCATGTAGCCATGGATACCAAATGAAGGATTGAATGGTTCAAAATGAACTCCTATTTATATGCAAATGCACAAATGGAATTGCTATGAGAAAGCTAAAATATGAGTATCTATGCCAACATAATAACAATGCTTAAAAATGCTTCCTCCTTTGCTTGAGGATGAGGGTTCCTTTTATAGGCAAAATGGTTGATTGAAGGGTCAAGATTGATCTGGATTAGCAAGGGCTAGGATTGCATGAGGAGGGCATGATCCTCAATCCATGTTTGCAACTTCTACCAGTGCAATGGTGACAAGTGGCATCACGAGGAGGCTTGAGAGGAGAGGGAAGAAGCATTAAATGATTGAAGAGACATGATGGTTACCCTAGGGGGTTTGGTTAGGGTTAGGTTAGTGAATAAATCTTTTATCCAAGGGATAAATGAATGTTCAAGGGTTAAAGAGTAACCATGGTCAAAGCATTGAATGCTTGAAGAGACTTTGAGGGTTAGATGGATGGTTGAGTTAGAGGAATAGTCTCTAACCAAGGGTCAAAGGTGGTTAGTTAGATTAAATCCTTTAAGGCTTAAGAAGACTTTGGGGGTTAACTTGTGGAAGGGAGAAAAAATTTAATTCTTTTGAGAAGTGACTCTTCCCTAATCCCTTAGTTAGGAATGTGCAAATGTTTAGAAGGGGATTGGGCTAAATTAGAAAGGATTAGAAGAATTTAGAAGAAGGGTTAGTGTGCAAGTGTGTTTTGTAGGAGAATGCAAGTGGGTGAGGATAAATAGGATTTAAATAAATTATTTATTTAAATGTGCATGTGAATTTTGGATTATTTATTTAAATGAGAAGAAGGGGGACACAACATTAAATGTTTGAAGACTTGAAGGAAGTCACTAAAGGCTTAAGAGGATTCTAGAAGGAAGCCATTAAAGGCTTGAAGACTTTCAGGGAAACCATTAAAGGCTTGAGAAGACTCTAGAATGAAACCATTAAAGGCTTGAAGACTTTAAAGGAAGTCATTAAAGGCTTGAAGACTTTAAAGGAAGCCATTAAAGGCTTGAAGACTCTAGCTTGAAGACTTTAAAGGAAGCCATTAAAGGTTTGAGTTGATATATTTTGGGTTAACCTTTGGCTTAGCAATGTGCAAATCATTAAAAGGTGCTTAAGCTAATAATAGGGATTTAGATATGATTAGGAGGAAGGTTAACTTGCAACTTGCATTTTCTAGAAAGTGCAAGTGGGGGAGGGATTTTAGGAATTTAAATAAATATTAATATATTTAAATGTGAGAAAGGGGATTTTAGAGATTTAAATAAATACTAATTTATTTAAATGTGAGAGATGGGATTTGGGGATTTTAAATAAAAATATTTATTTAAATGTGAAGGGGGATTTAATTAAACAAATATGATTTATTTATTTAATTAATGGTCTAAATTTGATTAAGTGAATTAAATTAAATAATTTATTTAATTAATACGAGAAGAGGGTTGGGATAAAGTAATTAAATATTAATTTAATTAATAGAAGAACATTAGAGCATTAAACAAATATTAAATATTTATTTAATTTAGTGGACAAATTTATGTGTCTACAGAAGTGATTTGGTAGAGGAACAAATAAAAGATGAAGAAGCCAAAACCTTAGCTGATTTTTTTTTGAAAAAGAAATGGATCTCCAATGGTGAATTATTAGCAATATGAGCAAACAAAATCTCTCTACTACCAAAATTACAAGCAAGTTGCAAATCCTTTTTTTAATAATTTAAACGAGTTAACTAAATCAAAAGTGGGTGATTGAATGGACTGCTAGGGGAAATATATAATTGGTGTTAATCGAATTGAGGAAATGAAGTTAAGATCAAAGCATTGTCCAAATGATTTTTCATAGTAGAATCTCTATGTAGTGAAAGAAAGAAATTAATTTTGAATTTGAGAGTATTGATTATGGAAGGTGTGGGTTTCTACACAACATATTTGGTTCCTAATTTTAATCCAATAAATCAATCAGTTGTATACATCCCAATGTGGATTTGTGCCTGTAACCTCTTAATGGAATACTGGAATGCAAAAAATCATAAAATTATAGGGAGGAAACTAGATCTTTCAATAAGATCGATGATCATATAGAGAGTGGAGATTTTGGGATGTGTATTAGAATTTATGCATCAAGAAAATGGGAGATGTTGGAAACTTGAGTAACGTTATATTGTCATTGATGATAACTTGTTTGGTGTTGTCATTAATGTCACTATATGTTGCAAATGGTCCATAAGTGAATGTTATAATGTTGTTGTGTGGTCTAGTAGTGATATTGAGAAAGTTTGAGATGTTTCCAGAAGGTTCGTATAGTAGAAGTTTCAATATTTAGGAAACAACATTTATGTAGGAAAGAGTTTTTAATGTCCCAATAGAAGAATTCTTTTCATTCTTTTGGTATGTGAATTTCATGGATTGTGCTTTTGGATATAATGTTTATGATTTGTGTATGTTGTAATATCAAGTTTGTAGGTCCTATGTTGCTCAGATAGTAGAGTTAGTTGTTGTTGTTTCTGACAGTGGAGTGTCTGTCATAATTGGTCTGGAGAATGCTTGGTAGTTCTCTGATATGTTTTTTTTAATGTTGCATCATGAAATACATGTTCATTTGGTTTCCATAGTGTTCTATTTAGTTTTGTAGTGATGGTTTGATTGGAAAATAAAGTTATGGTGTTCTGAGTTTTGTGTTGTCAGTTGGTTTGGTTTTCAATTGATTGAGGTGGTGTATCCTATCTGGATCATGTATTTTTGGTCTAGATATAGTTTATTGGTTGATTTTGGATGTTGATATGGGTCTCACTATGGTGTATGTAGATCCCCATTGAGTTTTGTACATTAGATGATGTTCTTAGGTCGATTGGTTGGTGCGATGCATTGTTTGTCTACACATTTCACTTGATGTCAACCTTGCAGGATGTGTTAGCATGTGCGGTTTGTTGGAATCATTTGGAAAGGATGTGTTGTAACGTGGTTGGGTCCCATTCATCTCCTAGAGTGGATTGTAATTGATGCTATAGGTCCAGGTGGTTGAATTTATGTAATATCATTTATTCTATTTGTGGTCAACCCTCAACTAGGGTTTCAATGAATTATCTTGTATATATAGGAGTACAAATGTATGAGTTGAGTATGGGATGTATGTGAATTGATGTGGTGGATATGAATGATGCACAAGTAAATTTGGTATAGCAAAAGTGTGAAAGACAGTTTCTAAAGAGCCTTGAGATAGTGTTTAAGGTCATACGTGTTTGCCATGACATTGGTTGCTTCACATAGTGGCTCAAGGGAAATTTCATGATCAAGATCATTTCAGTTCATTGATCCTTTGCACTTGTTAGAAGGTGTGTTCCTTTTGGTAGTTAATGCACTCATTTGTATCTTTCCCTAAGACAATAAGTCTCAGTAATGTTATTTCCCTAAGGTTGTGCAACTTAGTCTTGCAAGTCCTTTTAGGGTTAGTGAGATCCTTGGTCTTGAGCCTAAACATTGTAATCAATTATTCATATTATGAGTGTGAATATCGCCATGGTTTTTCCCTATTCAAAATTTTCCATGTAAATATGGTGTTCATGTGTTTGTTGTGGTTTGTGCTTTCATGTTTCATAATTGTAGTATTAATTTAATTATGGTTTGAATTTTAATTAATTAGAAGTAAAGTATTTTGAGGTCCAGACTGATACCCCCCTTCCCCTCTCAGTCTTGTAATGTGTTCAACAATTGGTATCAGAGCCTGGTTCCTCTTAGAGAAGATTAACTGCTTGAGGGAGATCCAGAATGGTGTAGGAAGTTAATTACAAAGCATTGAAGTTTGATGGCACAAGTTACTCTTATTGGAAGGAAAGAATGGAATGCCATTTGGAATCTCTATAGAGTATAATATTTGAGAGTATCCAAAATGGTTATACTACTTTGAAAAATGGTCCTTAAACTTTGGATGAAGTTAAGTCACATGATAACAATGTGAAGGCTAAAGTTGCAATTATCAGTTGTTTAAATGATTTAGTATTTGCTAAAGTTATAGGGTTGAAGTCGGCTAAAGAGATCTAGAAGAAGTTGGGTAGTGTATATGAAGGTGATCAAATGAAAACGCAGGACAAGTTGACAAATCTACAACACAAGTTTGAGAACCTAAGAATGACTGATGGTGAGAACATTGAAATCTATCTACACTGAGTAAATGAGATTGTGAGTTAAATTAGAGGTATCAGTGGTAAATTAGAAGAAAGTGAAGTTGTGAGAAAAGTGATGTTGACATTGCCTAAATGCTACAAACCTAAGAAGTATGCCATTGAAGAAAGTCATGATATGGAGAAGTAAACCTTGGATCAATTGCATGGCTCACTCTCTGCCTTTGAGATTGTTGAGCTATATGATTTGTGGAAAGAGAAGAAAGAAGTAGCATTTAAAGATACCAATAAGACTGAAGATGAACCTAAAGAAAGAAATGACATGGATGAGATAGAAGAAAACTTTGTGAGAAGACTAAAGAAAGGATTCAAAAAATACAAAAGTAACTTACCCTTCAAGTGTTTCAATTGTGGAAGGACTAGTCATTATTCTTCTAGATGTACTTATAGGGAATATTATGGTAGAAGAACTGGTGATGATGACAAGGGAGGAGATAGTCACAGATAGAATAATAAAAATAAGAGGATAGATTACAGAGACAAACCTAAGAAGAAATTTTTGCTCAATGAAGACTAATTCATCTAAAGAAGAAGATGGTGATGACTCAAATGAAGAATCATTATTTTTATCTATAGAGGAGAAGAGTGGTGAAAGGTCCAATAATATGAAAGATGTAAAGAATAGGTAAAAACCAATGAATGTGAAGATTGCACTATATGCAAAAGTATAGCCTAAAGCATGGATAATTGGCTTTGGATGTTCAAATCATATGACAAGTGATAAAGGAAAGTTCATTGATTTTGAAAAGTATGATGGTGGTTTTGTAAAGTTTGCAAGTGAGGAAGCTACACCCATTTGTGGTAAAGGTTTTATTTCAATTGATGGTAAGCATAAGACTAATGATGTTTATTATGTTAAGGTTTGAAACATAATCTTTTAAATGTAAGTTAGATGTGCAATAAGGGATATAAGCTTATATTTCATGGGTCTGGATGTGAGATCAAAAAAGGAAGTTCTGAAATATTAGTTACATAAGGTATAAGAACTAAAAGTCAATGTTTACTATATGAAGGATAATAGAAGAAGCAAATGTATGTTGGCACAGAGTAGTGAATGTTGGTTGTGGCACAAAAGGATGGGACATATCACTTTTGACAGCAGAGTGAAGATCAATTCTACTCATTTTGCAAGAGATTTACCAAAGATTATCAAACTCGTTGATACTATGTGCAAGGAATGTCAATTGGGAAAGCAAACAAATAGGAGATTCAAGAACAAAGAGCATTCTACTTCAAAACCTTTGGAGCTGGTTCATACAGATCTATGTGGACCTACAAGGACAAGATGAATAAATGGTGAAAGGTGTTCTATTATGCTTATTGATGATTATATAATGACATGGGTTACTTTCTTGAGAGAGAAATTTAAAGCACTAGAAATGTTTAAAATATTCAAGTCTGTGGTTGAGAATCAAGTTGATGCTTAGATCAAATGTTTAAGATTTGATAGAGGGGTAGAGTTTACATCAAATAAATTTGATATATTTTGCGAGGAACATGGTATTAGAAGACATTTTTCTACTCTTAGGAATCCCTAGCATAATGGAGTTGTAGAAAGAAAGAATAGGACTATTGTTGAAATGGCTAGAAATATGATGAAGTATGCTAAATTGCCTAATGTGTATTGGAAAGAGGTTGTGCATATTATTGTTTACACTATTAATAGGTCTAGATAAGAGAGAAACACACAAAGACACCTTATGAGATATGGAATGGAAGACCTCCCACAATCAAGAATTTCAAAATCTTTGGAAGCAAGTGCTACATAAGTAGAGATGAGGAAGATCTAGGGAAGTTTGATGTAGGATCAGATGAAGGCATATTCTTGGGATGTTGTACAAGGAGTAAGGCATATCGGTGTTGCAAAAAGAGGTTGAATAAGATTGTTGAAAGTGAAAATGATAGAGTTAGTGGAGAATGGAATCAAATTGAGACTCTACCTGAATTTGAGACTGAGATAGAAGTTGTTCTAGTGGTTGCAGAAGAGAAGGCTACTCTGGAAGAAAAAGGAGAGACAATTGCAGAAAAAAAGAACCTAAATAGACACCTAAGACACAAAAAAAGTATGTGTGTAAGAATTATTTAGAGGAATAGATCATTGGAGACAAAAATAAATGAGTTCAGACAAGAAGAAGACTTGCTGAAAACAATTAACAAGGAAACTATTGTTTCTTATCTCAGGTGGAACCAAAAACCTATACAAAAGCCAGCAAGGATGAAAGTTGGATTAAGGCATTGGAAGAGGATTTGAATTGGATAGAGAAGAATCAAACATGGGAACTAGTACCTAGATTGGTGGATAAGAATGTGATGGGAACTAAGTGGGTGTTTTGGAAAAAGTTGAATGGAGATGGAAAAGTCACAAGGGACAAGGATTAGTATGTAAGTGTTATTCACAAGTTGAAGACATAGATTTTGAGGAGACATTTTTTCTGGTTGCAAGAATGGAGGCTATAAGGATGTTTCTTGCATTTGTTGCTTACAAGAACTTTAAGGTATATTAGATGGATGTCAAGTCAACATTCTTGAATAGAGAACTTGAGGAAGAGGTATATATTGAACAACCAGATGGATTCAAGTTGTCAGAAGATCCTGATATAGTTTGCAAACTCAAGAACATGCTTTATGGACTCAAACAAGCTCCTAGAGCTTGGTATGCAAGGTTGGATAAGTATTTATTGTGATAAAATTTTAGAGAAGGTACTACAGAGAAATTTGTATTTCAAAGTTGAAGGTGATAAACTATTGATTGGTGTTGTGCATATTGATGACATTATATTTGGAGGAGATGATAATGTATGTAGGAAGTTTGTAAAAGAGATGCAGAAGAAATTTGAGATGTCTATGATATGTGAGCCAAAATTTTTCCTTGGTCTTCAATTTAATCAATCAGAAAAAGGCATTTTCATTTCTCAAATGATGTATATCAAGGAGATGTTGAAGAAGTTTGGGATAGCAAATTCTAAACCAGTTGTAGCCCCTATGGCTAGTGGTTGTAAGTTAAGAAAGGAGGATGGATCTTTAGATGTTGATAAAAAATAATATAGATCTATGATTGAAGGATTGTTGTATTTGATAGCTTCAATACTAGATATTATGCAAGTCATTTGTTTGGTTGCCAGCTATCAAGCAAATCCTAAGCAATCTCATGATCAATAAGTGAAAAGGATATTCAGATATTTGAAAGGGACTCCATATTACGGATTATAGTGTAAGAAGGATGATAATATCACTTTGAAAGCATATATATGTTGATTGGGCTGAATGTGTTGATGACAAGAGATGTACAAGTGATAGTGCCTTTTTCTTGGGAAAGAGATTGGTCTCTTGGTTGAGTACAAAATAGGATTCAGTGTCATTATCTATTGTAGAAGCATAATACATTGTAGAAGCATCTTGTTGTACTCAGGTTATGTGGATAAAGAAAACTTTTAGTGATATTAAGGTGAATTATGATGAGGCAATTCCTATTATGTGTGATAATACAAGTGCTATTAATATCTCAAAGAATTCAGTAATGCATTCAAGGACTAAACACATTGCAATCTAGTATCATTTCTTAAGAGAGAAGATTGTAGAGAAAGATGTCAAATTGGAGTATATATGTACTAAAGAATAGGTTGTAGATATATTTACTAAGGCATTGGTGAAGGATACCTTTGAGTATCTTTAGTAGAAGTTGGGGGTTATTGTTCCTCCTTTAAACTAGATGCATTCGGATGGTGCATCTATCCAAAGGAAGTTATAAAGTCCACCTTTTGCTCATGAATTGATGTGATGGCTACTCTCATAGGGAGCAATAAGCGTTGAAGTTATCAGAGCTTTATCGAAAATGGGCAAAGAGAATTCAAGATAGCACCCTTATCCTTGATAATAAGGGGGGGGGGGGGGATAAAGATTGGTGGAAAGATCAGTTATGAGTTCATTTTTCTTTTTTATTGGTGGTACAGGTGTTGCCATCAATGAAAAAGAGGAAGAATGTTGGAAAATTGAATTGTTGTGTTATGTTTTCATTGATGTCAACCTATCTGGTGTTGTCATTAATGTCACTATGCGTTACAGATGATTTAAAAATGAATGTTCTAATGCTATTGTGTGGTCTGATAATGATATTAAGAAAGTTTGATATGCTTCTAGAAGGTTGGTGTAGTGGAATTTTCAATATGCATGAACAATATTTATGCAGGAAAGAGTTTTTAATGTCCAAGTGGAAAAATGCTTTGCATTCCTTTGGTATGTGAAGATTATGGAGTGTGGTTCTAGATCTAATGTTTATGATTTGTGTATGTTGCACTATCAAGTTTGCAAGTCCTTTGTTGGTCAGATGGTATAGTTAGTTGTTGTTTTGAACAATGAAGTGTCTATCGGAACTAGTCTGGAGAATGTTTGGAGTTCTCTGATATGTGGTTTTCAGTGTTGTGTCTTGTAGGACATGTTCATTTGGTTTGTGTAGTGTTAAAGTTCAGTTTTCTAGTGATGTTTTGATTCGAAAGTGAAATTATGGTTTTTTGAGTTATGTGTTATCAGTAGGTTTTTTTTTTAAATGAGTAAGGTGGTGTATCCTATCTGGATCATTTCCTTTTGGTCTGGATATATTTTGGATGTTGATATGGTTCTCATTGTGGTTTGTGTATATTTGCATTGAGTTTTGTGCATTAGAGGATGTTCTTGGGCTGACTGTTTGGTGTGCTACATTGTTTGTCTACATGTTTCACTTGATGTCAACCTTGGAGGATGTGTTAGTTTGTGTGGTTCATTGGAATCATTTTGAAAGTATGTGTTGTGATGTGTTTGGATTCCCTTTATCTTCTAGAGTGGACTGTAATGGATGTTATAGGTTTGAATGGCTGAATTTATGTAATATTATTTATTATGTTCATTGTCGACCCTCAACTAGGGTTTCAATGAATTATCTTGTATATATAGAAGTGCAGATGTATGATTTGAATATGGGATGTATGTGAATTTATGTGAAATGGATATGAATGATGCATAAGTAAAGCGTAAGCAGATTTGGTATAACAAAAGTGTGAAAGACAGTTTGTGAAGAGCCTTGAGATAGTGTTTGACACAGTTTGTGAAGAGCCTTGAGATAGTGTTTGACACAGTTTGTGAAGAGCCTTGAGATAGTGTTTGACATTAGATGTGTTTGTCATGACATTGGTCACTTGACACAATGGTTTATAGAAAATTTCATGAGCACGATATCTTGTTCATTTCAATTCATTGATCCTCTATAGCTACTAGAAGAAGGTGTGTTCCTTTTGGCAGTCAGTGCATTCATTTGTATCTTGCCTTGAGATAGTGAGTCTCAGTAATGCAATTCCTTTGTATCTTGCCCTAAGATTGTGTGCCTTAAACTTGCAAGTCCTTTTAGGGGCAATGAGCTCCTCGGCCTTGAGCCTAAACATTGTAATCAATTATTCATATTGTTGGCATAAATTCAATTTGAAGTATAATTTTTTTTTGAAATCTTTTTGAGTGGTGTTTGTAGATCAAACCCCATCTATTATGAATTTGAGGAACACATACCTCGATCGATCTTTGTGGAGGACAACAAATTCTTAAATTCTCCCACATCCCTAGATGAAGTTAAGATGACTACTTTACAACTTCACCCAGATAAAGCTCCAAGACTAGATGGTCTAATTGCTTTGATATTTCGAACCTATTGGAAATTTATGGATAATGACATTTAGGAGGTGCTTGCGGAGTCAAGAGAAAAGGGAAAAATTCTAAAATATTCAAATGAATAAATAAATATTGCTCTCATCCCAAATTAGAAACATGATTATTGCACTTTCGTTGATTTCAGGCCAATCTCCCTATGCAACACCATTTACAAGATCATTTCCAAAGAAATAGTAAATAGATTCAAATGAATTCTCCCTCAGTTGATATCACCCAAAAAAATAGGTTTTGTGTCGAAAAGGAATATTGTAGACAAAGTCATTGTGGCCCACAAGTTTCTAAACTCGATCAAGAAATATAATTTGAAAGGCATGGTAATAAAAATTGACATTAGCAAGGCTTACGAATGAGTGTGATGAAGATTCTTGATTAAAATACTACAAAGATATGGGTTTTCAAACAAATGGATACAGTGGATTACAAATGAATACAACAATTGCATTTCTTCTATGAGGTATCTAGTATTAGTAGTGGAGTGCCCTATAGTTTGTTTGATACTCCCTAAGGGTTGCATCAAGGGGATCCTCCTTCCCCATTTCTCTTTATACTAATGGTAGATTATCTATGTCATACAATAGAGGTTGAATATAGGACTAGGAGATGAAAAGCTAAAGAATACATCAAAAGCCTACCTACCTTCACTCATCAACTCTTCACCAATGATACCTTGTTTGGGAAATCATCCTTGGAAGAGGCAAGTGTGATTAAAAGAATTTTGAATGATTATTCACTAACCTCTAGCCAACTTATTAATCACAACGAGTCTAAAACTTTTTTCTTTAATTCAAGGAATGTGAGTAAGAGGTGAATTTCTAAAGTTTTAGGATTTAATGTGCATAAGCTTCCATCCACCTATTGGGAGTACACCTCTTCAATACTGCCATTAGAAACTCCCTATGGTGAGAGATCGTTACAAAATGTGATAATGAATGAATGAGTTTTAATGACATCCATGAGACCATTAGTCTATGGGACCAAGAGAATCCTTGTTAACAACTTTGAAATGGTTACTTTGAAAACCATTAATTAAAAAAAAAAAATCATATTTGTTTAATTATGTTGAAGGTGTATCCTACTATGGAATGTATAGGCTAACTTTTGCAAATCTATGGTTGATACTTGCTCTTAGGCGTGCAAGATGATTGAAATGTCTGCACCCGTTAGATTTTTTTTGAATTATTTTTACTTGCTTTTTAATGAAAGGGTTTTGCCTCCAACTGCAGCCCATAGTCATATTTTCTCCCGATGTATTCAATGCCTCTTGTATTGTCTGAAATGTGTGGCTGCGTGGCTGCCATTATATCGTTTTGTATCACCTACACTGCTAGCACTCCTTGCTTCATTCCTCATTCAATTATATAATATAAATTATACTTTCTATCAAAAATGGTCGTGCAATTTGAATCCCTTTAATATAAATGATATAATATTGTATTATTTCAAAAGAGGAAGAAATATAATTATTAGTTACGTTGGCCAATCATATTCAAAAAATTATGTTTAATACTGTGCATTTCTATAGTTCATATGTAATGCATATTTTTTGTAATTTAAATAATAGCATTTATCTGTTCTTTCATTGGCTCAAATCCGTAATAGTAGTGCATAATTTCTTTTTTATTTATTTTTATTATTTTATTTAAGTTTGATGCTATCAAGAATTACATAGGTAAATCTAAGTAAATCAAACAAAATGTTTCTAGGAATACAAATTTTGACATCTTTGTACAGTTAAATGGAATAATATTGTCAGTTAATAAAAATTTAATGATCTCATTGAATGCGCATTTAATGTGTATTGTGTTCTCGAGCTTCTCATCTATATGTGGCTTTTCCTTGTTATTGACCCAGTTGTATTTGTTCAATCTGTCTCTCCCTGCCATACCTGTTCAAGCAGTAGACTTCTCAGTGCAGTTATTCAAACCTAGATTCTCCAACCTCAAGCTACAGACTTCTCAAGCAGTTTTAGGGTAACATTGTTTGTTATTTTTGGTGAGCTATTCTTTCAATTCTCTTGATTTCTTTATTGTTGTCCATACTCTATT
The DNA here is from genome assembly GCF_030272615.1 of Cryptomeria japonica. Lineage (NCBI taxonomy): Eukaryota > Viridiplantae > Streptophyta > Pinopsida > Cupressales > Cupressaceae > Cryptomeria > Cryptomeria japonica. Next base: position 410,643,805 of record NC_081412.1, on the reverse strand, counting down.
CATTAATTTGGGCAGTCTTTTCTTTCTATGAGTTTTTTTACTGGGTATTAAAATTTCTCATATTCTGTTAAAAAAGTCTCGTTTCTTGATGTTTTGTTTATGATTAAATTTCATAACCATTGCATAGATACGCCAAATATGAATGGGATTTTCACCCTACATTATGTGATGCTTTTTAATTTCAAAAGTATTTAATTGAACACAGGTTCTATGTTGCTTTTTAATTTCAAAAGTGTTTAGTTGAAAAGAGGTTTTCTTAGCTAATTTATTTACACATTGGTAAATTTTCCATTTCAAATGAGGAAGGCAGCAGACGGACAAAGCACAATGGCTGAATTCCTGTGAGAGATCAATCTGCTTGCAGAAGAAATAAATTATTTGGTTGCATTCCTATTGGCTAATAGGAATAACAATAGTTCCAAAAATCAATTTTTTTGGTTTTATTTCTAAAATATCAATAAAATTTCCTAACTTTAGAAATATATCATCTTAATGGTAAGTACTATATTTATTGCAGGCAGTTGGAAATCTATACAAAATCTTGCTTTGTTCAATACATGACCCAAATTTGTGAGAATTTGTTCTACCAAAATCTGGATTAAAGATCTTTAGCCATTTAATGCCATTGAATGTGGACTTCAAATTTCATTTTTCAATTCTTTTAACATTACAGATATCTTATTTCCATCGTCAAGTCCATCATGATCTAGAGAAATAGTCGTAAAGACGTGATAGCAGTTTCAACTTGGTAATACACACTCTGGCAAGAATTCTTTGTCTAAAAAAAATATGTTTAGTTTAAACAGAGATTATATTTTCTGTTTATGACAACCACACTCTTTCTTAGCGGAAAATAAATTCAGAAAACTTTGAATCAAGTGGCCAAAGCCATAGTTTTCATTTAATATGAAAAAAAGGAGACAAAATATTGCAAAGCTTGGCCTAACTTAGGGCATCAAAAATAAATATCAATTATATGACTGCAAGTAGAACATATATAGTTTCCATTAAGTTAAACACCAACAATTACAATTAATAGATGCAAAAGTACCTTCCATTTCATTTTTGCCTTTTAGTGATCTTTCATTTCTTCCTTTCACTGATCTTCATCTCTCTTTTGAAGTTGTCAATCGCCTGTTATGAACCACAAGTTACATGGGGATTAATATGTATATGCAGATGTGTAAAGCGGAATTGAGATATTTCTTTGAGGTGGACTCTTGCATGTCTAGACTTTTCACATGGCCAGAAGTGGAAACAGCTTCATCTGACACGTAAAAGAAATCAATAGATATTTGTGGGTATTAAAATTAAATGCTACGGTAAGTTTTGTTGTTGGTTGAAAATATATTAGATACAGTTTATTGCAGAGGTGTACAAAATTAAAAAAGGGATAAAACTATTACGTAATTTATAAGAAATTTATTTTATTGTTTTGTTCACATCAAAACCTGCGCAGTATTACTTGAGTGCTTTCTTGATTTTGAAAATATAGAATATGATTACATCTAAAAATAATGATTTTTGTCACAACCCTCCTTTATCACCTTTTTGATTTAAATACAAAACTCTATTATATTTCCTTGGATAAACTATTGAATGAATATTGTAAGGGAATAAAAATGATAAACCACACACACACATGGAAAATGCATATATATTTTAATTAGTTATTTAATTTCCCTCACCCAAATTAAGGCACATGTTGTAGGAGGAATAAGAAGCTTCTAGAGGCTTCTCCACCACCTTGCATGTAACTCCTCCCACTAAGCCTAATCAATTTGCATGGAGGCCAAATTGGGAGAGAATCTCTTTTTTTCAATTAAAAAAATTAGGTAGTGGGAATTTGAAATTTCTTTTATAAAAGAGGTACAAGTTTCAAAATGAGTGTTGGCTATTCCATAAGAAATTCTGCAAGTTAAATTCTCCTTGGTAGTCAATTTTTCATTTTCAGCTAAGACTTTTGTTGGGAGGATTTCTCTTCAATTTGGAAGATCAAGGAAGACTCTACACCATTTTCAGGCACCCAGGTTCCTTCAACTTAGTTTCGTGCATCTTATTTTTGTTGTAGATTAGATTTGATTTAAATCATTTTATGAGAATGAAATTCATTTGTGTTTTGATAAGAAATTAGGTTTCAGATTTTGATATGAAGTAGATTAAAATGTTTGATAAAAAGTAGAATAAGTTGTTGATTCATTGTTTCAGATTTTTGATAAAAATTAGTTTCAGATTTTGGAGTAGATTAAAATGTTTGTTAAAAAGTAAAATAAATCGTTGATTCATTGTTTCAGATTTTTGATAAAATTTAGTTTCAGATTTTGGAGTAGATTAAAATGTTTGACAAAAAGTAGAATAAATTGTTGATTCATTGTTTCAGATTTTTGAAAAAAAAATTAGTTTCAGATTCTTGATAAAAAAAAAAGGGTAGATTAAATCGTTGATAAGAATTAGATTCACTGTTTTTAAAAAAAAAAAAAAAATTAGATCCAGATTAAATTGTTTTTCTCCTCTTATTAAATTTTAAATTTATTCTTGTTAAGTAGAACCACCTTTATTTTTTTTTAGGATCATCTCTCTGGTTATTGTTATCTGAATCTCATCCTCTAAAGAGATTTCATTGTGAATATCTCCTCTGTATCTGGTTATATAAATTCTCTGTAGAAAAGAAAAGAAATTATTTGAAAGTAAGGATAAAATTTACTACGATTATCCTAAATTTCTCTCTGTAATTATTGAATGATTATTCCTTTTATCCCTGTGAATATTTTCTCTATGTCCATTCTAAAACTCCCTCCTGTGATTATTCTTCTGAAACTCTCTGTGGATTGAACAAAGAGCTCCCTGTAAATATCAGATGAACAAATCCTCCTGAACTCTGAGAATAAATCCTAGAAATAAACAATTTTCCTGAGAAGTCTGGGAAATAACTCCCTCCCTGTGATGGCTGGATAAATCTCTCTCCCTCTCTCTCTGTGAATGAAAAAAAAAATATAAAAGCCTATTTTTTGTAAAGAGACAAAACCAAGAAAAAACTCAGTTAATTGCTCATTTTCCTTGTTCTTACCTTCTTAAATAAAATTATCTTTTGTAAAGAAATTTGAAACCATATATACATACATACATATATATATATATATATATATATATATATATATATATATATATATATATATATATATATATACATATACATATATATATAATCCCAATGTTAATTTACAAATATTAATGTCACATTATCAATTACTGCATTTACTACCGCATTCGGCACAGACCCCGAAAATAACCGCACGTACGCAGAACGGCGTTACCGAAAACTGGCAGGGTTAGTGGTACCCCCCACTACACTGCGGTCACTGCAAGTGGCCGCAGGGGAGTGGAGGGGACCACGTGGCCCCGTCAACCCCTACGGGCCTGCACATGCAGGACCGCAGGGAGTGACGGGACCCGTGGTCCCCACCCCCTGGTTCTATATATATATAAATAAAACAAGGTTCACCCATAGGAATTTTGATGGAAGTTTTAAACGTTTGATTTAAAATTTACGTTATTTTGTGTATCGTTTAAATTAAATTTAAATTAATTTTTTTCATATATTTGTTTAGTTAAATTTATTTTCCTTAAAATTAACAAGAGTTTGAATTCAATGTATTATTTCGATTCCTTAGAGAATTAATGGATTATTTGACCCATGATTTTGGAGATAAGTAAAGTCTCATTATTATTCAATTTGGCCACTCATGAGAAATTTGTAACCTTATAACTAATTAGTCTTGCGATAAGAGAAAACATTTCTGCATTTGGTATGTAAATGGCATTACTTTTGCATTGCATTATTATTATTTCGTATTCCTTATTTTCATGCAGTTACTCATAAGTTCACAATTATCATTACCATGCCAATACATGTATTAATTCATTTAATTGTAGAATAATGATATTTCTTTTTTTTCAAATAGTATTTAAGGTTTAAATTATGTACATCCATTTCATAATTATATTTCAAGCATGATGTTGGTTTAGAAAACTAAACAAATGGAGTTGGAAAACTAAAACTAGCAGCGTTCGGTATATACGGTGTCTCTGGGTCACGCTTACGGGTAATGCCGTCGTGTTGAACTACTGCACTTAACGCCTAATAAAGTTGCATTAACGACGTCTGTGGCATCGTCCCTATAAATCGTCGGGGAGTAATAAGGGACATTTGGAAGTTAAAACCCGAGGGGCGGGTAATCCCCCTTGGATCGATAATTTAATAAGATAACTTTTAAATGAATTTCACATCCATTGAGATAAACCATAGTAAACCCCTCTTAGGGATGGTCAAGTTAAAAGCTCTCATGAAAATTACTTTCTTTATTTATTTATTCATCTCGAAGGGATATTGGTGATTTGCAATTGGGTGACGCTCATGATAAGTATTAGGATCTAGTTATTTTGTTTAGGCCACAAGCAATAGGCCATCTTGAGCCTTCGCTTAAGTGCTACCATCGTGGGTAGCAACCGCAGAGAAACTGTTTGGGACACTGACCCTAGAAAGGGTTGCGTACCCACAAATCAGTTTACATCAAACCATAGATTAGAAAATAGAACTACATACTTTACGCCTTGATCCCGTGCCGAAGCGGGTATGTAGGCAGTCTTGGGACGGAGTTGTCCCTCGTACTCAGGCGTTCGTGGGTGGGGTCTAGGCTTGGTTGAGTAAGCATCCTAAATGAAAAATAAGATAATCAATTTAATTCAATGCATACTCGGAAGGAATCCCGTATGGATTCGCTTGACTTCCTGAGGCTTTAAGCCAAATTCCGAGGTGGAATTCAAGCTTGTGTTATTTTTAATTACTCCTAAGGACGGCGACCTCGGTGCATTCTTGTTAGAAGAATGTGGTACTTAGTGAGTGGCTCAGAACCCGAATGGTCCCGATGAGTCTAAGTCTCTGGCTAGAGCATCTCCTATCCCGTTTGGATGGATGCCTACCCCGTAAGGGTAGATGCCTATCCCGTATTGGATAGATGGAATTTTACGTCCCGTATGGACAATTGCCTAACCCGTATGGTTAGAAGCTTATCCCGAATGGATGAATGCCTAATCCTAATTGGATGGATGCCCAGAGTATGCAATTGAATAAAACATAATGAAAAAAAATAATAATAATACTCAATTTTTGTTGGATCAATTTTGGTGGGTTATTGCATGAAATAGGAAATGAAGGTGGGTTATTACAATTTTTTTAAAATAAAATATTAAAAAGGTTGAATTATATTATTTGAATCATTTATTATTTTAGTGTTTTTTTTCTAAATTATTTCTTCATGTTTGTAGGATTCGCTATTTTTTTCAATTCAAATTAACTCTATCTAATTGAACATACCATTTATATTTTCTATATTTTATTTTTAGAAATATTTTGTTCTTATTATTTTCAAAAAAAAGTTCTTATTGCTATTAAAACTAATCTGTAAAATATTAAATTCTTGCATAATGTCATTTATAAATATTTTGAGTTGAATTGGCCATACTCCAAGTATGTGCATGCTCCATGATTGTACCAATTTGTATTAAATAAAGTTTGCTAATTATAATAAATATATTATTAAACTAAATAATTTTTTTCCAATTTGATAAAAAAAAATTATTTTAAGTTAATTTTCATTTGGAAAGTTGTTTTTTAAGAAATAAGATGCTTTTTTTATATATTAAATTATTAGAAAAAAATTTTAAAATAATAATGAGAAAAGGAAATAAAGAATCTTAAAAAATCAAAATTATATAAATACACATATTTCGAAAAATATATAATTTTTAATATATAAAAATATTATATATATACATTGATTTTTCATATACATATAATTACATTATAATATAAATTTGAGCCAAATTATAATTTCCTTTTTTTTTACATTTTATATTTACATGTAAAAAATTATTTGATAGGTTTATAAAAATATATTAAATCTAAAATTTTGTTTTCTTTTGTTTTAAAAAAATTGTATTTAATAAAATAGAATGTGTTAAAATAGTTAGATACATGAATATGTTTTATTTTAAGTTTTATTGATTAGGATTAGGATTCGCATCATTATTTTTTAACTTTTTAAATGAAGAACCTAATAAATGATTACACTATTCTATAATGGAGGTAATTTGGATCCATTGTTGAAACACGACATTCAACAGAACACAATATTAAGTATCAAGAAACTCCTTCTTGCCCAAGCATAATCCAAATTTTGTGCATTTGTGAAGCTCCAGGCTGGCAAGGGATCTTCCCACATGCACCTATCCATTGGAGAAGCGATTACTACCAGTGTTCCTATATACTCTTCATGGAGCTAGATGTACAGAAAAAAATCAGCAAAAAATCTGCACAACATACACACTGTAAACATTATAGCTAATCTTTTAATGGTTGCTATCAAGGAATGAAAGTATTGTTTTAGATCTTTTAAAGTTGATGGATTTTTGAGATTTCTACATGCAAAATATGTGGCTGCCCACTCGTGTACAATTTTTTTATTGGTATTAAATTTAATTTAGATCTACTCTTCATTTGCTTTTTAATTTTTATCAAATGTAAAATAAATTATAGTAAAAAGTTACATAGTTAAAATTTAACAAATATTTTATACGATTGTCCTTGCTATTGTTACAGCTTGTTGTGGGTTATTATGTTCACTTTCTCAAAATAGAAAAAGTTATCATTATGATAGTTCCCAAGTAAATATTTTCTATTCCATTTTTTATTTGTAGTTGAAATGGTAATCATTTTCAATTTGTAATTTAATTTTGTTTGATTTTAAAATGCTAAATTGTGTACATTATATACCTGTTGTTGATAAACAAACCATTTGGATCTTTTTATTTTATTTGTGAAATCATTCTCACAATATTGCAATGGGTTAATTTATTGCGGTTGAATAAGTAATTAACGTATTTTATAGAATTTGCATTTTTACTCACAAATATGATAGGCTAATCTGTTTGTATTGTGTTCACATGTATTGGAATATATTTTTGAAATGTACCATATAACATTACAATCCTCATATATTTTGCATATGGATTAAATGTTAAGACATTAATAACAGTTTCTTAAACAAAAACTTTAACCAAATGATTCTTTCATTACATCTATATAGCAATTTACAATTTTTACATGTATGCTAGAGTAATTATTGTAGTGAAGAGTTTTTGAAGAACGATAAGATACGATAATATTGACCTTTCAAATTTTTTGATGTTCACAATTTACAATGTTTACATGTATGCTCTAGAGTAATTATTGTAGTGAAGAGTTTTTGAAGAACAATAAGATACGATAATATTGGCCTTTCAAGTTTTTTGATGTTCATCTGGTAAACAATCTAGTTTTAGAGGTGCCTTTAGTTTGTGAGCCTCTAATAACTTCTTTAACCCATGCTTTTATAGTTAATCTCAATCGTTACAAATGCCCTGCTTGTCCAATACTTAAACTATAGCTCATTTACTATATCTATATTTTGTTTGTTTTTCTCTGGTTATGAATTTACCAATATGCCAAAGCTTTGGCTAATATCCTTTACAGAGATTGTAAATGGAATACAAATACATCTTGGTATTTATAGCAGTCAATATTAAAGATTATTCTTGGATGCTTACTGAACTTTCAACATTCTTGACATGGTTTATTACAAAATCCCTTTCCCATGCTAATCTACAGTTTTAAGTCCATTGTGTTTGGTGTTTGTATTTTAAGCTTCTGTTACAATCTCTAAGTTTCATTGCTCTTTGTTCATCTGCATCTCTCCAAAGTTGATAGTAAATGCAGGATTTTAAATGTCATTATGTATCGACAATTCTTTGTTTCTTGTTTTTTTATCAAATCTTTACACTAAAAGGTTGTGTTCAAATCCAAATATGATGTGATCAAGAATGACACTATCCAGCTGATTCCCCTTAACAGTTCTACCATATATATAGCTTGTTGGATTTCATTCGATAATGATTGTTTGGCTAACAGGTTTAACAAATGCGATATATCGATATACCAATTATAAAACATATCAATACATACAGGCAACTCTCTTTATTTAGGAGTTAGGACACACGAAAGGAAGCACATTGTTGATCTCTTTGAAGCAAATTTCTAATCTTTTGTAGACAAAGTAATGGTGGTTTTAGTACATTACCCATTCTAAACTTCTTGGCAGTGAGAATTTTCTTTTACCCACATGTCTATGCTAATTTCTCTTTTAACAATTGTACTATATATTGGCATAGATACATACTGATTTTATTAGGTTTCCCTTAATCAGATTAATAGTTTGAAAGCATGTTGTATTTAGTTGTTGAAGTGTAGCTATATTATTTGGCTCATTTATCTATAGTGTTTTCTGATGACATCAATAATGTTTTTAATTTTTTTATTTATTTATAATTAGATAGCTAATATGTATACATGGTACTATTTTGTGCATTTATTTACTATGGTTGTGATCACTATGATAAAAAAAAAAAAAATTTAAATGGACATTTTGTAAAATCTTAAATCATTTGTTTCTTCCTCTATATATTTACCCAACCTAAAACATCTCTTGTTAATATATAGTATAATGTGATTTAAAACATTAAAAAAATATATGTTATGAAACATAATATAATGTGGTGCGTATTTATAATTCTGAATTATTAAAAAATATAGAATATTTTATGAAAGATATATATTAAATAAAACATTAAAAATATATATATTATTTTAATATTATTTTTAAAATTAATTAAAATAATTTATAATTTGTTTCTATTATAAAACACTTTTTACATATAATAATATTTTTATATTTAGTTTTAAATTAAAACTCAAAATTATATATAAAATAAATAATTGGGAAAAATTTTGCTTAGCTTTATTTTATTATTTATATATTGTTTACTAATTTATAATATATTTTGTTTACACACAATAATATATTAAAATAAATTTGAGAAATTTCATATTTAAATAAAATAATAGTAAGATAATTGAAAAACAAATAAATAGTTTATTTTTTAATTTCAATGATTGATTAGTTTTAAATTTTGATCTTTGATTAAAAAGAATCTCTAACAATATTTAAATGTTATATTAATTTGAATAACATTTTGCTTTAAAGCATTGATTAATTTTTCAAAAAATAGTTTCAATAATATTTTATATTAAATACATCAAACTTCGGCATCTATGATATCAAGAGATAATAAAAAATATATATAATCAAAATCATAATACTTCATTGGTTTCATTTATCCACATGAATTTCAATCTATCGGAAATAAAGAGCTTAAGTATAAGACCTACTAATCATTAAAAAACTAAATGTAATATGATATGAAATCATTAGATGTAGAATGGAGATTAAAGTTCTTATTAATCAATTAAGGTATATCTTTATTTCATTTGATTTCATAGTATCACTTGAGGTAGATAACAAGTTAAAGAAATCTACTTCAGGCATGATCATGATCTTATTCCTTAAAAAATATTGAGCCTTTGTACCCAACAAAACTTGACAGTTAATAGAATATTTGTGAGACATTCAAAGGCCACTCAATGAAAGAATTATTTTATAATCATAATACTAATTTTTGAATTTATAAATTATCCCTTTCAATAATAATGGTATTAATTTTATTTTAAAAATTAAATTATTTTTTTCAAAATTACGACAAACATTTTTCTATATAAATACTTATTTGATTTATATTCTTTGGTAAGAGACCAACTGTCTTCTAATTTTTGGGAATAGCTAATATCAGACATGCATAGACTTAAATTTTAACCTTTTTTTAGGAAAAAAATGCTTATTCTAATGTGAGATTCAAGTTTATAGTTAATTACATTACACTTAGAATATAAACATGGCAAAATAAATATCATATAACGAATATGGGAATGAGAAAGATCAATGAATGTAAGTACCTACCAAGTATAGTGGTTAAAAGTAGCATCTTGGTAGACATATGATGCTAACCAACTTGTAGAGTAATAATGAATGGTTGAATCTAGCTACATCAAAATTTACAGAGGAATTTCTTTTTTTGTTTGGGTTTGCATAAAGTACTTTTTCTAGCATTTTAGATATGACTTATTGCTATGTTTTAGCATTAAAAAGAATTCAATGTTCAATTAATTCACATAGTCAAACAACGAAAATTTAATAGAGAATAATTTTTAAGAAAAAAATGATCTGCATATAGGTTACATGCACATTTATCTATGCTCTCTCCCTCTCTCCTACCCCGTATATATCTCTTTATATCTACCCACTTCTCCTTTTCTCCTCCCATATCTCTTTATCTATATCTTTTTTAGTTTACATATATCTCTATCTCTCCCTCTCCTCATCTCTATATTATTTAAATCAATTAATTTTGTGAGATATTTTTCCACTCTTACACCCTCTATCTCTTTGTCCATGTCTCTCCACCCTTTCTATCCATATCTCATTCTCTTTATATCCATATCTCTCTACCTCTACATCCCTATCTCTCTCTTTCCCTACCCCTCTCTATATCTCTATATCTTTATATCTCCCCTTATCTCTCCCTCTCTCTACCCATATCTCTCTAACTCTATATCCCTATCTTTTTTCCTATCTATATCTCTATATTGCCCTCTATCGCTCTCTCTATCCATATATTTCTCTACCTCTATATCCATATTTCCCTAATTCTCTTTCTATATCTCTATCTCTTTATGTATCCCTCTATATAGGGGTAAGTGCATAAAGATGGTGGTCAGAAAAGTGGACACAACCCAAAAAAAAACATGGAAAAACAAGCAGCGTGTACGCGGTTCTAAAATTTGAATTCCCTACGTACGCGCTTAGGTTTGTTGTTCCCGAGCCTAGAGAAGGTAGTGTGTATGCGCTGCTTTTAAGAAAATGAGCATGTACGCGCTACCCCTGGGAAAATGAGCGCGTATGTGCTAATAATCCCAAGATAACTGCGTACGCGGTGCCTGTTAAAAATAAAAATAAAAAAATTGGGTCTTATTTTCCCTTGAATAGTGCGTTTTTACTTTGTTTTTTCTTCATTTTCTCTCCTAAACCGTGAATGGGGTGCTAGATTTCTCCTCCAAACTATGGATCAAGGTTAGTTTTTGTTTATTTTTATCTTTCTTTCCCATTTGTTCAATTTGTTTTACATTTTGAATTTAATTTCATTAACTTTGATTAGGTTTTTTCATTTTTTGTTTCAAAAACCAGATTCTTCTAATCCACAACAAGAACGACCAAATGCACCTCCTGAAAACCCACAAGATACACCCCCAATTCCTCCTTTTGACCGCACACCTGAAACACAGGAGCAATTAATTAATCAGTTAGGACAAAATACATCTAAAATCAATAGACTGATTGTTAAATTGAAAACATCCAAACTTGAGCATCATCAATCTCTCGCCACTAGCCTAGAAACATTAGCTAGTGGTGCCATAGCTATTTCCACACAAATTACCAAATGGAGAATCTTTAGAGATAGGTGTCATCAATTCTATGCCGATGGGATATCATACGAGGGAGTAAAAAACAAAAATATTAGTAAACAACAAATATAATGCACAAGCTATTGAGTGTGTGGTTGGAAAAATCTTAGCTATGGAGAAAAAGGTCAATGAGATGGGAGATAGAAAGGAAATGGACAACAAACTAAAAGATTTTGGTAGCAGAATTGACAAACTCAAGCACAATGTCAAGCAACTTGCTGATCAAAATTTCCAAATTCTTAAATCTTCAGTGGACAACATGAACATCTTTATCAACAGGTAAGAGAACAATGCAGAGAAGGAAGGTGATAAAGAGCAGGTGAACAAGAAGGGTCATGAAAGGAGGACTAGAGCCAACACAAATAATAAGGTTGACATCGAAGGTCGTGAGCTGGAGGATATGAAGACCTCAGCGAACAACATGAAACAAATGGTTGTTCACATTGAGGAGATCCTGAATAATATTTAGTTCCAGTTGTTGTCCTTGGTTCTGTCTCTTTGTTGTCTTTTGCTTTCCTATTGCTGTCTGTTCTGAGTTTTATGTAATTATGTAATGATGTTTTAAGTTGTGCCCTTCCGATGGGTTCATTTTGACTTTTTGAAGTGATCAGGCACTTTTTTATGCTTTTCTATTCTCCTGGCTTGTAAAAGGTTCGGGTACCTTTCAAATACCTGTTTTTACTTAATCAAAACAAATATGTGCCCTTTTCATTGATCCCAAAACTGGTCAGTCATTACCTCTTAATGCAAAGAGGTTTCCCATAAATTGGTGTACCAATGTGTAGATGAAGAATCTTTTTTGGCAAAGGTGGTGGATGGTCTTTGATGATCCACCTTGTAATAATTATGAGGTGCCATTATATTTTTTGAGAAAAGTATATTGTGAGTTTGTGCTCAATGTGCGCCCAAACTATTTTGACATGAGAGAGTTCCATGGTAGAGGTGGTGGCTCTACCTAAGATAGACCTAGAGCCCGTAGGTGATTACTCGCAGAGAGTCGCTGATAGTTCTGATACTTAATATAAGTACAAATCCAATAGCCAACAAGATGAGAGGGGGGGGGTGAATCATACAAACTTAATCATCCATAAAAACATCAGATTCAACCTCGGTAACATATATATCAGTCATATAACCAAAAAAATTGTCAAACATGAAAACTCAAAAGAATATGAACAATATAAACCTCATAACACCATATTTAACGTGGAAACCCAAATAGGGAAAAAAACACTGTGGGATTTCGGACCCACTAAGAAATATACTCTTCTAGAGTATGCTCGGTTAAAAGCAAATCCTGTTAAAGATTACAAACACATTGCTAGATGTGACCCGGTTAAGGGATTTCCCTCGGATCTGTTAGGATCTTCACTTTGTTAGAAGTGACCTTGTCAAAGGATTTCAAACACTCAATCAGAATGTCACCTTGTTAGAGGATTTACATATAAGACTGTTAAGTCCACTCGGTTAAGAGATTTCCTGTCACTTTCACAAAATAATAGTAATGAAAATCTATCTGCAACTTCACATCTAAAATGCTAAAGTAGATTCCTATTTGTTCAATACAATCTAGACATAGAACTAATCTTGTCTATCTGTTGGGCATCAATTCTTTGTTATACTAACAGGTCTTCAAGCTTCTATGCTTGGTAATCACTATGTAGCATCCATGTGCATACATTTTCCCACATACATTGTTTAACAATAGTTTCTTATTTATAAACAATTAGGTAACCGCTTAATCTCATTGATCACATTTCCCATGATCATTCATAGCCATCAGATCTTCAATCTTGTCCAGGTTCATTGTATCTTTCGATCTGAAAATGTTTTACCCCACCTTGGAACTTACACATTCACCTTGGAACTTGTGTTAGAGTAATGCGGTTCAATCTGAGTTGTAGATCTTCATGTCGACTTTCCATTTCCTTAGATTCGTTAACAAACTTCTTCCACGGCTTACCAATCATTGATCTGCTCCAGCTCATCAGCTTCTTTCATTTAATATCACATGTAAACATTTAATGCATTCTGTTATAGCTCGGTTACAACTCAGTGAATACTAAACTTCACTTGGTAGACATTCTATCTTCATTAACCAACAACGATAACCTTAGGGTTTACCAACTAGGTTCCTTAGGGTTTACCGACTAGGTTCTTTGCCTGATATCATAGTGTAGTATTAACCTTTACATTTTACAACATATGTATGATGTTAAAACAATCTAAAACATCAAGATCTCATCATTGTCTGACTCAATAGAGTTGCTTATTGAATAACTTATCCCCTTATTCATCATATTATTTCCTGTGTCTTTACCGACTTCTTTATAATCTTCATATCATACTTCTTAAGCTATGGCAACATCATACTGAATTAGAAAATCAATTTCTTGACATCAATGACAAAATAATAATATCAAGATAGTAAAACATCTTTAATCAGTTATGTCCATAATCATCAACAACCTTCTCAATATCCTTATTGAAATGTCAACAATCTTTCATTGTCTATTATAATGTAATATTGCCAACAATCTCCCCCTTTGGCATTGATGGAAAAACCAATTGATTTGACCTGTAAAAGAATCAGATTGTTGTGATTCTAAAATGCTTGAAATTCTCTCCCCCGTACATTAGACTTCTCTTCTGTTTTCAGTCTTTATTTCAATCTGTAGTCTTCTCTTAGTCTTCTCCCATATATTCTCAGTCTTCTCCCCCTTAGGTCTTCTCCCTCATTGGTAGGTCTTCTCCCCTATTGGTAGGTCTTCTCCCCCTTTGACAACAATGCCAAAAAGTAAAGAACTAAAACATAATTTCTTTCTGTAAGAAGTTATTTCCTGCTATTTATGCATCAACTGAGTCTTGGTCAGAGCATTTGTCTCCAGTTCCTATTCTCTGTATCATTGTCTATATAATTCTAGTAATAATCCCAGTACACTTTCAGAAAAACATTCTAAAGTGTATCACTCTAGCATCAACTCCCCAAAAGATATTCAATAGAGTCATCGAAGTGATGCTTTCACCGAACTCGGTCAATGAGTAGAAGATAGGGGTAGGACCCCTAACTTACTTTTGAGATATTCAAAGTGTCCTTTTGTAGTGGCTTGGTGAAGATATCAACTATTTGCTCCTTTGTGTTAACATATTCCAACACCCCTTTCTTCTCTTGAGCTTCTTCTCTAAGATAATGATATTTGATAGATATGTGCTTTGTCTTAGAGTGCATAACAGGATTCTTTGAAATATTAATGGCACTAGTATTGTTACAGAATATAATTACTGGCTCGGTAACTTTCTCATTTATACCTTCTAATAGTTGTTTGATCCATGCAATGTTGGTGCAATTCAGTGTTGCAGCAACATATTCAGCTTCGCCTGTTGACTGAGAAACACATCCTTGTTTCTTGCTAAGCCAACTCACTAGTCTTTCTCCTAAGAAGAAAGCTCCTCCACTTGTACTTTTCCTATCATCAATGTTGCCTGCCCAATCAACATCAGTATAAACTTTCAAATCAAAATTATTTCCTTTCTGATATACTAAGCCATAATCTTCAATGCCTTTCAAGTATCTGAAAATTCTTTTGATTGTCGTCATGTGTATTTCCTTAGGATCTGCAAAGAATCTTGCAACAATACCTACTGCATGTGCTATATCTAGCCTGCTGTGAACAACATATTGTAGTTTTCCAATCATGGATCGGTAGAGTGTCTCATCAATAGATGCAGATTCATCATTCTTTGATAGTTTACAATTGGTAGTCATAGGAGTACTGACTGGTTTTGAATCTTCCATTCCAAATTTCTTAAAGATTTCCTTTATGTACTTGGATTGAGTAATGAAAATCTCATTTTTCATTTGCAGTATCTGTAAACCTATAAAATACTTTTTCTCACCGATTAATGACATCTCAAATTCTTTGCTCATTTCATTTCCAAAGTTCTTGCATAAAGAGTCATTTCCGCAAAATATAATATCATCAACAAATATGGCTGAGATTAGTATTCCATTTTCATCATTCTTCATGTACATGTTGTTGTTCTCACTTGTCCTTATAAAACCAATCTTAATCAAATAAGAGTGCAATCTTTCATACCATGCTCTAGGTGCTTGTTTCAGACCATATAAAGCTTTGTTCAATTTACATACCTGATCTTTATTATTGTCTTCAACAAATCCTTCAGGTTGTTCAATGAAAACTTCTTCTTCTAATATTTCATTCAGAAATGTAGATTTGACATCCATTTGATATACCTTGAAGTTCTTGAAAGTAGCATATGCCAACAATGTTCTTACTCCTTCAAGTCTAGCAACAGGTGCAAAAGTCTCACCATAATCAATTCCTTCTTCTTGGGCATAACCTTTGCAAACTAGTCTTGCTTTGTCCCGAATGACCTCACCTTTTTCATTTAGCTTGTTTCTGAAGATCCACTTTGTACCGATTACATTTTTGTCCTTCGGTCTTGGGACCAGTGTCCATGTGTCATTCTTCTTGATTTGATCAATCTCTTTTGTCATAGCATTTATCCAATCTTCACTGTTAAATGCCTCTTTCACTATTCTCGGTTCAAATTCAGATATCAAACATGTGTTCTATCTCAGTTTGTTCCTTGTCATCACTGGATCATCCTTATCTCCTATAATCTAACTTGGTGCATGGTGTCTTCTGACATACTTGGCTAATACAGGCTTGGTAGGCTTTGTATGATCTTCTTCATCACTCAGTAATTGGATATCTTCTTCATTTTCTTCAGCAATTATCTTGGTAGGACTTCTCGGTTGCACATAGACAAATTCATCATAGTCTTCTAGTTCTTTGGAATTTCCTTCATCATTTCTTTCTGCAAATTCATCAATTTTCACATTTGCACTTTCTACTATTTTGTTAGATGATTTGATCAGACATTTAAATGTTTTGCTTCTAGAAGAATATCCTAGAAATGTTCCTTCTTCACTTTTTTGATCAAACTTACCATTTCTATCATCTTTATGAACATAGCATTTACTTCCAAAGATCTTAAAATAACTTACATTAGGTTTCTTTCCATACCAAATTTCATAAGGTGTCTTCAAAGTACCTTTCTTCAATTGAACTCGGTTCAAGGTGTAAACAGCTGTGCTTATTGCTTCTCTCCAAAACGTTTGTGGAACCTTCTTCTCAATCATCAGTGTTCTAGCACAATCCATAATAGATCTATTTCTTCTTTCAGCTATTCCATTCTGCTGTGGAGTTCTCGGTGCAAAGACTTGTCTTTTAATACCATGATCATTGCAAAATAGGTTGAACTCATTAGATGTGAAATCTCCTCCTCTATCTGATCTAAGATATTTCAGTTGTCTTCCTATTTCATTTTCAACTCTAGCCTTGTACCATTTAAACATTTGAAAAGCTTCTGATTTTTCTTTTAAAAACATTACTGACATCATCCTTGAATAGTCATCCACAAATAATATGAAATACTTATCACCATAATAGCTTTGAACTTTCATAGGACCACAAAGATCAGTGTGCACAAGATCTAAAATTCCCTTAGAAGTGTAGGACTTACTTCTAAAGTTTGATCTTGTCATCTTACCCATCTGGCATCCTCGGCACATAGCATTCTCAGGTTTTTCAAGACTCGGTAGACCTCTTACTCGGTGCTTCTTACTTATTTTGATCAGATTATCAAAATTAAGATGACAAAACCTTTTATGCCATAAACAGGTAATATCAATCTTTGCATGCAAACACTTATTGTGAGTTGAGTCAAGGTGAAATGTATTACCTTTTGTTTGTGTCCCGGTAGCAGCTAACCTCCCATTCTTGTCATGAACTTTGACAATTCCTTTTTGAAATTATATTCGGTAACCTGTGTTGTTTAGTTGTGCTACACTCAACAAATTGTATTTCAAACCTTCAACCCAATAAACATCATTGCATCTTGCATTATCAAGAAGTGTTATGGATCCTTTACCTCTTACCGGACATGGTGCATCATTACCAAATCTAACATAGCCTCCATCATAATCTTCTAACATAACAAACTTGTGTTTATCTCCTGTCATATGATGTGAGCATCCACTATCTATAATCCAAGAATCATTAGTGTTTATGTGAGATATTAGGGCTTTTTCTTCATACCTTTCTTCATCTAATCCATCCTTGATAGCCACATAAACAACTTCCTCTATATCTGTCTCATCTGATTTATCATCGTTAGATTCCTCATCAGCTATTAAGCATGTCTTTCTATCTCTTCTTCTGAAGTCTCGGTGTCCTCTATAATGGTTATCTTTCTATCTGTCATCTTGGTAATCTCTCTTTTCAATGAAATCTTTTTCAGGACATTTAGAAGCCATATGTCCAATCTAATCACAATTGAAACATTTCAAAGGTAATTTTCCTTTATACTTACCTTTGTCTCTCGGTAACCTTTTGGCCAATAGTGCTTCAAACTCTTCTTGCTTTCTGATTTCTTCATACAGTTTGTGTACTTCTTCCATGTTCTTCTGAAATCTTTCACTTGCTCCACTGTGATCTCCTTCAGAGTGCTTATACTTTCTTTCATTGTAATCATTAGATTCATTCAGATGAAAAGAACTAAATGCATATTCAACTTTATTTACCGATGACCCACTGTTATCAAAATTACTTAACTCAAAAGCATGTAGCTTACCAATAGTAGCATCCAAGGAAACTGGCATATTGGGTACAGACCTCAATTCATTGATTGTAGAGACTCGGATTGCATAGGCAGGTAGAAGGGTTCTTAACAACTTACTTGTTACATCCTTTTCTTCAATAGTTCCTCCTGCTCCTTTGATTTGATTTACAATCTCCTTTAGTCTTGTACTGTACTGGGTTATGTTCTCACCTTCATTCATCCTCATAGATTCAAGTTGTCCTCTTAGACTATCCACTTTTGCTCTTTGAACATGTTCATCTCCTCCATATACAGATATGAGCTTAGTCCACATTGCCTTTGCATCATTACATCCTTCTAGATCATTAAACTCTGAATCAGTCAATGCAGATGTTATTTCAATCATTGCTTGAATATGTTATTGCTTTGCCTTTATCTCTTCCATAGTCAATGGATAGGTGCTCGGTGCAACAAAATCATTCTCCAGATAGTATATAGCATATTCTCCAACTCCTGATAGATGTAGCTTCATCCTTTTCTGCCATGTAGAGAAACTTGACTTATTCAGCTTAGGTGCATCCCTCTTATACATCTTTGGATCTTTAACTCAAGTGCCTTTAAACTTTCCTTTCGGAGTCCAAATCTCTGATACCAATTGATAGTTCTGATACTTAATTTAAGTATAGATCCAATAGCCAACAAGATGACAGGGGGAGGGGTGAATCATACAAACTTAATCATCCATAAAAATATCAGATTCAACCTTGGTAACATATATATCAGTCATATAACCAAAAAAATTGTCAAACATGCAAACTCAAAAGCATATGAACAATATAAACCTCATAACACCAGATTTAACGTGGAAACCCAAATAGGGAAAAAACCACTGTGGGATTTCGGACCCACTAAGAAATATACTCTTCTAGAGTATGCTCAGTTAAAAGCAAATCCTGTTAAAGATTACAAACACATTGCTAGATGTGACCCAGTTAAGGGATTTCCCTAAGATCTATTAGGATCTTCACTTTGTTAGAAGTGACCTTGTCAAAGGATTTCAAACACTCAATCAGAATGTCACCTTGTTAGAGGATTTACATATAAGACTGTTAAGTCCACTCGATTAAGAGATTTCCTGTCACTTTCACAAAATAAAAGTAATGAAAATCTATCTGCAACTTCACATCTAAAATGCTAAAGCAGATTCCTATTTGTTCAATACAATCTAGACATAGAACTAATCTTGTCTATCTATTGGGCATCAATTCTCTGTTATACTAACAGGTCTTCAAGCTTCTGTGCTCGGTAATCACTATGTAGCATCCCTGTGCATACATTTGCCTGCATACATTGTTTAACAACAGTTTCCTATTTATAAACAACTAGGTAACCGCTTAATCTCATTGATCACATTTCCCATGATCAATCATAGCCATCAGATCTTCAATCTTGTCCAGGTTCATTGTATCTTTCGATCTGAAAATGTTTTACCCTGCCTTGGAACTTGCACATTCACCTTGGAACTTGTGTTAGGGTAATGTGGTTCAATCTGAGTTGTAGATCTTCATGCCGACTTTCCATTGCCTTAGATTCGTTAACAAACTTCTTCCATGGCTTACCAATCATTGATCTGCTCCAGCTCATTAGCTTCTTTCATTTAATATCACATGTAAACTTTTAATGCATTCTATTATAGCTCAGTTACAACTCAGTGAATACTAAACTTCACTCAGTAGACATTCTGTCTTCATTAACTGACAGTGATAACCTTAGGGTTTACCAACTAGGTTCTTTGCCTGATATCATAGTGTAGTATTAACCTTTACATTTTACAACATATGTATGATGTTAAAACAATCTAAAATATCAAGATCTCATCATTGTCTGACTCGGTAGAGTTGCCCATTGAATAACTTATCCCCTTATTCATCATATTCTTTTCTATGTCTTTACCGACTTCTTTATAATCTTCATATCATACTTCTCAAGATATGGCAACATCATATTGAATTAGAAAATCAATTTCTTGACATCAATGACAAAATAATAATATCAAGATAGTAAAACATCTTTAATCAGTTATGTCCATAATCATCAACAACCTTCTCAATATCCTTATTGAAATGTCAACAATCTTTCATTGTCTGTTATAATGTAATATTGCCAACAGTCGCCACCCCTAGCACCCAAACCCAAGGTGCATCAGGCTATCCCAGTAGAGCTAAAAGAGTCGATGGAGCTATAGACTCTTCAGGTGGCCACAGCATTGACTGGTGCCATCATTCAGCATGGGATGTCGTTAGCACACCCTATTGTATTGGATGATGAGCCATTATTTGCTCTAGGTGGTGACAGAGAGCCCATCCAGCATATGTGTGTTAGTTGCTCGGGGATAGATGATGCAGCCAGTGCAGATGGATCCTCATCTCATCTATGCACAATTTGCAGGAGTAGATGTCAGGCCCGCACAACTAAGGATTTCGTGCTGACAGAAGACTTGATGGACATGGTGTTTGCCAATGAGCGACAAACACAGGTGTGTTGATTCGAATTCATAGCATTTTATTTATCAATCACTTTAAATTTGTAATTACATAAATGAATTTTCATTTATACATCGATTTAAATTGAGACAAATAATATGCATTTCAGGATGCAACAGCGATATCCCATACTCCTCCCCTAGTTACTATAGCTGCACCTTCGATGCCTGAGGTATAAATTTTTTAACATGTTAAAATAGAATAGTACACTTTGAATTCAAAAAAATACAAGATATACTAACTATCTTTAATGCTTGGTCCATTTTTTGGTTTGTAGGTGTTGACAGGGGACCAAATGTCCCAGATTGATGACATCACGCTCTTAGCGATCGATTTTGGCCTACACGGCTATACAGTATCATATTTTGTACAACCCTTTTTATTTATTGTTTTGATGGAATATTCAAGTCATTTCATTTTAGATTTTTAAAATTATGTTTAATTTATTATGTGTACTAATATCTCATGTTAATTTTGTTTTTTTAGGGTACCCCCTCCTCGTCTAGGACTCGTCCTAAGAAAAAGAATTCCTCAAAGATGCCAAAACGTGGGAAGAAGGTAATTGAACACATTTTTAGTTGTACAATTGTTTGAAAATGTTGAAATCAAGTATTGTATGCGGGAAAAGCGGGTCGATAGAACTCGAAATGCGAAAAATGGAGCTCTAGGGAGCCTTGCTCACACACCCACAGGACTTCTTGGTGCAAGCTATGGAGTCATGAAGAATGACTCAACTTCCAAAGGATGGTTCCATGGTTCTCTATCTTACACTGTCCCTCAAACCAATGTTTTTGCTCTTAGATCACTGAGAAAAATGGTTTAGGGATGACAAATGCAAGAACGAGGGATGCTTTTGTTGATTTTTAGATGAAATGCATCCTAAGCTATGCATGATCCTATAAATGCAATAAACTAGTTATAAGATGACAAGATTAGTAACAAGACTATCTTAACATGCTATATTAGTCTATGATTAAGCTAAATGATAAGGAAAATACTCTAAACATGTACATTTAGATTAATTCCTATTGAAAAGAGAGGCTAAATGATGAGCATAAAATGATATTTAAAACTTGGATGGATTTTAGTATAAGTATGATGCTAAAGACTTGGATCATTAAAATGGAGGAATGAGAGCTCTATTTATAGCAAAAATAGGGCAATGGATGGTCAAGATTGAAAGAGTTAATCAAGGGCTAAGTTTGAAAGTTGTCAATCCATGTTTGCAATTGGCACCAATGAAATGGTGACAATTGTCAACATAAGGTTGGTTGAGAGGAGATGTAAGAAGCATTAAATGATTGAGAAGACCTCATGGTTACCCTAGAGGTTAAGGGTTAAGGTTAAGTTAAGATTACCCATTGGATAAAGCTTTTATCCAAAGGATAAATTCTTGTGCAAAGGATTAAGAATAACCATGGTCAAAGCAATAAATGCTTGATGAGACCCTTGGGTTACATGGAGGTTAGTTTATGGAAATTCTTTAACCATGCTAAAGGGTTGAGTTAACCATTAATGGTTATGAAGACTTTGGGGACAAATTTGTAAGAGTCCTTCCAAATTTGGGGGTATTCAACAAGTTAGCTTGTTGAATGGATAAAGGCTTTAATGCTTTTAGAAGACTTTACTCCAAATTTGAGAAGTGACCTCCTCAAATTTAGGGAAAAGGGATAATGGATGGGTTTGGGTTAATTAATTAGGATTAGATGGATTCTAGAAGAAATTAGGAAGAGGGTTAGGATGCAAGTGGGAGGTGTAGGATTTTGCAAGTGGATGAAGGGATAATGGGTTTTAATTGAATTTAATTCAATTTGGTTGCAATTAAATAAATTAGATTTATTTAATTTAGGATAACTATTTTAATTAAATTTGAATTTAATTAAAAAGTGGATAGGGGCTTTAATTGAATAAAATGAATTTATTCTATTAAATGGTAAAAGAGGTATAGTGAATTTAATTGAGTAATTTACTTAATTAAATAGAGGAATACGGGTAATTTAATTAAATGGAGAAATGAACATAAAATATTCATTTAGGAATATGATCATTTTTATACGTCTACATTTTGCCCCTCTTTGAAGTGACGTGTGTGCACATGTTGATTCAAAGAAAATTTGTCGGATATGCTATCAAAATTTGATCGATATGATGTTGTGGATATGAAAAATTGATTTGATATGAAAAATTTGATATGAGACTGATGTCGATATGAAATTGATATGAAATTGATGTCGATATTTGATATGATAATGCCCCCTCGGGAGATCGTTCGTGCACAAAAGGCATGAATGATCTCTCGAAAGAAAAAGAATGTTGTTTGAAAGATAGAAGAGTGGATAGTGATGGCATGCATGGGTTTGATAAGATTGATTGGATTGAGATTAAGATTGATCAGATTAAGATGAAGTCTGGTTTCAGGTGTGACACCTTCTGCATAAGACATGGATGATCGAGCGTCTGGTTTCAGGAATGATATCTCTTGTATAAGACATGGATGATCAAGCATCTAGTTTCAGGAATGATACCGCCTATATAAGACATGGATGATCGAGCGTCTGGTTTCAGGAACGATATATCCTGTATAAGACCGATCAAAATGCCTAGTTTTAGGAATGATATATCCTGTATAAGAGCTGATCAAAACATCTGATTTCAGGAATGATATATCCTATATAAGAACTGATCAAAACATCTGATTTCAGGAAAGATACATCCTGTATAAGACATGATAGAAGATAGTTTGGAAGAATGATGAAAGATAGTTTGGAAGAATGATGAAGATAGTTTGGAAGAATGATGAAGATATGAAAGTGAAGAAAGATTCCATGATGATGCGATAGATATGCATGTGAGGGATGCAATGATGAATGATGAATGATATTTTGAAAATGAGATGTATGATAATGATAATGATGTGAGATGTATCTTGAAAATGAGATGTATGATTTGATATGCTGTGAGATGTATCTTGAAAATGAGATGTATGATTTGATATGCTATGAGATGTATGATTTGATAATGATGTGCAACTAAATGAAAGATTTAAAATGATATGCAACTATTTGTAAAATAATATGCAACTATTTGTAAAATGATATGCAACTATTTGTTTTTGGAGCATCCTCATTCTGTATTTGTCATCCCAATATAACCATATGTTATTTACGTTCGATATAGGTATCATCATTGAGCATTGATTTGTTTGGGATATGTTGAAAATTTATACAAGCACAATGGTATAATTGAACCATGATGACCTGAGAAAAATTTACATGATTTTTTATTTTGCAAGATAGCACAAGCGTCAATGTATAATTGAACCAGGACGACCAAAGTGCAAATTACATATAAACAGACAAGATTTAAACTATTTGTATGCGTAAAGTGGAATAATGTCTTCAGTGATATTCATTGAATCATGTCTCGAGACAAGTATTTACACAGTACAAGTGATTGCCTCTCAGACAGAAGACTAAGAAAATATTGGAGTTTTCCCATGATCTCTAGCTTTGAAGCATTGTTGAGAAAATGCAGAGAATCCAATAATTTAAAAAGTTCAAAATGAAAAAATAGTCAAGACTTTATGCAGTAATGCAACATTTAGTACTTCAGAAAATCATCCATCATAGTGTTTTTGTGATTCTTGTTTTAGTGATCCAATGTTTTGTGTTGCGATAGAGTAAGTTTTTGGTTGTTGGATGTGGTGTTTCTGAGTTTGGCAAATAGTCTTGATGTCTTGAACGTAACGCAAGTGTTGACGATTATTGCCCCTAGCTAAGTGTACCTCTTGATGCGGATGTGTATAGTGATTACCAAGCCATGGTGAGATGTGGTAAAAGGATATATGGATAAACCAGGATAGTGACTACGCTAAGTATGTCTTGAATGGATATGTGCTAGGTGTCAGGCGATGGCCAATAGTACTCTACTATAGGGGTGTAGATATAGATAAAGGAGCTGGCCTCTCACATTGGCGCCTGTTACCAGGTTTTCATCAGTTGCTTTTATTGTACCTTTTTATTTGCTTTTTCTTGATTTTTTGATTTTTTTGTTTGTTTTGACTTTTTCCATGCATTAGACTACTCAAGTGTAGTACTTCTTCATATGACTACTGTTAGTTGGTTCATCGAGCACATCTCCTTCTAAAGTTGTAAGATGATAAGCACCTGATCCATAGACTGATATGATGACATAGGGACCCAACCAGTTAGGTTCAAATTTCCCTTTCTTTTCTCGATCTTGCTGATTTCTTGGATTTTCTTTGAGGACTAGGTCACCAACTTTGAAGTTACGAGGGATGACCTCATGATTGTAGATTCTGCACATGCGTTGTTGATATGCTTTGAGATGAGTGTAAGCATGCTGACATCTCTCATCTAATAGTTCTAGTTCTTGCAGTCGGTTGACTCGATACTCTTCATCTGGAATTAAGCCTTTTAGAGAGACTCTGAGAGATGGAATTTCTACCTCCAGCGGTAAAATAGCTTCTGATCCATAGACCAATGAGAAAGGTGTTGCTCCTATAGGTGTATGGATGCTAGTTTTGTATGCCCAAAGTGTTGGATTGAGTTGTACATGCCAATTTTTGCCTGCATCATTTACTGTTTTCTTGAAGATTTTCAGTATTGTTTTGTTGGATGCTTCTGCTTGACCATTCCCTTGGGGGTAGTATGGCGTAGAGAACCAATGTTGTATTTTGAATTGTTCACATAGTTCTCAAACATCTTGGTTTTTGAACGGTCATCCATTATCGGTGATGGTGGAACTTGGAATACCATATCTGCAGATCAAATAGTTTAGAATAAAAGATGCAATTTGTTTTCCAGTTACTATGGTCATGGGGACTGCTTCTATCCACTTGGTAAAGTATTCTATTGCAGTTATAATGAACTTGTGTCCATTTGAAGATGAAGGATGAATTTTGCTGACCAAGTCTAGACCCCACTGACAAAAGGGCCAGGATGTTGTAAATGGTTGTAATTCCTATGTTGGGGCATGTATCAGATTACCATGGATCTGGCACTTAGGACACTTCTTGGCGAAGTGGTAAGAATCTTTTTCCATTGTAGGCCAGTAGTATCCCATCCTTAGAAGCTTTTTACCAAGAGTAGTCCCACTTGAATGTGTGCCACAAATAGCTTCGTGAAGCTCGTGTAAAGCGGAATTAGATTCAGTCCAATCAAGGAAACGAAGAAGAGTACCATCTAGACCTTGACGATACAAAGTATCAGCAGTGAGGGTATAACGGGCGGCTTGTCGGATAAAATTACGTTTTTGGTTATGGGATTGGTCAATGGGTAGGATGTTGTTTTTTAGATAATCATATATGGGTCCATATAAAGGGGAATCAGAACCAATTAAGGCATAGACAACATGGAATTTAGAGTGGTCATAGGCTGGGGAGAACAGTTGCTCTACCAGGAACTCATAACGACTTTGTTGCTCTGGAATTTGTAGTAATGAAGCGATAGTAGCCATGGCATCGGCTGCTTTGTTGTTCAACCTTGGTATTTGCTCGAAGGTGATGTGTACAAAATATTATTTGAAGTCATCCACCATTCGTTTGTAGGTTAGTAGCTTATCATCCTTTGTCTGATAGTCATTGTTGATTTGATTGACGACTAGTTGTGAATCTCTATAGACCATTAACTCTGTGATTTTCCATTCTATGGCCATCTTGATGCCTATAACCAATGCCTCATATTCAGCCACATTATTCGTGCATGGGAACATAAGCTGATATGATCTTGGTATAGTGTGTCCTTCAGGAGTGATGAAGAGAATGCCAGCACCTAAACCATGTTGGGTGTAGGATCCATCAAAGTATAGGGTCCATTGTGTGGTAGAAATAGCAAGAACGTCCTTGTCCAGAAATTCAATCTCCATAGTTTGTTTTCCTAGTAGTGGTGCTTCAGCTAGTTGATCTGCAATTGCTTGTCCTTTGATAGCTCTTCGTTTTGTGTAGTGGATGTCAAATTCACTAAGAATCATGACGCATTTAGCCAACCGGCCAGTAAGAGCTGCCTTGTTGAGTAGATATTTGAGAGGATCAATTTTTGCCACTAGCTTAATTGTGTGTGCTAGCATATAATGTTGGAACTTTTGAGATGCAAAGACTACCATTAGACAAGCCTTCTCAATGAATGTATAGTTGAGTTCATAGCCATTCAATGTCTTGCTAATGTAGTATATGGCTCGTTCCTTTCCTTGTTGATCTTCTTCTGCCAACAGTGCCCCCAGTGCTATATCTGTCGTTGAAATATATAGAATAAGGGGCTTTCCTGCTACCGATGGTACTAGAACTGGTGGGTTCATCAGATACTGTTTGATTTGATAAAAAGATTCTGCATACTTGGCCTCCCATCTGAAAGGTACATTCTTATGGAGTAAATGATTGAATGGTAGACTTTTATCAGCTAGTTGAGTAATGAATCGTCTGATTGATTGGAGCCGTCCTTGTAGAGATCTGAGTTGACTGATATTCTTTGGTGGCGGCATCTCCATAATGGCTTGTACCTTTGCTGGATCCACTTCAATACCTTTAGTTGAGATGATGTTGCCTAGTAACTTGCCTGATGTAACCTCGAAGACACACTTCTTAGGGTTGAGCCTGACTTGGAATTTCTCCAATTGATCGAAGATCTTTGTTAGGATGTCGAGATGTTCTGCTCTGGTGAAGGATTTAGCTAGTAAATCATCCACATAGTCTTCCATGAAGGTATGCATCATGTCATGAAAGATTGTTGTCATTACTCATTGATAAGTAGCTCTTGCATTCTTTAAGCCAAAAGGCATAACATTCCAACAGTACGTTCCCCAAGGACAGGTAAACGTTGTTTTATCTTGATCCTCTGGGGCTATTTTTATTTGATTATAGCCTGAGAAACCATCCATTAGTGAGAGCATTGCATGGCCTGCTGTGAGGTCGACAATTATGTCGATACTGGGTAGAGGAAAGTCATCCTTTGGACAAGCTTTGTTGGCATCTCTGAAATTAGTGCAAATCCTGATACTGTCGTCTAGTTTTGATACTGGTACTATATTGGAAATCCATTCTGCATATTCTATGGGTCAAATGAATCCGACATCTAGTAGTTTTTTTAGTTGAGCCTTGACCATGAGTGCCACCTATGGATTCATCTTTCGTAGTTTTTGCTTGACTGGCTTAACTCTTGGAGAGATGGACAAGTGATGCATGATTAAGTGTGGATCAATTTCGGGCATATCTGCATATGACCAAGCAAAGTTAATTTGCTTCTCTTTAAAAAAGATGAGAAATGTCGATCTTTCCTCCTCTGTCAAAGATTCCGCTAGGTGTATGTTTTTGGCTGCTTCTGTGGTACCAATGTTGATTGATTGAGTGGGCTCAATCAATATGGGTGATCGCTCATGAAAGTGTTCAGGAAGAGTGTCAAGTCTCCCATCCTTAGGTGCCTTAAAAAGGTTTTCACCCTTAGATGCATCCTTTATTTTTACTTTTTTGTGATCTAGAGCTGCCATGGACTAGTTTTCAGCATCAGATCTTTTATTTGGTTCATTTTTGCGACTGAGTGACTTGGCACTCCCTAGTTTGCAGACATCGTTATGTTGTTCACTGGTAGAGCCTGTTTCTGGGTTAACGATACATAGGTAGTGAATAATAGATTCATCGTCTGGGAAAATTGGTATATCATGTATTTCGGGTTCGTCCTAGTCAATGAGGTTGGGAAAGACAAGTGGCAAGGAATCATTCGGTGGATCAAGTTCTGCTACTGTAAGTGTCAAGACTGAGGTTTCATTGCGATTGGTCTTGGTTTCAAACAAGTCAAGGATTTCGTCGAGGTCTTCGATGGTATCATCTTCCATATAGACTTGTTCATAATGTTTCTGTTCGCTTTCCTTGGCGTCATAGATATTTTGTGGTCCAAATTCAAGAGGTCTATCTTCTGCGTTATGCTCTTCCTGAGAAAGGTATATGGAACTAGTATTGTCAGTGATATCTCTAGTAGAGTTTGAGCAGCTACCCCATTCATATTCATTGGAATCAGTCTCTGAGGCATCATCCCAGATTCTATCAGTGTTGTAAACAGGTATGTTGTATGGTGAAAATAGATCTTTGATGATGGATACCAGTTTGATAGTTTTTGTTGTTTCGATGTCGGATCCTGCTTATACTTTTTGTATTTGTTCATAGACTATGCCTCCTTGGGGAGGAATAATGATATCAGGAGATGATTCTATTGGTTTTTGAGATATTGGCGTTTGAATATGAGCTACTGCTGCAGATATGGCCTTCTTGTGACTGAGAAGCTTTTCCTGATGTTGCTTATGTTCTTGATGTTCACGTGCCTTGCGGATTGTTTCTATTGACTCAAATAGTGCTTCCTACCAGGATTCTTCTTTGTACTTCTTCTTTGCTTTCCATTGAGGTTTTGGAGTTATGCATGGTGTCTTTCTTAATAGGAAGGTGAGTTTACAACCCAATCCTGTTTTGTCTCTACTGAGCTGTGAAGGAAGGTCTATGGGTTCAGTGACTCCTTCTTTGCATTTTCCAATAGGTCCTTTAGCGTCATATCCCATTTGTTGCATGATTAAGTAGCCATTTCCATATAAGTGTGTTGGTAGAACTATGCCTAGAGTAGCTGCTCTGTTATCTTCTTCCTCATCTTTGTATAACTAGCTAAGAATGTCCTTATCTTCTGATTCATGCTAGAGTGCCTAGTTGGATGAAGGTACCATCAAATTTGGTGATGGGCTGAGTTACCTGATGTGTTGATGTAGTGGGCAATCCATGAGATCTGGATGATGTTGGTAATTTGGCCAAACACATGGGTTCCAAAGAGTATTCTCCCATACCTTGTTCTCTGATTTGCATTTTCTGCTTGAAATCTCCAGGTAATGATTCGGTCTTTGCCTTCTGTAGATCTGATGTTGAGTCTGTTTTTCCCTATTATGCGGAACCAAACTGTCCTGGGCTGCCCCCATTGCATTACAATGTTGAAATGGATTGTGATCAGCAGATATAGAGACCTCTTGTCTGTTATAGGGAAATTTGACACACTGGTGATACGTAGAAGGTACTGCTTGCATTTCATGTATCCATGGTTGACCTAATAAGATATTGTATGTGAGGTCTATGTCTAAGACCTGACACATAGTATCCTTTTGCACTGGTCCAACTTGAATGGGTAACATCACAGTTCCTTTAGATGACCTTTCCTCATCATCATATGCCTTTATGGTAATCTTTTTACGTGGATCAATAGACTCTTTTGAGAAGCCTAATGCACGAATAAGTTTTAAGGTACATATATTAAGCCCAACTCCTCCATCTATCAATACTCTTTTAACTCGGTGTTTATAAACAATGACTTCAATATGGAGAGGTGTGTTATGCGGATGACTTAAGGAAGTATTATCATGCTCTGAGAAGGTGAGATTATGAGGCCCTATCATATGAGTGACCATGGCTTGAAATCTGTCTGCATCCAAATCTTGAGGTACATTGGTTTCCAATAGCGCTTGTTCCAATATGTCTTTGTGTTTTGGCGACAATTTTGATTATTCTAGTATAGATATTTGAGTCGGAGTTTTGCGTAGTTAGCTAACTAAATCATATTGGATTTTTGGTGTAGTAGTTGTTGGCGCGTTATGTCCCTTCAAGACATATTTCTGAGCTCTGGTTGTTACATTGATAGATTCATGATCATGTTGGTTTTGGATTGTGCTAACATTTACATGATGGTCTTCAACTGATATGTGATTGATGGTGTTATTGTAGATGTGGTTGATACGAGATCCACATGTATCATTTGAGGTTGAAGCTCCATCTTTGTTGTAGTTTGGAAGAGGATTTTTAAAGGCTATGTGGTCACCATTTGTTTTGATACCATCTACCATTAAATCACCTTGATCAATCATGTCCTGAACAATGTTTTTCAATCTCATGCAATCGTTCATTCAATGACCTTTGTTACGATGAAAATCACAATAGTGTGAATCATTCCACCAAGGTGGTTTGATTTGGGGTTCATAGTTGCTAATTGTAGGCAAAGAGAGAATCTTGTTTGCCAGGAGCTCTCTGAATGCTGACTCTAGTGATTGTCCTAGTGGTGTGAAGACACGTTTTTGGAAATTGTTAGTGTCGTCATGCGAATTGTTATTAGGTCCTTGGTTCGTGGTTTTGTTTTGAGTATCATTGGTGTTGTTTGTGTTGGGTTGACCTTGATTGGTATTTGGTGCGTATGTGTTAGTGTCTGGATTAGCACCTTTAGGATTCTTTGTAGCTTGAGGATTTCCTAATAATGCAAGCACTGGTTGCTTAGATTTTGGATCATGCGATTCATTACTGCCTTTGTTTTTGTTTCGAGTCCAAAATCTAGACTTCTCTAAGTTGTTGTTGTTTTGGTTATTGTAGTTTGATGAATTTGTTCCTTCTTTGAAGAATTTGAGTGTTCCATTTTGGACACATGCCTCTTCTACTTGAATGCCATTTTCAATCAATTTAGCGAAAGATGGTATGCATTGGAGCTTGAGCCTGTAACTCATCTCACCATTCAAGTTGTCGATGAAAATTTCTATTTTCTCCTTTTCAGGAATGTCTCGAGGATATCGTGAAACCATACGTCGCCAGCGTTGAAGGAATATCATGAATGTTTCATTGTTTTTCTATTTGGTGTTGCAGACGTCTAGCATGGTTATATCATGTTGAATGTTATAGGATTATTGTGTTATGAACTTGTTAACCAATTCATCAAATGATCTGATAGGAGGTGTAATTTTGGATAACCATTCCATTGTTTGTCCTCCCAAGCTTCTTGGGAACAACCTCATCAGATAGGTGTCATCATGAGCAAATTCAAGACTCATGGTACAAAATTCTCTGACATGATCACAGGGATTGCTTTTCCCATTGTATTTGTCAAATTTAGGCAAATTTGAGTTTGGAGGAAAAGGGATCATGTGCAATCTTCTATCAAAGGGATAAGGACAAATTTTGTTTAAAGAGTACCACATTGTTGTCCCTTGTTGCATGTCTTGCATTTGTCTTTGTAACATTTGCATTTGTTGAGTAAGGGCAACCAAAGGCGCATTGTTTTGCTGAGGGAAGAGTTCTTCCCTTGTATTAATCCTGGGTTGAAACGGTGTATGGAACGGTATGTTTTGCTCGGGGATGTTTTGTCTTGGTGTATGTTGCTCCGGTATGTTTTGTTTTGGGATATCTTGTTCAGGGTCACGTGCTTCTCCTTCTCGTTGTCGTTCTTGATATTCGTAATGTTGAGGTCTCGTTCTAAACACATCTGTGTCAAAGTCTTCAGGGAGTTTGACCCCTTTTCTTGTGAGCATGAGCAAGTATTTTTCCTTGTCATTTTCCATGAGCCTTTCTACAAGTTTTTGGAATGAAGCACTTTATTGGCATTCCTGAAGAAGTTCTTCAGAAATTTCAGTATCCTCTAGGTGTGGACCTTCAAAAGGATTTGATAACCTTCGATTCATACTGGATTTTGTTTGTGCCTCGCTTTGTTTGTTTTGTTGAGAGCGAGTAACAGGCATTTTAGTAGAAACTTTCTGTAATGAAGGGGACAAAATCCTCTTCGATATGTTGCTCGGGGGTTGGTGGTTCAAGTCGGGGTGTGTTGTAAGTGATACACTCATCGAGCAAGAATGTCGGATTGATCTTTCCTCCATGGTTTATGATTTGATTAAATGTGGATTTTTGACAATATGCCCTAGTCTTTAAAGGCTCTTTGTCAAATTCATTGGATTTGTTTTGGATATAAAGTTTAATGTGATGAAGGGATATTCGATGAGATTTGAAGAGTTGACGATTGATGTATAAAAATTTATTTCTTTTGATAAATTTGGAAAAACTAGGTTGTTGTTTCTTCAACGTGGTGTTACGATAAATATTCTTTCTTCTCAGAATATGGGGATTAGTCATGCATAAGTGATCAATGGTTTCCTTTGAATTGTTTTGGATTCAGTTGATCTTGCTTTGAAAATTCAAGTTTTTACTTTATCAAAGTGAAGGTTTAGATGCCCCTTCACGACAAA